>NC_073302.1:21189636-21564636 GCF_027595985.1 Sorex araneus | reverse complement strand
CACCTCCTGACCCCCAAAGGGGCTTCTCCTTCTGGCCACTTACCCTTTGCAGGGCCCCTGGTGAGGGCAGCAGGGCCTGGCCCTGAGGTTTCTCCTTGAGGGTCTGACTGAGCTGCCCTAGAGGGGAAGGCAGGGGTGAGGGGCAGGGAGGGAGCCGGGGGCTGCCTTCTGCTCCCAGAAGCCCTGGCCCAGCCCTCACCTGGTCTCCCTCCTCCCCATGAAGGCTGCCCCCAGCAGGGCCTCCTCTGGGGACTGGGCCAGCTGCAGCTGGTCCCTGAGCCGCTTCTGCTGCAGCCACTGTGGGGACGGCGGCTCCCCTTTGGCGCCCAGGAGACGGTGGCTTCCGGGGGCTGCGGTGTCACAGCTGTGCGCTGCCCTGAGAAGCAGGAGACGGTTCCCAGGGGGCCACAGGCCTCGCAGCGTCTGGTCCTGCAGCAGCGCCTGTGGGCAGGGCTGGCTGTGAGGACAGGTGCGAGGGCCCACAGACCCCAGCCAGGAGGCCCAGGGCTCAGACCCTCACTCCCAGGCCCAGGCAGGAGCCCCTGGGACGACCTGTCCCCTGAAGGCCCCCGGGGTGTCTCTCCCAGGACCTGAGACCTGGGGCCTCGCCCTGCTTTGAGCCCTTAATCCTACCCGCAGCCTCCCACCATCCTCCAGTCTAGTCCTGCTCAGGCCCCCCCACACCCCCACACACCCCCTGGCCCTGGAGCCCGGCTCAGACCCTTGGCCCGCACCTGAGTCTGCAGTTGTTCTCCCGGCTCACGGGTTCCTCCCGGATCTTCCTGGAACTTCCTGGCCTCCAGCCTTAGCTGTCCTGTCCTGTGGCGAAACCAGGTGGCTGAGTCGGGGGCACCCAGGAGTTAGTACACTTGGGAGGAAGCCGAGGGTCCAGGCCCCCCAGAGCCTCACCCCACCCTAGCTTCATTCCTGGTCCACAGCCCCCAGCCTTCCAGCTCCTCTGGCTCGTCTCTGGGGGCTGCTCATTTCTCTCTGCCTCAGCTGCCCCCGGCCCCTTGCACAGTCAATTCTTTCCCGATTTGGACTCACGTGAGCCCTCCCGGCAGGACTGGACCTAGGTGAGGCTTCCATGGACTGGGCCCTCCCGCTCTCTGCATTTCCCTGCCCAGAACATTCTGGGGGCCTGGACCCCCACCTGCTGCCCCCAGAGGAGGACCCTGAGGTGCAGGACTGAGAGACTCTCCAGCTCTGCTCCGGCCTGTCTCCTGATGTCACAAGGCGGACTGAGAGACTCTCCAGCTCTGCTCCGGCCTGTCTCCTGATGTCACAAGGCCCCATTCACACAGCCCTTCCCTGGGCACCCTAGGCCACCCCTTCCTTCCATCCCCTCCCCACATGCCACTGGCTTGACACCCCGGATCCCATGCCCCCGAGACCCCGGTCACTCACCCAGAGATGTATGACCTGCCGTGCGGTCTTCCGAACGTTTTAATATATTCGATGTTTTAAAATTCTTCTGTCAGCGCTTTTCTCTGTCCAAACAGGGGGAGGGGCATGTTGGCAATGGTAAGGCCGGGGCTCTGCCCGCCCGCATCCTGCTTAGAATCCCAGCGCCACCGAGGCTGCTCCTGAGCACTGTCTTGGATTTTCCTCCCGTGCCAAGCTCCCGCCCACATTGTTTCCTGAGCTGGGAAGACCAGTGTCCAGCCCCCCAGGCTTTCTGGTGACAGGAGGAAGGGACAGGTCCTGGAGAGGGGGAGGTCTCTGGGGAGTCCCCATCCCAGAGTTCCGGGGAGAACCTGGTAGCCGGGGGTGCTGGGGTCGGGACTGGCCACAGACCTGAGCTGGCAATGGGCCGGGGTCTTCATCCTGTGGCCTCCGGGCCACACGCTCTGACCACCGTGTTGCCTTCCCAGGGCCTTGGGCAGCTCAGCAAGCATAATCCCAGCTCTCGCACCCTGTTTCAAGCTCTGCCAATTTCCAGCTGTCTCCTAGAGAAAGAATCAACAGGGGCTTGGGGCCTCTTCTAGCTGAAGGGTCTCTGGGAGGGTGCCTGGCGGTCTATTGGCGGGGCTGGTGGGCGCGGCCTGAGATCTGCAATCCCATTGGCCAGGAAGAATTCCAGTGCTCTTGGGGCCCCGCCCCTGTCCGGAGGGAGGGTGACCGCACAATGAAGGCTGTACTGGACTCTGTCCTGAGTCCCAGTGCCCTGGTGGGCCTGAGGGACCTCCCCTGCCCCCACCCGGACCCTCGTACTCTGCCCCTACCTTGATGGTGGTTTGGAACTCTGTGGCCCCAGGGTGGGCCAGGAACGTGTTCAGAGGGAAGCGCGTGTGACCCTGTCCAGTGTGTCCGTGGCTCAGCCCACAGCTTTCTCAGTCCCAGAGATCACGCCCCCCGATGCCCAGGCATGGCAGAGGGGGAGTCCTGGCCTCTGTCCACACCGCCCCTCTCTCCTTATGCTCTCTTTTTCCTCTCCTTTTTGGATCCCTTCCAGAAAGCGGGTAGGGCATTTGCCTTGCACGCGGTCGACCGTGGTTCGATTCCCAGCATCCCATACGGTCCCCTAGCACCGCCAGGGCTGATTCCTGAGTGCAGTGCCAGGAGTGACCTCTATGTATCTCTGGCTGTGATGCAAAAAGAAAAAAAAGATAAACAAACCTCTAAACGAATTTTGCTTGCAGCTGGGAGGAAAAGGGCATTTGCAGAAGACAGTATGAAGGGCAGTTTCTCAGACTTAAGGGTGAGAGGTTACCAGACCCACAGATATTGATCAGTTCATTTGCTTCGTTTTCATTTCACATTGAATAGAGGAAATTTTTGGCCTCTCACATCAGCCTTTATCTATCAGAATTCTCCTTTAGTTTGACTCTTGTTCTGTGTTCCTGGGATTGAAACCAGGGCCTCACACACATAAGGCATGTGCCAGGAGCCACCTCTGAGCCACGTCCATGGCCCTGAAATTCTCTTCATGTGCTTTGACTTTGTGCAAATTTTCTCTACATCAAATTCTGCATGCCGGTAATAGCAAAGAAACCAGGGCCTGACATACCATGAGCTTCAAGTAAAAAATTAATTCTTTCTTGCTTGGCATGCAGAAGCCCTGAGCTCAATCGCTGACCTTGCATGGTCCCTGAGCATCGTTTGATGTGACACCCCCTCCCCAGGAAAACAGTGAGAAGACATTAGCCTCAAGGGGCTGCTGGGCATATGGCCCTAAAACAAAAACAGGAGCAAATGCAAACCAAAACAAAAACCCAGATGAAAAGAATAAAGACTCAGATACAGGCCAGAAGGGGTGGCTAAAAGAACTGAGTGTATGCTTTGCATGCTGGGGGCCAGAGTCAATCCCTGGCCCCAGTTGGTCCCAGAGCACTGGTGGGGAATGAAACCCAAAGCACAGAGCTTCCTCCAAGTGTGCCCCTGCCAAAAACCAACTTGATGATCACAGGGTCTTTTATTTGTTTTTCTGTGCTGAGGATCAAACCCAGTTCCAGCACATACAGAACATGTGCTTTACCACTCAGGTGGGTCCCTGGCCTTGACAAGATTTTTTTTTTCTTATTTAACTGCCATCACCTAGGGAGCATTTATCAGTGAAGCACTTGAGCCTTTGGTCTGAGCCCCAAGGCATACACAGTGGCCCAGAATGAGCAGTGCCTCTGACTGTGCATCGTGCAGGGCAGAATAAAGATCACATCATGAGGCAAATGAAGATCAGCAGCACCAAAGATTTGCTGATATTGGCGAATGTTGGAAGAAAGTCTTCAGTTTCTCTTTGTGACTGTTGAGGCTGTCAGGTTCCTGTCAGGGATGGAGCTCAGGGAGAGGGTGTGTGCTTCTCATTGATGAGGGTCAGGATTTGCTCCCCAGCACCTCCCCCTGCAAATAAAAACAAACAGGTTCAGTGATTCGAGATGATGAGCTAGAAGGATATTTTTTGCCTGTGTTGGTGCTGCGTCCACTGATACTCACGGTTTACTCCTGGCTCTTTGCTCAGGGATCACTCCTGGCAGTGCTGCTGGGGGGACCATATAGGATGCCCAGGATCAAACTCTGGCCAGCCGCGTGCAAGGCAAGCACCGTCCTATCTCTCTAGCCCCAGAACTATACGAGTGTTTAAGATTTCTCTTTCTTCTTTCAAATGGTCCCGTGAATGCTCCTGATGTGTGCATTTTGTTATTTGTATATATGGTATAGACAAATAAAGAAACAGAAAACCCAAAGCAAGTTTCCTATGGACCTCTTTTCCTTTTTCTCCCCTCCCCATACTTTATTTTAACACATGTTTTACAATGTTATAGGCATTCAGTATTCTGTCACCAATCTCGTCACCACTGTGACTTCCCTCCACCATTGTCTCCATTTTCCCAACCACCCCTCAAGCTCTCCCTTCCCTGACCCCCATAGCAGAAACACAATAATTTATTTCATATTGCTTGTTACCCATAAATGGCTAGCAGAATGATCAAATATGAGTGAAAATTGTTGTATCTCACCATGCGGGTGTTAATTTGATATCTGAGGGAGTACAAAGATGTTAAACATTAAGCTTCTATGTGTGTGTGTATGTATGTGTGTGTGTGTGTTTTCTTTTTGGCTCATACTCAGTGATGCACAGGGGTTAATTCTGGCTCTGCACTCAGGAATTTCTCTTGGCAGTGCTGGGGGACCACATAGGATGCTGGGAATCGAACACAGATTGGGCACGTGCAAGGCAAACACCCTACCCGCTGTGCTATCTCTCCAGCCCCTAAGCTTCTGCGTTAATGTTTTTGTTAGTCAAGATGGGTTGGCTTCTACATTACAGTTTATCCAATCTGTTGAACTCCTACTGGATTATCATTGTTGTAGAGTTTGGAGTTGTGTGACTGTGCTGTGTAAACAGAGAATCCACAGGTGGTTTTTTTTCCACTTTTCTTTTTTAATTTTTAAAAATTAAAATTTTTTTCATGAAGTTCTTTGCAATAATTGTTTGCATTCAGTATTTCAACACAAATCCAACCACAATTGCACCTTCACGCCAGCATTACTCACTTTATTTGCCCCTTAGGCAGTTGCTAATTTATTTTATATTGCTCGCCATGAATTTTATGAGGTGTCATGCAGCCATAAAAATGGCCATGCACTCCTGGAATTCTAAAAGTTTTGAATATTTATGTTCCAGAGCCAAAACTGTGGCATGCTGCTCTCTTACAAGGTTCATTTGTGAGTCTCTGAATTGAGGTTTAATGTGCTTCAATGGCACCCAGAGGCAGTTCTGGGTGTGACTGCCAGGCTCCCTGAAGAACAGAGAGATGGGGGGAGGTCGCTCTTCCCCGACTCTGTGAAGCCTGGAGTTTTCTGTCACTGGTCCCAAATACCCATTCCTGGGTTTTTCAGTGAATTCATTCTCATGCAAGGGGGGCTCAGGATGAGGCAGTGAAGGTTGTGCGTGAGCGTGGCGGCAATTGGGTTCTGTAGGTCTGTGGCTACTGGGGTACATTTGGGACAGGTGGATGGACACACCAGCCCCCCTCCGAGTATGAGGTCTCTTCTCTCTCTCTCTCTCTCTCTCTCTCTTTCTCTCTCACACACACACACACACACACACACACAGAAGCTTAACTTGTAACATCTTTGAATTCCTTCAGATAACTTAATATCCGCATGGTGAGATACAACTATTTTCACTAATATTTATGGGTACCTTATACTCATACCTCAGTGGTTCTGAGGTGATAGAGTCTGTGGGGGAGGCATAGTGGTGACTTTGGGGTGTGGAAGCCAGCAGCTACAGTCACTTGGCCCTATGTATATTTTTAAATGACATTTATTGTTGCAACAAATGTTGCAATAAGGTTTGATTAAACAGTCTGAGGAATTTAAGATATGGAGACAAATGTTTTCCGGGAGGATCACATAACTGTCTCCGAAGGTTTTTGTGTTGTGTCCTACTGCAGAGCAGCCTGTTCAGCCCCCTTTTATTAACTAGCTTGATGTTCTAACCAATGATATTCAGCCACATAGGCAGAATATGCAAATTAACTTAGTCAATGGAAACAGTATCAAAGTCAGTTACACAACAGGAAGTATAGTCAGTTAAAGTAACAGTAACACAAAAACGATGTTTACATCCAAGACTAGATAGGCCTGAGATTATGGGATGTTGTACACCAACATTTATTTATGTGTTTTTGGGGGGTTTGTGGTCAACCCAGAGGTGCTCAGGGCTTACTCCCAGCTCTGTATTCAGGGATCGCTCCTAGCAGTGCTCTAGGAACCATAAGTGGTATTCGGGATTGGGACCAGAGTGAGCAGGATATAAGACAAGCATCTAAATCTTGCTCTGTCTCTCTGTTCCCCTTACTCCCCGCACCCCAGCCCCACTGTTTCAGGTTTGTAACACAACTCTTTTGGGTGGGAGTTTTGGCTGACACGTAGGGTCTCTCTAGGGATATTCCCAGCAAAGCTTGCAGGACTGTGTGGTATCTGGGGTCAAAACAATGTGGGTCGCAGGAAGCAAAGACCTTACGTTGCCCCTGTAATATGTCCTCAACCCACTTTTCCCAAGAAACTTTCCCCTTCTCCCCCTGCCTTAGGAAGGCAAAGAACTCCTGATGTTTGGAGGAATTTCTGGGTATTCAGGGAGAAATCTTCATCCATTCAAAACAAATTTCGAGGGGCTGGAGCGGTAGTGTAGTGGGTAGGGTATTTGCCCTGCACGTGGTTGACAGGATTCGATCCGTAGCACCCCATATGGTCCCCTGAGCACCACCAGGAGTAATTCCCGAGTGCAGAGCCAGGAGTAACCCCTGTGCATTGCTGGTGTGACCCAAAAACCAAACCAAACAAACAAACAAACAAACAAACAAAACCCAATTTCCTGTGGGATTGGAGGGAATTTCTCGGCAGACCGGGAATCAGAGTGGCCCTGCGCTTCAGTTCCTGACCACCCTGTTTGCATCGGAGAAGTCGTGGGTCTGGGGGAGGCCGTTGTCCACGAGGAGAGTGTTTCCATCCAGTTTTTTTTGTTTCTTTTTTGGTTTTGGGGTCATACCCAATAGTGTTCAGGGATGTGCTTGGGCGACTATATGGGATTCTGGGGCTCGAACCCAGCTTAGCTGCGTGTAAGACAAGCACCTACCCGCGATACTGTCCTCCGGCCCCTCTGGCCAGTTTGTTCACTGCTGAACCCCTGCCCTGCCCCTGCCCGGCAGAGCTGGCCTGTCAGGGTTTGCTTTGCTGATCAGTCCCACAGCTCATCCCCGTCTGATCTGAGGCTGGGGGAGCCAGAGAGGGAGAAGGGGGCCCTCCTGTGTGGCACAGGGAGGGACCGCTGGAGTAGGCCTGAGTCCTAACCCTCGGGGTCGGAGGCCGCTGTCTGTGTTGAGGACACGGCGGCCCTGAGGAGTGTCGAGGAAGCCTGCCCGCTGCTTTCCTTGCAGCCAGAGAGGCCCGAGTGCAGAGCAGGGAAGGAGTCAAGACCCAAGAGTTGGAACATGCCTTCGCCTTTGACTCAGGAATCACTCCTGGCAGCGGTCGGGGGCCCATGTTTTGAGGGTCGAGGGGTGGCTGACCACAGCCATGGCTAGTGCCCCAACCCTTGGACTATCACTCTGGCCCAAGCCCTACCTTTTTTTTTTTGCTGTTTCTTAATATTTTATTTTCATAAAGTAGTTTACAATGGTTCACTGTCACTATCATCCAATTGCTCACCGATTTGTTTGAGCGGGCACCAGTAAGATGTCCCACTGTGAGACTTGTTATTACTGTTTTAGGGATATCGAATACGCCAGGGTAGCTTGCCAAGCTCTGCCGTGCAGTCGTGATACTCTCGGTAGCTTGCCAAGCTCTCTGAAAAGGGCGGAGGAATCGAACACGGGTCGGCTGTGTGAAATGCGAAAGCCCAACCGCCGTGCTATCGCTCCAGCCCTGACATTTCATTTGCGGATAATAGTCAAACACCACCCCCACCTCCGAGCACCTTCACACTTATTGTTGGAAGTGTGTGAAGGTTGTTGTATGTTGTATTTTGTTCTGGAGCCATTGAAGCCTGTATGTAAGAGAACACAAGCAAAGTATGTTAAAACCCAAACAAATGTGTGCTACTTTTGGTACATAAATGGGCTAGAATATAAAGCTTGCATGGCCGTGAATGCGACCACGCGCTCCAGGAAATTCTGCGGTGCTCTCTTCCGGGAGCTTTGGTTTGGAGTCTCTGATCTTGGCTGTTGATGAGATGACATGGCACCAGGGGCAGTTTGTGGGTGTGACTGCCAAGCTATTGGAACATTGGTAACATGGCTAGAGCAGGCCCAGTCCCGATCAGAGCAGGCTTGGAGATCTCAGGCAGGGTCCCACACACCTGGGTTCCTCTGTTGGTTCCTTCATGTGTGAGGCTCGTCCGAGCCTGTGGAATTGACCTGGAGCATGGCTGTGGCTGGGTTTGGAGGTTTTTGGCAGCTTGGGTTCTGCTTGGGGTGGGGAGAGAACCTTAACCTGTCCCCCTCCGAGGGGCAATAGATTCTGTGTTTCACTCTTCCAGGAGCTTTGGTTTATAGTCTCTGAATCTTGGTTGTTAATGGGATAACATGGTGCTAGAGCAGTTTGTGGGAGTGACTGCCAAGCTTCTGGAAAACTGAGGAGCTGGGGGGAGGAGGCCCAATTCCGATCCAAGCGGGCTTGGAGGTCTGTCACGGGGCCCAGCTGCCTGGTTTTCCTGCTGGATCCCACTTGGGTGAGGCTCATCTGAGCATGTGGAGGGTAAGCCCTGCCTTTTCTGTCCTCTTATTTACCCCAGTGACCAGGGAGAAGCTCCCCAAAAAGTCCATCGTTTCGGAGGGTCAGCTCCACTAGTGGGAGATTTCCCCCCCAGAAGGCCAGCAGCTCTGAGGTGGAAGTGGTGCTCAAAGTCCACAAGAGTTTGCCCAGGAGCCTCACCACCTGGAACCCTGAGGATTCTGTAGCACAAGGAGGACGTGGAGGGAGACCATGAGTCCGAGTCTGAGGCTGCGTCTGTGCAGCGAGAGTGCGCTCTCTCTCCGCCTGCTAGCAAGGGGCCTAGGGACAGTTAGGCGGGAGGTGGCTCTGGGCTCCACCGGAAGTTCTGGATCTCACACTCCATGGCCATGGCCCTCGGGGCAGGCAGCAGAGGGGATTTCTCCCCACCACCACACCGAGCCTCAGATTTAGGTCCTTAAGCCCCTCCTGCCGGCCTTTAAGCCCCAAAGAAAGCTGCAGGAACTTCTCTTCTGTTGAGACTAGACTCGCTTCAGTCATTAAACAGCTGCTGAGGTGACCAAAGACTCAGTCTGTTTCTGGGAGCCAGGGAAGCTCTTTGCTGGGATTTGTCCTCTAGGCCACCCCCTTTCTTGGGTGGGCGGGGCGGGGGGCAGACCCTGTGGTGTGCAGGGGCTACTCCAGGCTCTGACCTTGGGAGTCTCTCCCCTGGTGCAGTGGTGGGGATCACACTGGGGGTCGGTGGCAGGCGTGGCAGGGCAGGCCCCTTGAGCCCTGGACTGGCATTCTGACAACGTGGGTCGCCTTCCTCCCTTCTCAGAAGCAAAAACTGACAAGTCTGAGTCTGCCAGGAGAGCGGGAAACCCAAGTCCCATCCCAGGGCCCTTCCCGCACCCCATCTGGCTCTTTCCAACTCCCGGGCGAGAGCGCCAGGGGACAGGTCGCCAGAGCAGGAACGCAAGAGGCTCCCGGGAACAGCCCGACACTGGGACTGAGAAACTAATTGTCGTCACTGGTTGGAGCAGCCGAGGACACTCGGCACCACTGTGTGCGAGAGGTGAACGCTGTTGCCGTGGAATCCACACACCCTGAAACCAACCTGTAGAAACGGTTTCCTGCGTCCCTGCTCGGGCCTGTTTGGGCAGTGGCTGGGTTGAGCCTCGACTCTTGGAATAAATTGGGGCGCTTCCCTCCACTTCTCGGGTGCCCCCTATGTCTCGGCCAGACCGCTGATGTCCCCACCGGCAAGGGGGTGTAGGGGCCGAGCCGCTGATGCCCACAGTCTCCCAGCTCCCCAAACCTCAAGGGGCAGCTGGACTTGGTGTCTCCCCGGCCCAGGGGCCCCGGGGCGGGCCATGAGGAGCTAAGCCCAGAGACCCCTCGGGGGCTGCGAGGGGCCGTGTCTCTCCCACTCAGACTCCTGTGTGAGGCGGGCAGGAGCCTGAGAGTGTCGGGCAGCCCCGGGCCCAGAGCGCAAGTGGAGGGACAGAGCTGGCCCTGGGAGTCCCGGGGGAAACCAAGGACCCGCCCTGCCTGCTCTGGGCAGCCTTGGTGGGTGAGGGGCAGCCCGGGCCGTGGCCGACCCCATTCCCGGAAGGTTCCTGAAAGGAGGGCACTTCCTCCTGAGGGCTGCCGTGCGGTCCCTGACCTCTGTCCCGGGCATGCTGCCCGCCCTGTCTGAGTAGTGTGGCCTCAGCAGGGCCTGTCCCCAGGGCTGTGCGGGGGCATAGAGGACCCCGGGCCTGGAGCTCCCCACCAGGGGCGGGCTGGTTCTGGCTACCCCGACGCATGTTCGGTCCCAGGGCCCATCCTGCTCCTGGTGATGACACAGTCTTTCTGCCAGTGCCAGGGCGGGTGGCATCAGGGGACCCTGGCTGAGGGGACACCACCTTGGATCCTCCAGCTGCAGGAGCACTTTCAAGTCCTCATCCTGAGAAACCTGATCTGGACACTTGGGGGTGGCCTAGGGGGAAGGTGGGGTCTCCCTGGTGACAGGAGGTGGGGGCCAGGGGACTGGCACCAGGGCCGAAGGGAGGCTGTGACCTGCTGCAGTGGAAGGTGGGGTTCTGGGTGCGAGCGTCCTGCCCCCTCCTAGCACGCAACGTTGTGGAGACCTCTGACCTTCGAGGGGAATGGCTGGGGTCCCGGGACAGGCATCAGCCAGGGCCGTGCGAGTGACAGGCTCCGGACAGGTCCAGCCCCATTCCCGGAAGTCCCGGACACCCCATGGCAGAGGCTCCCACAGTTCAGAAGCTCGCGCCCTCCCCCGGCCAGCCCCGCCCGCCCTGCCCCTACCACACACCACACAAGCCTGGTAGGATCCGTTTATTGAGACAGGGGTGGAAAGGGACAGTGACGGTCAGGGGAGCGAGCCAGCCCTCCTCCTTCCTCTCTCCTCTGCCACCAACTCACGGGACCCTCAAGGCCCCAAGGAGTGCCTGAGGGTGGCAGCTCTGAGGGTCCAGCCCCGTCAGCTCCAGGGGTGCCTTTCCCAGACACAGAAATGCTCACTGGGCAGGGGGTTCCAGCTCCACCTTTGGCTTTGGGAGCCCCAGGGAAGGAGGTTTGAGTCCTACTGAGGAATCCACTGACCCCTGGAGCCTAGTGGTGGGGGACGTTTCTGCCCCCCTTACTGGTGCTTAGTGGAGCGGGGGATATTTCACCCCCCGGGCCCTGGTGCCTAGTGGTGGTGGGGGACTGGTGCCTAGTGGTGGGGGTATATTTCTGCCCCCCCCGTTCTTTGTTGCCTAGTGTGAGGGACATTTCTGCCCTCCCACTCTCTTGTGCCTATTTTAGGGGAAATTTCTGCCCCCAATCCCTGGTGCCTAGTGGGGAGGACATTTCTGCCACCCCCTAACTCCCTGGTGCCTATGTTGGGGAAACATTTTGGCCCCTGATCTCTGGTTTCTAGTGATGGGGGAACACTTCTGACCCCCGAATTCTGGTGCCTTGTGGTTGTGGCACAATTCTATCCTGGATCCATGGTGCCTTCTTTTGGGGCGACATTTCTGTCCCCCTAAATCCTTGTCCATACTATATGGGGACATTTCTGTCCCCTGATCCCTGGTGCCTAATGGTGGGGGCTGTTTTTCTGTTTTTGCCCCCTAATTCCTCATTCCTAGGTAGGGGACATTTCTGCCTCTTTCTTTCAACCTAATTTCTGATTCTAGTATAGGGCAAAATTTCTCCCCCTGATATCTGGTGCCTATTGGGGACGATACTTCTGACCCCTGATTACTGGTACCTAGTGATGGGGCCATTTATTCCCAACTATCCATGGTCCCTAAGTTGTGGGGGACATTTCTGCCCCCTGATGTCTGGTGCCTCGTGGTGGGGAACATTTCTGTCCCCCTGATTACTGGTGCCTCGTGGTGGGGGACATTCCTGCCACCCGGATTACTGGTTCCTCCAGGTGGGGGACATTTCTGCACCCCAGATTCCTGGTTCCTCCTGGTGGGGGACATTTCTAACCCCAGATTACTGGTTCCAGGTGGTGGGGGATTTTTCTGCCCGGGATTACTGCTGCCTCCTGTTGGGGGATATTTCTGCCACATGACTCCTGCTGCCTCCTGGTGGAGTACATCTCTGTCCCAGGATTACTGCTGCCTCCTGGTGGGGGATTTTTCTGCCCACCCCCCCCCCATTACTTCTGCCTCCAGGTGGGGTATATTTTTGCCGCCCTCATTCCTGGTTCCTAGTTTAGGGGGAAATTGCTGCTCCATAATTCTTGGTCCCCCGTGGTGGGGACACTATTCTGTCCCCGATCCTAGTTGCCTCCTCCTAGGGGGATATTTCTGTCCCCTAAATTCCTGGTTTCTAGTTTCTGGGGACATTTCTGTCCCCTTGTGGGAGACATTTTGCCCCCATCATTACTGGTGCCTCGTGTTGGGGGACATTTCTGCCACCCGATTACTAGTGCCTCCTTGTGGGAGATAATTCTGCCCCCATCATTACTGGTGCCTCGTGGTGGGGAACATTTCTGCCCCCCCGATTACTGGTGCCTTGTGGCGGGGGACATTTCTGCCCCCCATATTTCTGGTGCCTCATGGTGGGGGAAATTTCTGCCCCCCGGTTACTTGTGCCTCGAGGAGGGGGACAATTCTGGCCCCCGATTACTGGTGCTTCATGGCGAGGGACATTTCTGCCCCCCGAATTACTGGTGCCTCATGGCGGTTGACATTTCAGCCCCCCGGATTACTGGAGCATCGTGTCGGGAAACATTTCTTCCCTCCAATAATTGGTGCCTCCTGGTGCGGGACATTTCTGCACCAGATTACTGGAGCCTCGTGTCGGGAAACATTTCTGCCCCCCCAAATACTGGAGCCTCGTGGTGGGGGACATTCCTGCCCCCCTGATTACTGTTCCCTCCTGGTGGGGGACATTTCTGCCCCACTGATTACAGGTTTCTCCTGGTGGGGGAAAATTCTGCCCCCCTCATTACAGGAGCCTCTTGGTTGGGGAAATTGTTTTCCCCCCTAAATTCAGGAGCCTCATGCATGGGGACATTTCTACTCCCGTCTTTTCTGGAGCCTCGTGCTGGAGGACAATTCTGCTCCTCTCCTTTCAGGAGCCTCGTGCTGGGGGACATTTCTGCCCCCCGATTACTAGTGCCTCCTTGTGGGAGATATTTCTGCCCCCATCATTACTGGTGCCTCGTGGTGGGGGACATTTCATCTCCCCTGATTACTGGTGCCTCGTTGTGGGGGACATTTCTGCCCCCCTGATTACTGTTGCCTCCTGGTGGGGACATTTCTGCCCCCCGATTACTGGTGACTCCAAGTCGGGGACACTTCTGCCCTCGACTACTGGTGCCCTCTGGTCGTGGACATTTATGCCCCCCGATTACTGATGCCTCCCCGTGGGGGACATTTCTGCCCCCCTATACGGGTGCCTCGTGGTGGGGGACATTTCTGCCCCCCCGGTTACTTGTGCCTCGAGGCGGGGGACATTTCTGCACCCCTGATTTCTGGTGCCTCGTGGTGGAAGATATTTCTGCCCCTTGATTACTGGTATCTCTTAGTGTAGGATATTTCTGTCCCCCTGATTACTGGTGCTCAAGTGGGGGACATTTTTGCCCCCTGAATACTGGTGCCTAGTGGTGGGGACATTTCTGCCCCCCATTACTGGTGCCCCCTTGTGGGGGACATTTCTTGCCTCCTGATTACTGGTGCCTCCTGGTGGGGGGACATTTCTGATCCCGAATTACTGGTGCCTGCTGGTGGGGGACATTTCTGCCCCCATGATTACTGCAGCCCCAAGGTGGGAGACATTTCTTCCCCCTGAATACTGGTGCCTAGTGGTGGGGAAATTTCTGCCACCCTGATTACTGGTCACTGCTGGTGGGGAACATTTCTGCCCCCCTGATTACTGGAGCCTCGTGTTGGGAGATATTTCTGTCCCCCGCTCATACCTGGTTCCTAGTTTAGGGGACATTTCGCTCTCCAATCCTTGTTCGCTCATGGTGGGGATACAATTCTGTCCCCGTTCCTAGTTGACTCATTCTGGTTGAATATTTCTGTCCTCTTAATTCCTCGTGTCTAGTTTCTGGGGATATTTCTCCCCCCCCCCAATTTATGGTGTCTCCTGGTGGGGGACATTTCTGCCCCCGATTACTGCTGCCTCATGGTGGGGAACATTTCATCCCCCCTAATTACTGGTGCCTCGTGTTGGGAGACATTTATGCCCCCCTGACTACTGGTGCCTCATGGTGGGGGACATTTCTGCCACCCTGAATACTGGTGCCTCGTGATGGGGGACATTCCTGCCCCCCAGATTACCTGTGCACACTGTTGGGATACTGAAGCCCCAGGGTGGAGGACATTTCTGCCCCCTTGATTAGTCTGCCCCAATGTGTGGTACATTTCTATCCCCCTGATTACTGGTGCACTGAGGTGGGGGACATTTCTGCCTCCCTATTACAGGTGCCCCCTGCTGGGGGACATTTCTGCCCCCCTGATTACTGGTGCTTCTTTTTGGAGGACATTTTTGCCCCCCTGATTACAGGTGCTCGCTGGTGGGGGACATTTCTGCCCCCCTGATTACAGGTGCCTCGGGTTGGAGGATATTTCTGTCCCCCGCACATACCTGGTTCCTAGTTTACGGGGACAAATCTGCTCTCCAATCCTTGTTCGCTCATGGTGGGGATACAATTCTGTCCCCGTTCCTAGTTGCCTCCTTCTGGTTTGATATTTCTGGCCCCTTAATTCCTCGTGTCTAGATTCTGGGGACATTTCTGCCCCCCAGCCCCGATTTATGGTCCCTCCTGGTGGGGTACATTTCTGCTCCCCATTACTGCTGCCTCGTGGTGGGGAACATTTCATTCCCCTTGTTTACTGGTGCCTCGTGGTGGGAGATATTTCTGCCCCCCTGATTCCTGGTTCCTCGTGGTGGGGGACATTTCATCCCCCAAGATTACTGGTACCTCCTGCTGGGGACATTTCTGCACCCCTGATTTCCAGTGCCTCGTTTTGAGGGGACATTTCTGCCCCCCTTACTACTGTTGCCTTGAGCTGGGAAACATTTCTGCCCCCCTGATTACTGCTTCCTCATGAGGGGGACATTTCTGCCCTTCTGATTACCAGTGCTTCGTGCTGGGGGACATTTCTGCCCCCCTGATATCCAGTGTCTCATTGTGGGGGACATTTCTGCCCCCCTGATTTCCAGTGCCTCATACTGGGGGACATTTCTGCCCCCCTTATTTCCAGTGCCTCATTTTGGGGGACATTTCTGCCCCCCTGACTACTGTTGCCTCGAGCTGGGAAACATTTCTGCCCCCCTGATTACTGCTTCCTCATGAGGGGGACATTTCTGCCCTTCTGATTACCTGGGCTTCGTGCTGGGGGACATTTCTGCCCCCCTGATATCCAGTGTCTCATTGTGGGGGACATTTCTGCCCCCCTGATTTCCAGTGCCTCATACTGGGGGAGAATTCTGCCCCCCTTATGAACAGTGCCTAGAGCTGGGGGACATCTAGCCCCCCTGACGACTGTTGCCTCGATCCGGGGGACATTTCTGCCTCCCTAATTACTGGTTCCTCATGAGGGGGACATTTCTACCCTTCTGATTTCCAGTGCCTCATGCTGGGGGACATTTCTGACCCCCGAATTTCCAGTGCCTCGTCCTGGGGGACATTTCTGCCCCCCTGCTTTCCAGTGCCTCGTTTTGGGGGACATTTCTGCCCCCCTCAATTGTTTCCTTGTGAGGGGGACATTTCTGCCCCCCGATACTGCTGCCTCGGGGTGGGGAATATTTCATCCCCCCTAATTACTGGTGCCTCGTGGTGGGAGACATTTTTGCCCCCCTGGTTACTGGTGCCTTGTTTTTGGGGACATTTCTGTCCCCCTGAATACTGGTGCCTTGTGCGGGCGGACATTTCTGCCCCCCCTTATTACTGATACCTCCTGGTGGGGGACGTTTCTTCCCGCATTATTACTAGTGACTAGTGGTGGGGGATATTTCTGCCCCCCTGATTCCTAGTTCCTAGTTTAGGGGACATTTCTGCTCTCCAATCCTTGGTCCCTCGTGATGGGGACACAATTCATTCCCCGTTCCTAGTTGCCTCCTTCTTGGGGAATATTTCTGTCCCCTTAATTACTGGTTTCTAGTTTCTGGGGACATTTCTGCCCCCCATTATTGGTGCCTCATGGTGGGGGACATTTCTGCCACCCTGATTACTGGTGCTCTCGGGTGGGGGAATTTCTGCCCCCCTGATTACTGGTGCCTCCTGTTAGGGGATATTTCTGTCCCCTGCTCATACCTGGTTCCTAATTTACGGGTACATTTCTGCTGTCCAATCCTTGTTCGCTCATGGTGGGGATACAATTCTGTCCCCGTTCCTAGTTGCCTCCTTTTGGTTGGATATTTCTGGCCCCTTAATTCCTCGTGTGTACATTCTGGGAACATTTCTGCCCCCCCCAATTTATGGTGACGCCTGGTGGGGGACATTTCTGCTCTCCAATTCTTGTTTTCTCATGGTGGGGATACAATTCTGTCCCCGATCCTAGTTGCCTCCTTCTGGTTTGATATTTCTGGCCCCTTAATTCCTCGAGTCTAGATTCCTCGGACATTTCTGCCCCCCCACATTTATGGTGCCGCCTGGTGGGCGACATTTCTGTCCCCCACATTACTCTGCCTCGTGTTGTGGAACATTTCTTCTCCGCTGATTACTGGTGCCTCGTGTTGGGAGACATTTCTGCCCCCCTGATTACTGGTTTCTCGTGGTGGGGGACTTTTCATCCCCCGAATTGCCGGTACCTCCTGCTGGGGACATTTCTGCCCCCCTGAATTCCAGTTCCTCTTACTGGAGGACATTTCTGCCTCGTTTTGGGGGACATTTCTGCCCCCGATTCCCAGTGCCTCGTGGTGGGGACATTTCTTCCCCCTTCATTAATGGTTCCTTATGGTGGGGGACATTTCTGCCCCCCTTATTTCCAGTGCCTCGTGGTGAGGGACATTTCTGCCCCCCTGATTTCCAGTGCCTCGAGCCGGGGGACATTTCTGCCCCCCTGATTTCCAGTGCCTCGAGCCGGGGGACATTTCTGTCCCCCTGATTACTGGTTCCTCATGAGGGGGACATTTCTTCCCTTCTGATTTCCAGTGCCTCATCCTGGGGGACATTTCTGCCCCCCTGATTTCCAGTGCCTCGTCTTGGGGGACATTTCTGCCCCCCTGATTTCCATTGCCTCATGGTCGGGGACATTTCTGCCCCCCTGACTATTGTTGCCTCGAGCTGGGGGACATTTCTGTCCCCCTCATTACTAGTGCCATGTGCTTGGGGAAATTTCTGCCCCCCTCAGTTCTGTTGCCTCGTGGTCGGGGATATTTCTGCCCCCCTGATTTCAAGTGCCTCATGGTCGGGGACATTTCTGCCTTCCTGACTATTGTTGCCTCGAGATTGGGGACATTTCTGCCCCCTGCTTTCCAATGCCTCGTTTTTGGGGACATTTCTGCCCCCCTCAATTGTTTCCACGTGAGGGGGACATTTCTTCCCTTCTGATTTCCATTGCCTCATGCTGGGGGACATTTCTACCCCCCTGATATCCAGTGTCTCATTGTGGGGGACATTTCTGCACCCCTGATTTCCAGTGCCTCATACTGGGGGACATTTCTGCCCCCCTTATTCCCAGTTCCTGGAGCTGGGGGACATCTCTGCCCCCCTGACGACTGTTGCCTCAGCCGGGGGACATTTCTGCCCCCCTGATTACTGGTTCCTCATGAGGGGTACATTTCTTCCCTTCTGATTTCCAAAGCGTCATGCTGGGGGACATTTCTGCCCCCCTGATTTCCAGTGCCTCGTGGTGGGGGACATTTCTGCCCCCCTGATTTCCAGTGCCTCGAGCTGGGGGACATTTATGCCCCCTGATTACTAGTTCCTCGTGGTGGGGGACATTTCTGCCCCCCTTATTACAGGTGCCTTTCCTGGGGGACATTTCTGCCCCCCTCAATTCTGTTGCCTCGTCACAGGGGACATTCCTTCCCCCTTCATTACTGGTTCCTCATGGTGGGGGACGTTTCTGCCCCCCTGATTACTGGTGCCTCATGGTGGGGGACATTTCTACCCCCCTTATTTCCAGTGCCTCGAGCCAGGGGACATTTCTGCCTCCCTGATTACTGGTTCCTCATGAGGGGGACATTTCTTCCCTTCTGATTTCCAGTGCCTCATCCTGGGGGACATTTCTGCCCCCCTGATTTCCAGTGCCTCGTTGTGGGGGACATTTCTTCCCCCCTGATTTCAAGTGCTCACGGTGGGGGACATTTCTGACCCCTGATTTCCAGTGCCTCATGGTAGGGGACATTTCTGCCCCCCTGAATTTCCAGTGCCTCATGGTGGGGGACATTTCTGCCAACCTGATTTACAGTGCCTCGTGGTGGGGACATTTCTGCCCCCCTCAATTCTGTTGCCTCGTCACAGAGGACATTTCTTCCCCCTTCATTTCTGGTTCCTCGTGGTGGAGGACGTTTCTGCCCCCCTGATTACTGGTGCCTCATGGTGGGGGACATTTCTGCCCCCCTTATTTCCAGTTCCTCGAAGTGAGGGATATTTCTGCCCCCCTGATTTCCAGTGTCTTGTTGTGGGGGACATTTCTGCCGCCCTGACTACTCTTGTCTCGACCTGGGGGACATTTCTGCCCCCCTGATTACTGGTGCCTCGTTTTGGGAGATATTTCTGTCCCCTGCTCATACCTGGTTCCTAGTTTACGGGGACATTTCTGCTCTCCAATCCTTGTTCGCTCATGGTGGGGATACAATTCTGTCCCCGTTCCTACGTGCCTCCTTCTGGTTAAATATTTCTGTCCCCTTAATTCCTCGTGTCTAGTTTCTGGGGACATTTCTCCCCCCCAATTTTTGGTGCCTCCTGGTGGGGGACATTTCTCCCCCCCCATTACTGCTGCCTCGTGGTGGGGAACATTTCATCCCCCCTAATTACTGGTGCCTCCTGGTGGGAGACATTTATGCCACACTGAATACTGGTGCCTCGTGATGGGGGACATTTCTGCCCCCCTGAATACTGGAGCCCCAGGGTGGGGGACATTTCTGCCCCCTTGATTACTCTGCCCAAATGTGTGGTACATTTCTATCCCACTGATAACTGGTGCACCGAGGTGGGGGACATTTCTGCCCCTCTGATTACTGGTGCTTCCATGTGGGGGACATTTTTGCCCCCTGATTACAGGTGCTCGCTGGTGGGGGACATTTCAGCCCCCCTGATTACTGGTGCCTCCTGTTGGGGGATATTTCTGTCCTCTGCTCATACCTGGTTCCTAGTTTACGGGGACATTTCTGCTCTCCAATCCTTGTTCGTTCATGGTGGGGATACAATTCTGTCCCCGTTCCTAGTTGCCTCCTTCTGGTTTGATTTTTCTGGCCCCTTAATTCCTCATGTCTAGATTCTGGGGGGGGGACATTCTGGGCCCCCCCCATATATGGTTCCTCCTGGTGGGGGATATTTCTGCCCCCCCTGATTCCGGGTTCCTAGTTTAGGGGACATTTCTGCTCTCCAATCCTTGGTCCCTTGTGGTGGGGACACAATTCAGTCCCTGTTTTTAGTTGCCTCCTTGGGGAATATTTCTGTCCCCTTAATTCATGCTTTCTAGTTTCTGGGGACATTTCTGCCCCACATTTCTGGTGCCTTCTGATGGGGGACATTTCAGCCCCCCTGATTACTGGTGCCTCGTGTGAGGGGACATTTCTGCCCCCCTGATGACTGGTGCCTCCTGTTGGGGGATATTTCTGTCCCCGCTCATACCTGGTTCCTAGTTTACGGGGACTTTTCTGCTCTCCAATCCCTGTTCGCTCATGGTGGGGATACAATTCTGTCCCCGTTCCTAGTTGCCTCCTTCTGGTTTGATATTTCTGGCCCCTTAATTCCTAATGTCTAGATTCTGGGGATATTTCTGAGCCCAGCCCCGATTTATGGTCCCTCCTGGTGGGGTACATTTCTGCCCCACCATTACTGCTGCCACATGGTGGGGAACATTTCATCCCCCCTGATTACTGGTGCATCTTGGTGGGAGACATTTCTGCCCACCTCATTGCTGGAGAATCCTGGTGGGGGACACTTTTGCCCCCTGATTTCTGTAGCCTCCTGCTGGGGACATTTCGGCTCCTCTCATTACTGGTGCCTCGGGCTGTGGGATATTTCTGCCGCCCCCTGATTACCTGTGCACACTGTTGGGGGACATTTCTGCCCCCCTGAATACTGGAGCCCCAGGGTGGGGGACATTTCTGCCCCCTTGATTACTCTGCCCCAATGTGTGGTACATTTCTGTGCCCCTGATGACTGGTGCCTCCTGCTGGGCGACATTTCTGCCCCCCTGATTACTGGTGCTTCCATGTGGGGGACATTTTTGCACCCGTGATTACTGTTGCTCAATTCTGGGGGACATTTCTGCCCCCATGATTACTGGTGCCTCGTGTTGGGGGATATTTCTGTCCCCTGCTCATAACTGGTTCCTAGTTTACGGGGACATTTCTGCTCTCCAATCCTTGTTCGCTCATGGTGGGGATACAATTCTGTCCCCGTTCCGAGTTGCCTCCTTCTGGTTAAATATTTCTGTCCCTTAATTCCTCGTGTCTAGATTCTGGGGATATTTCTCCTCCCCCCCCATTTTATGGTGCCTCCTGGTGGGGGACATATCTGCTCTCCAATCCTTGTTCGCTCATGGTGGTGATACAGTTTTGTCCCCGATCCTAGTTTCCTCCTTCTGGTTGGATATTTCTAGCCCCTTAATTGCGCGAGTCTAGATTCCGCGGATATTTCTGCCCCCCCCCATTTATGGTGCCACCTGGTGGGGGACATTTCTGCCCCCCGATTACTGCTGCCTCGTGGTGGGGAACACTTCATCCCCCCTAATTACTTGCCTAGTGGTGGGAGACATTTCTGCCCTCCTGGTTACTGGTGCCTCGTTGTTCGGGACATTTCTGCCCCCCTGAATACTGGTGCCTCGTGCTGGGGGACATTTCTGCCCCCCTGATTTCTGGTTCCTAGTTTAGAGGGATATTTCTGCTCTCCAATCGTTGGTCCCTCGAGGTGGGGACACAATTCAGTCCCTGTTCCTAGTTGCCTACTTGGGGAATATTTCTGTCCCCTTAATTCCTAGTTACTAGTTTCTGGGGACATTTCTGCCCCGCATTACTGGTGCCTCCTGATGGGGGACATTTCTGCCCCCCTGATGACTGGTACCTCGGGTTGGGGGATATTTCTGTCCCCCGCTCATACCTGGTTCCTAGTTTACGGGGACATTTCTGCTCTCCAATCCTTGTTCTCTCATGGTGGGGATACAATTCTGTCCCCTTTCCGAGTTGCCTCCTTTTGGTTGAATATTTCTGGCCCCTTAATTCCACGTTTCTAGATTCGGGGGACATTTTTGCCCCCCCATTTATGGTGCCGCCGGGTGGGGGACATTACTGCCCCCCATTACTGCTGCCTCGTGGTGGGGAACATTTTATCCTCCCTTATTACTGGTGCCTTGTGTTGGGAGACATTTCTTCCCCCCTGATTACTGGTTCCTCATGTGGGGGACATTTCTTCCCTTCTGATTTCCAATGCCTCATGCTGGGGGACATTTCTGCCCCCCTGATTTCCAGTGCCTTGTGGTGGGGGACATTTTTGTCCCCCTGATTTCCAGTGCCTCGTGCTGGGGGACATTTCTGCCCCCCTGATTTCCAGTGCCTCGTGGTAGGGGTCATTTCTGCCCCCCTGTCTACTACTGTTGCCTCGAGCTGGGGGACAATTCTGGCCCCCTCATTACTAGTGCCTTGTGCTTGGGGAAATTTCTGCCCCCCTCAATTCTGTTGCCTCCTGACGGGGTACATTTCTGCCCCCCTGATTTCCAGTGCCTAGTGGTGGGGGATATTTCTGCCCCTCCCATTTCAAGTGCCTCATGGTCGGGGACATTTCTGCCCCCCTGACTATTTTTGCCTCGAGATTGGGGACATTTCTGCCCCCTGCTTTCCAGTGCCTCGTTTTGGGGGACATTTCTGCCCCCCTCAATTGTTTCCTTGTGAGTGGGACATTTCTGCCCCCCAATTACTGCTGCTTCGTGGTGGGGAACATTTCATCCCCCCTAATTACTGGTGCCTCGTGGTGGGAGTCATTTCTGCCACCCTGGTTGCTGGTGCCTCGTTGTTGGGGACGTTTCTGTCCCCCTGAATACTGGTGCCTCGTGCTCGGGGATATTTCTGTCCCCTGATAATACCTGGTTCCTAGTTTACGGGGACATTTCTGCTCTCCAATCCTTGTTCGCTCATGGTTAGGATACAATTCTGTCCCCGTTAATAGTTGCCTCCTTCTGTTTAAATATTTCTGTCCCCTTAATTCCTCGTGTCTAGATTCTCGGTACATTTTTGCCCGCCAACATTTATGGTGCCGCCTGGTGGGCGACATTTCTGCCTCCCATTACTGCTGCCTTATGGTGGGGAACATTTTATCCCCCCTTATTACTGGTGCCTCGTGTTGGGAGACATTTCTGCCCCCCTGATTACTGGTGGGGGACTTTTCATCCCCCAGGATTACTGGTACCTCCTGCTGGGGACATTTCTGACCCCCTGATTTCCAGTGCCTCATACTGGGGACATTTCTGTCCCCCTTATTTCCAGTGCCTCGTTTTGGGAGACATTTCTGCCCCCCTGACTACTGTTGCCTCGAGCTGGGGGACATTTCTGCCTCCCTGATATCCAGTGTATCATTGTGGGGGACATTTCTGCCCCCCGATTTCCAGTGCCTCATACTGGGGACATTTCTGCCCCCCTTATTTCCAGTGCCTCGTTTTGGGAGACATTTCTGCCCCCCTGACGACTGTTGCCTTGATTCGGCGAACATTTCTGCCCCCCTGATTACTGGTTCCTCACGAGGGGGACATTTCTTCCCTTCTGATTTCCAGTGCCTCATGCTGGGTGACATTTTGGCCCCCCCTGATTTCCAGTGCCTCGTGGTGGGGGACATTTCTGCCCCCCTCATTACTAGTGCCTTGTGCTTGGGGAAATTTCTGCCCCCCTCAATTCTGTTGCCTCGTGTGGGGGACATTTCTGCCCCCCAGATTTCCAGTGCCTCGTGGTGGGGGATATTTCTGCCCCCTGATTTCAAGTGCCTCATGTTCGGGGACATTTCTGCCCCCTGACTATTGTTGCCTCATGCGTGGGGACATTTCTGCCCCCTGCTTTCCAGTGCCTCGTTTTGGGGGACATTTCTGCCCCCCTTCTTTCCAGTGCCTCGTTTTGGGGGACATTTCTGCCCCCCTCAATTGTTTCCTTGTGAGGGGGACATTTCTGCCCCCCGATACTGCTGCCTCGTGGTGGAGAACATTTCATCCCCCCTAATTACTGGTGCCTCGTGTTGGGAGACATTTCTGCCCCCCTGGTTACTGGTGCCTCGTTGTTGGGGACATTTCTGTCCCCCTGAATACTGGTGCCTTGTGCGGGGGGACATTTCTGCCCCCCTTATTACTGATACTTCCTGGTGGGGGACGTTTCTTCCCCCATTTTTACTGGTGACTAGTGGTGGGGGATATTTCTGCCCCCCTGATTCCTGGTTCCTAGTTTAGGGGGATATTTCTGCTCTCCAATCCTTGGTCCCTCGTGGTGGGGACACCTTTCAGTCCCTGTTCCTAGTTGCCTACTTGGGGAATATTTCTGTCCCGTTAATTCCTGATTTCTAGTTTCTGGGGTCATTTCTGCCCCGCATCACTGGTTCCTCCTGATGGGGGACATTTCTGCCCCCCTGATAACTGGTGCCTCGTGTTGGGGGATATTTCTGTCCCCTGCTCATACGTTTTTCCTAGTTTACAGGGACATTTCTGCTCTCCAATCCTTGTTCGCTCATGGTGGGGATACAATTCTGTCCCCGTTCCTAGTTGCCTCCTTTTGGTTGGATATTTTGGCCCCTTAATTCCTCGTGTACATTCTGGGGACATTTCTGCCCCCCCCCCAATTTATGGTGCCGCCTGGTGGGGGACATTTCTGCTCTCCAATTCTTGTTTTCTCATGGTGGGGATACAATTTTGTCCCCGATCCTAGTTGCCTCCTTCTGATTGGATATTTCTGGCCCCTTAATTCCTCGAGTCTAGATTCCTCGGACATTTCTGCCCCCCCACATTTATGGTGCCGCCTGGTGGGCGACATTTCTGCCCCCACCCATTACTCTGCCTCCTGGTGGGGAACATTTGTTCCCCCCTGATTACTGGTGCCTCATGTTGGGAGACATTTCTGCCCCCCTGATTACTGGTTCCTCGTGGTGGGGGACATTTCATCCCCCGGATTACTGGTATCTACTGCTGGGGACATTTCTGCCCCCCTGAATTCCAGTTCCTCATACTGGAGGACATTTCTGCCCCCCTTATTTTCACTGCCTAGTGCTGGGGATCATCTCTGCTCCCCTGACTAGTGTTGCCTCGAGCTGGGGGACATTTCTGCCCTCCTCAATTCTGTTTCCTCGTTAGGGGGACATGTCTGTCTCCGATTTCCAGTGCCTTGTGGTAGGGGTATTTCTGCCCCCCAGATTTTCAGTGCCTCCTGGTTGGAGACATTTCTGCCCCCTCATTAGTTGCCTCGTGCTGGGGACAATTCTGCTCCCCTGACTACTGTTGCCTGGAGCTGGGGGACATTTATGCCGCCCTGATTACTAGTTCCTCATGGTGGGGGACATTTCTGCCCCCTGATTTCCAGTGCTTCATGGTGGGGGACATTTCTGCCCCCTGATTTCCAATGCCTCGTTTTGGGGGACATTTCTGCCCCCATGATTCCCAGTGCCTCGTGGTGGGGGACATTTCTGCCCCCCTTATTACAGGTGCCTTTCCTGGTGGACATTTCTGCCCCCCTCAATTCTGTTGCCTCTTCACGGGGGACATTTCTTCCCCCTTCATTTCTGGTTCCTCGTGGTGGAGGACGTTTCTGCCCCCCTGATTACTGGTGCCTCATAGTGGGGGACATTTCTGCCCCCCTTATTTCCAGTGTCTCGAGGTGAGGGACATTTCTGCCCCCCTGATTTCCAGTGTCTCGTTGTGGGGGACATTTCTGCCGCCCTGACTACTCTTGTCTCGACCTGTGGGACATTTCTGCCCCCCTCATTACTGGTGCCTTGTGGTTGGGGACATTTCTACCCCCCTGATATCCAGTGCCTCATGCTGGGGGACATTTCTGCCCCCCTGATTTCCAGTGCCTCATGCTGGGGGACATTTCTGCCCCCCTGATTTCCAGTGCCTCGTGGTGAGGGATATTTCTGCCCCCCTGACTTCTGTTGCCTCACGCTGAAGGACATTTATGTCCCCCTCATTACTAGTGCCATCTGCTTGGGGAAATTTTTGCCCCCCTCAATTTTGTTGCTTCCTGACGGGGGACAATTCTGCCCCCCTGATTTCCAGTGCCTCGTGGTGGGGGACATTTCTGCCCCCCCTGATAACCGGTGTCTCGTGGTGGGGGAAATTTCTGTCCCACTGATTTCCAGTGCATTGTGGTGGGGGACATTTCTGCCCTCCTGAATTCTGTTGCCTCCTGGTGGGGCGCATTTCTGCCCCCTGAATTCTGTTACCTCCTGGTGGGGGACATTTCTGTCCCCCTGATTACTGGTGCCAATTGGTAGGGGACATTTCTGCCCCCCAATTATGGAGCTTCTAGTGGGGGACATTTCTGCCCCCCTGAATACTGGTGCCTCAGGTGGGGGACATTTCTGCCCCCCTGAATTATGTTGCCTCCTGGTGGGGGACATTTCTGCCCCCCTGATTACTGGTGCCTCTTGTGGGGGACATTTTGCCCCCGATTTCCAGTGCCTCATTATGGGGGACATTTCTGCCCCCTGATTTCCAGTGCCCCGGGGTGGGGGACATATTTGTCCCCCTGATTACTCTTGCCTCTTGGTGGGACACATTTCTGCCCCCCTGACTACTGTTGCCTCGAGCTGGGGGACATTTCTGCCCCCCTCATTAGTTGCCTCGTGCTGGGAGAATTCTGCCCCCTCTAATTACTCTTTTTTTTTTTTTCTTTTTGGGTCACACCTGGCGATGCACAGGGGTTACTCCTGGCTCTGCACTCAGGAATTACCCCTGGCGCTGCTCAGGGGACCATATGGGATGCTGGGATTTGAACCTGGGTCGGCCGCGTGCAAGGCAAACGCCCTACCCGCTGTGCTATCTCTCCAGCCCCCCTCTAATTACTCTTGACTCATGCTGGGGGACATTTCTGACACCTTATTTCCAGTGCCTCGTGGTGGGGGACATTTCTGCCCACCTCATTACTGGTGCCTTTCCTCGGGGACATTTCTGCCCCCCTCAATTCTGTTGCCTCTGACGTGGGACATTTCTGCCCTCTTCATTACTGGTTCCTCATGAGGGGGACATTTCTGTCCCCCTGATTTTATTGCCTCGTGGTGGGGGACAATTCTGCCCCCCTGATTTCCAGTGCCACTTGCTGGGGGACATTTCTGCCCCCCTCATTAGTAGTTTGTGCTGGGGGACAATTCTGCCCCCCTGATTATTCTTGCCTCCTGGTGGGGGATATTTCTGACCGCCTGATTACTGGTGATTCTGGTGGAGGACATTTCTGCCCCCCTGATTACTGGTACCAATTGGAGGGGGACATTTATGCCCCCCGATTACTGGAGCTTCTGGTGGGGGACATTTCTGCCTCCCTGATTATTGGTGCCGCTGGTGGCGGACATTTCTGCCCCCCTGACTATGTTGCATCGAGCTGGGGTACATTTCTGCACTCCACTTTCCAGTGCCTCTTGTGGGGGATATTTCTGCCCCCCTGATTTCTGTTGCCTCCTGGTGGGGGACATTTCTGCCCCCCTGATTACTGGTGCCTCTGGTGGGGGACATTTCTGCCCCCTGAATACTGGTGACTCTGGTGGGGGACATTTCTGCCCCCCTTATTACTGGTGCCTAATGGAGGGGGACATTTCTGCTCGCCCGATTACTGGAGTTTCTGGTAGGGGACATTTCTGCCCCCCTGATTTACAGTGCCTCATGATGGTGGACATTTCTGCCCCCCTGACTATGTTGCATCGAGCTGGGGGACATTCTGCCCCCCTGATTACGAGTTCCTCGTGAGGGGGATATTTCTGCACCCCTGATTTCCAGTGCCTCTTGTGGGGGACTTTTCTGCCGCCCTGATTTCTGTTGCCTCCTGGTGGGGGACATTTCTGCCCCCTGATTTCTGTTGCCTCCTGGTGGGGGACTTTTCTGCCCCCTGATTACTGGTGCCTGTTGGAGGGGGACATTTCTGCCTCCCTGATTACTGGAGCTTCTTGTAGGAGACATTTCTGCCCCCCTGATTACTAGTGCCTCTGGTTGGGGACATTTCTGCCCTCCTGATTTCCAGTGCCTCGTGTTGGGGGATATTTCTGCCCCCCTGACTACTGTTGCTTCGCGCTGGGGGATATTTCTGCCCCCCTTTTTACTAGTGACTTGTGCTTGGTGAAATTTCTGCCCCCCTCAATTCTGTTGCCTCGTGAGGGGGGACATTTCTGCCATCTTGATTACTGGTGCCCCGTGGTTGGGGACATTTCTGCCCGCCTGATTTCCAGTGCCTCGTGGTGGGGGACATTTCTGCCCCCATGATTTCCAGTGCCTCGTGGTAGGGGCCATTTCTGACCCCTTGATTAGTGGTGCCTCGTGGTGGGGGACATTTGTGCCCCCCTGATTTACAGTGCTTCGTGTTGGGGGACATTTCTGCCCCCCTGATAACCGGTGCCTCGTGGTGGGGGATATTTCTGTCCCATTGATTTCCAGTGCCTTGTGGTGGGGGACATTTCTGCTCCCCTGATTTCTGTTGCCTCCTGGTGGGGGACATTTCTGCCCCCTGATTTCTGTTACCTCCTGGTGGGGGACATTTCTGCCCCGATGATTACGGGTGCCTCTGGTGGGGGACATTTCTGCCCCCCTGATTACTGTTGCCTCTGGTGGGGGACATTTCTGCCCTCGTGATTTACAGTGCCTCGTGATGGGGGACATTTCTGCCCCCCTGTCTATGTTGCATCGAGCTGGGGGACATTTCTGCCTCCCTGATTACTGTTTCCTCGCGAGGGGGACATTTCTGCCCCGTGATTTCCAGTGCCTCTTGTGGGGGACATTTCTGCCCTTGATTTCCAGTGCCTCAGGGACATTTGTGCCCCATGATTTACAGTGCCTCATGCTGGGGGACATTTGTGCCCCCTTGATTTCCAGTTCCTCATGCTGGGGGACATTTCTGCCCCCCGGATATCTAGTGTCTCATTGTGGGGGACATTTCTGCCCCCTGATTTCCAGTGCCTCATACTGGGGGACATTTCTGCCCCCCTTATTTCCAGTGCTTAGAGCTGGGGGACATCTCTGCCTCCCTGACGACTGTTGCCTCGAGCCAGGGGACATTTCTGCCCCCTTTGATTACTACTTCCTCATGAGGGGGACATTTCTGCCCTTCTGATTTCCAGTGCCTCATGCTGGGGGACATTTCTGCCCCCCTTATTTCCAGTGCTTAGAGCTGGGGGACATCTCTGCCTCCCTGACGACTGTTGCCTCGAGCCAGGGGACATTTCTGCCCCCTTTGATTACTACTTCCTCATGAGGGGGACATTTCTGCCCTTCTGATTTCCAGTGCCTCATGCTGGGGGACATTTCTGCCCCCCTGATTTCCAGTGCCTCATGGTGGGGGTCATTTCTGCCCCCTGACTACTGTTGCTTCGCACTGAGGTACATTTCTGCCCCCCTCTTTACTAGTGCCTTGTCCTTAGGGAAATTTCTGCCCCCCTCAATTCTGTTGCCTCGAGACGGGGGACATTTCTGCCCCCCTGATTACTGGTGCCTCGTGGTGGGGGACATTTCTGCCCCCCTGATTTACAGTGTCTCGTGCTGAGGGACATTTCTGCCCCCCTCATTAGTTACCTTGTGCTGGGGGAAAATTCTGCCCCCCTAATTACTCTTGCCTCATGGTGGGGGACATTTCTGCCCCCCTGATTACTCGTTCCTCGTGAGGGGGACATTTCTGCCCCCTTGATTTCCAAGGCCTCGTGGTGGGGGACATTTCTGACACCCTGATAACCGGTGCCTCATGGTGGGGGACATTTCTGCCCCCCTGATTTCCAGTGCCTTGTGGTGGGGGACATTTCTGCCCCCCTGATTTACAGTGCCTCATCCTGGGGGACAACTTTGCCCCCCTGATTTCTAGTGCCTCGTGGTAGGGGTCATTTCTGCCCCCCTGTCTACTGTTGCCTCGAGATGGGGGACATTTCTGCCCCCCTCATTACTAGTACCTTGTGCTTGGGGAACTTTCTGCCCCCCTCAATTCTGTTTCCTCGTGGTGGGGGACATTTCTTCCCTTCTGATTTCCAAAGCCTCATGCTGGGGGACATTTCTGCCCCCTGATTTCCAGTGCCTCGTGGTGGGGGACATTTATGCCCCCCCTGATTTCCAGTGCCTCGTGTTGGGGGACATTTCTGCCCCTCTCATTAGTTGCCTCGTGCTGGGACAATTCTTCCCCACTGATTATTCTTGCCTTGTGGTGAGGGACATTTCTGCCCCACTGATTACTGGTTCCTCGTGAGAGGGACATTTCTGCCCACCTGATTTCTGTTGCCTCCTGGTGGGGGACATTTCTGCCCCCCCTGATTAGTGGTGCCACTTGGAAGGGGACATTTCTGCCCCCGCTGATTACTGGAGCTTCTAGTGGAGGACATTTCTGCCCCCCTGATTACTGGTGCCTCTGGTAGGGGACATTTCTGCCCCCCTGATTTCCAGTGCCTCGTGGTGGGCGACATTTCTGCCCCTCTGACTACTGTTGCCTCGAGCTAGGGGACATTTCTGCCCCCCTGATTATTGGTTCCTCGTGAGGGGGACATTTCTGCCCCCTGATTTCCAGTGCCTCGTGCTGGGGGACATTTCTGCCCCCCTCATTAGTTGCCTCGTGCTGGGACAATTCTGCCCCACTGATTATTCTTGCCTTGTGCTGAGGGACATTTCTGCCTCACTGATTACTGGTTCCCCGTGAGAGGGACATTTCTGCCCCACTGATTTATAGTGCCTTGTGATGGGGGACATTTCTGCCCCCCTGATTTACAGTGCCTCGTGGTAGGGGACATTTCTGCCCCCCTGATTTATAGTGCCTCGTGGTGGGGGACATTTCTGCCCACCTGACTACTGTTGCCTCTAGCTGGGGGACATTTCTGCCCCCCTGATTTCTGTTGCCTCCTGGTGGGGGACATTTCTGCCCCCCCTGATTAGTGGTGCCACTTGGAAGGGGACATTTCTGCCCCTGCTGATTACTGGAGCTTCTAGTGGGGGACATTTCTGCCCCCCTGATTACTGGTGCCTCTGGTGGGGGACATTTCTGCCCCTCTGATTTACAGTGCCTCGTGGTGGGGGACATTTCTGCCCCCCTGATAACTTGTGCCTGCGGTTGGGGGACATTTCTGCCCCCCCGATTACTGGTGCCTGATGGGGGACATTTATGTCCCCCTGATTACCAAAGCCGAAAATTAATGGTGTCCGCTGGTGGGGGACATTTCTGCCCCACCCCTTCTACTGGTGCCTCTGGTTGGGGACATTTCTTCCTCCCTGATTACTGGTGCCTCTTGATGGGGGACATTTCTGTCCCCCTGATTACCGGAGCTTCTGGTGGGGGAATTTTTTGCCCCCCTCATTTTCAAAGCCTCCTGGTGCGGAACATTTCTGCCCCTGAGTACTGGTGCCTCCTGGTGGGGGACATTTCTGCCCCCCTATTTACTGGTGCCTCCTATTCGGGGGACATTTCTGCCACCCTGAATACTGGTGCCTCTGATGGGGGATACTTCTGCCCCCCTGAATACTGGTGCCTGTGGTGGGGGACATTTCTGCCCCCCCTGATTACTGGTGTCTCTTACTGGTGGGACATTTCAGCCCCCATGAATACTGGTTCCTCTGGTGGGGGACATTTCTGCCCCCCTGATACTAAATCCTCTTGGTGGGGGATATTTCTGCCCCCCTGATTTCTGGTGTCTCCTGGTGGGGATATTTCTTCCCCCCTGATTACTGGTGCCTCTTAGTGGAAGGACATTTCTGCCCCCCTGAATACTGGTGCCTCCGGTGGGGGACATTTCTGCCCCTGTGATTACCAAAGCTTTCTGGTGGGGGACATTTCGGTTCCTCTGATTACTTGTGCCTGGTGGTGGGGGACATTTCTGCCCCCCTGATTACTGGTGCTTCCTGGTGGGGGACATTTCTGCCCCCCTGATTACTGGTGCCTCCTATTGGGAGGACATTTCTGCCCCCCTGAATACTGGTGCCTCTGGTGGGGGACATTTCTGCCCCCCTGATTACCAAAGCCTCCTGGTGTGGGACAATTCTGCCCCCCTGATTACTGGTGCCTCTGGTGGGGGACAATTCTGCCCCCCTGATTACTGGTGCCTCTGGTGGGGGACAATTCTGCCCCCTCATTACTGGTGCTTCCTAGTGGTGGGACATTTCTGCCCCCCTGATACTGGTGCCTCTGGTGGGGGACAATTCTGCCCCCCTGATTACCAAAGCCTCCTGATGTGTGACATTTCTGCCCCCCTGATTACGGGGGCCTCCTTGTTGGGGACATTTCTGCCCCCCTGAATACTGGTGCCTCTGGTGGGGGACATTTCTGCCCCCCTGATTTATGGAGCCTCTGGTTGGGGATATTTTTTCCCCCCCGGATTACTGTTGCCTCCTTGTTGGGGACATTTCTGCCCAGGTGATTACATCTGCTTCCTGGTGGGGGACAGTTCTGCTCCGTTCATTTCTGGTACCTCATTTTGGGGGATATTTCTGCCCCCCGATTACTGATGCCTCGGGTTTGGGGACACTTCTGCCCCACTGATTATTGGTGCCTCCTGGTGGGTGACATTTCTGCACCCCTGATTACTGGTGCCTCCTGGTGGGGACATTTCAGCCCCACTGATTACTGATGCCTGTGATGGGGGGCATTTCTGCCCCCCGATTATTGGTGTCTGGTGTTTGGGAACATTTCTTCCCCCCTCGTTCCTGGTTCCTAGTTTAGGGGGACATTTTTTCTCTCCAATCCTTGGTTGTTCACGGCGGGGACCCAATTCTGTCCCCTATCCCATTTGCCTTCTTCTGTGGCAGTATTTCTGCTTCTTAATTCCTTGTTTCTAGTTTCTGGGAAATTTTCTGCCCCCGATTATTGCCGCCTCAGGGTGGGGGGCATTTCTGCCCCATGATTATTACTGGAGCCTCATGGTGGGGTACATTTCTGCCCCCCGTTTACTTGTGCGTGGTGGTCGGGGACATTTCTGACCCCCTGATTACTTGTGCCTCCTATTTGGGGACATTTCTGACCCCCTGATTACTGGTGCTTCCTATGGGAGACATTTCTGCCCCTCCTGATTACTGGTGTCTCCTGTGGGGGACACTTCTGTCCCTCTGATTACCGGAGCCTCTGGTGGGGGATAGTTCTGCCTCCCTGATTACTGGTGCCTCCCAGTGGGGGACATTTCTGCCCCCCTGATTACTGGTGACTCCTGGTGGGGACATTTCTGCTCCCCTGATTACTGGTACCTCAGGTGGGGGACATTTCTGCCCCTCTGAATACGTATTGAAACCTCCCTGTGGGGGACATTTCTGCCCCCTTGATTACCAGAGCCTCTCAGTAGGTGACATTTATGCCCCCCTGAAAGCAGGACCCTCTGGTGGGGGACATTTCTGCCCCCGTTATTACTGGAGTCTCTGGTGGGGGACATTTCTGCCCCCCTGATTACTGGTGTCTTGTGGTGGGGGACATTTCTGCCCCCCTGATTACTTGTGCCTCCTGGTGGAGGACATTTCTGTCCCCCTGATTACTGGTGTCTTGTGGTGGGGGACATTTCTGCTCCCCCTGATTACTGGTGCCTCCTGGTGGGGGACATTTCTGCCCCCTGATTACTGGTGCCTGGTCATTGGGGACATATCTGCCCCCTTGATTCCTGGTGCCTAGTTTGGGGGACATTTCTGCTCCCTGGCCCTGGCATCAAATGGTGGGGGTGCAGTCTGCCCTCAATCCACGTGCCTAGTGGTGGGTGAACCTTTCTGCCCCGTGATTTCTTGTTCCTTGTTTTGGGGGACATTTCTCTCCGCTATCCCTGATGCCTAGTTTGGGGGTCATTTTGCCCCCTCCATTCTTTGTGCCTAGTTTTAGGGGACATTTCTGCGCCTGATCCCTGCTCTCTAGTGATGGGGGGACATTTGGCCTCCAGATTCATGGTAATTTTTGCGAGGGGAATCTGTCCCCCCTTTCCTGGTTTATCTTTTTGGGGGTCATTTCAGCCCCCTGAACCATGGTTCCCCTTTGAGAGGGGACATTTCTGTGCCCTGATCCCTGGTGCCTAGTGATGAGGGCATTTCTGTCTGGCCACATCTGGTGCCAGTGATAGAGACATTTTTCTCCCGATAACTGGTGCCAAGTGGTGGGGTCACGTTTCAGTCCCACAATCTCTGATTCCTAGTGTTGGGTGGGCATTTCTACCCCCCCATCCCAGGTGTCTTGTGTGTAGGCCATATCTGTCCCCCTATCCGTGATGCCTAGTGATGGGGGGAATTCTTCTACCCCCAAACATTATTGTCTAGTGGTGGGAGGCATTTTTGACCGCCGGGCCCCTGGTGCCTCCTGGGGAGGGGGAATTTCTTCCCCCTGATTTCTGGTGCCTAGTGGTGTGGGGCATTTCTGTCCCTCTGATCCCCTGTCTTCTGGTCGGGACCATTTTGTTCCCTACAGCCCTACTACCTACTGGGGGGCATTTCTGCCCCCTTGATCTCTGATGCCTAGTGTTGGGGGCATGTCTACCCACACATTTGTGTTCCTAGTTTTGGGGACATTTCTGCCCCCGGTCCCTTGTGTTTCGTTGTGGTTAACCTTTCTGCCCCCTGACCTTGTCTCCTTAGGTGAGGGTCATTTCTATCCCCGACATACCTGGTGGCTGGTGGCTGGTGGAGGGTGAGAGTGGAGAGAGGAGGGTGAAGGAAGAGCGAGGGAGGAGGAGGATGAAATGAGGAAGGAGGGCAGTAGGAGGGCGGGAGGACAGCGTTGGGGCTAGATGGATTGATTGGGAGAGGACAGGGTGCCCCCGCACAAAGGAAACAGGGAACAGGGGGAAGAAGGTTCCCAGATGAACCTGTGCTGAAGCTCTGGACTTGGAGGCGAAGGTCTGCGACCTCTTGTTGCACATGCGCAGGGACAGGAGAGTCTCTGGGTCTCACGTACTTCCTGGACCCGTTTGCTGTGTCTTGACCACGGCCTCCAGTCCACTGTCCTCTGACACTCCCCCAACTCATCTCCACTGCTTCCTCCTTGACCACAATGTCAAGTTCCACTCTGAATCCCCCAGGAGGTCTTGCTTTGCTTCCTTTTTCTTATCTTTCTTTCTTTCTTTCTTTCTTTCTTTCTTTCTTTCTTTCTTTCTTTCTTTCTTCTTTCTTTCTTTCTTTCTTTCTTTCTTTCTTTCTTTCTTTCTTTCTTTCTTTCTCCTTTCTCTTTCTTCTTTCTCTCTCTCTCTCTCTCTTCTCTTTCTTTCTTTCTTTCTTTCTTTCTTTCTTTCTTTCTTTCTTTCTTTCTTTCTTTCTTTCTTTCTTTCTTTCTTTCTTTCTTTCTCTCTCTCTTTCTTTCTTCTTTCAATCTTTTTTCTTTCATTCTCTCTTTCTCTTTCTTTTCTTTTTCTTTCTTTCTCTTTCTTTCATTCTGTCTTTCTCTCTATTTCTTCTTTTCTTTTTTATTCTTTCTTTTCCTTTTTCTTTCTTTCTCTTTTTCTTTTTACTTTCTTTCTCTTTCTTTCTTTCTTTCATTCTTTTTCTCTCTTTTTTCTTTCTTTCTTTCTTTGTTTCGTTCTCCTTTTTCTTTCCTTTTTGTTTCTTTCTTTTTTCTTTTTCTCTTTCTTTCTTTCTTTCTTTCTTTCTTTCTTTCTTTCTTTCTTTCTTTCTTTCTTTCTTTCTCTCTTTCTCATTCTTTCTTTCTTTCTCTTTCTCATTCTTTCTTTCTTTCTCTTTCTTTCTTTCCTTCTTTCTTTCTTTCTTCCTTTTCATTTTTAATTTTATTTTTATTTTTTGCTTCTTGGGTCACATCTAGCTATACTCAGGGCTTATTCCTGTTTTTGCACTCAGAAATAACTCCTTTTGGTGCTCAGGGAACCATATGGGATACTGGGAATCGAACCTGTGTGGCCCAGTGCAAGGCAAATACGCTACCTGCTGTGCTATTGCTCCAGTCCTGAAGTTCTTTCACCTTTGTCTTCCTTGATGGCAATGTCAAGTTCCTCCCCTAATCCCACAGGAGGTCTTTCACTTTTCTTTGCTTTTTATTTCTTTTCTTTTCTTTTTTGTTTCATATCCGCTGATGCTCGGGACTTTTTCTTATTTTTTCGCTCAGGAATAACTCTCGGGTATTGTTCAGGGGACCATATAGGATACTGAGACTAGAACCTGGGTCCGCTGAGTGCAAGGCAAATGCCTTACCCACTGTTCTATCACTCCAGCCCCGAAGGGCTTCCACTTTTTCCTTCCTTGACCACAATGTAAAGTTCCATTCTCCTAATCCCCCAGAATGTCTTACACTTTTTTTCCTTGACGAAAATGTCAAGTTCCTGTCTCCAAATCCCCCTTAATGTCTTCCCATTTTTTCTTTTCTTTTGCTTTTTGGGTCACATTCGGTGAAGTTCTGGGTTTATTCCTGTTTTTATACTCAGGATTTCGTAGTCCTGGTGGTACTCAGGAGACCATATGGGTTGATGGGAATCGAACCTGGGTCAGCTGTGTGCAAGGCAAATTCCCTACCCACTGTGCTATTGCTCCAACCCCAAAGGTCTTTTCCTTTTTCTTCCTTGATAAGGTTGTCAGTTTCCACTCTCCTAATCCCCCAAGAGGTTTTGCACTATTTTTTTTTTCTTTTTGGGTCTTATCCAGCGATGCTCAGGGTTCATTCCTGTTTTTGCAGTCAGGAATAACTCCTGGTGATGCTCAGGGACCATAGCGATGCTGAGAATCGAACTTGGGTTGACCATGTGTGGGGCAAATGCCCTACCCACTATGCTATCTCTCCAGCCCTGGAGGTCTTCCACGTTTTTCTTCCTTGACGACAATGTCAAGTTCCACTCTTCTAATTTCACAGATTGTTTCCACTAATTTTTCTTTCTTTTCATTTTTTTGAGAATCGAACTTGGGTTGACCATGTGTGGGGCAAATGCCCTACCCACTATGCTATCTCTCCAGCCCTGGAGGTCTTCCACGTTTTTCTTCCTTGACGACAATGTCAAGTTCCACTCTTCTAATTTCACAGATTGTTTCCACTAATTTTTCTTTCTTTTCATTTTTTTTCTTTTCTTTTTTCTCTTTTGGTCACATCGTGAGATGCTCAGGATGCTTCTGGGACCATATGGGATGTGGGAATTGAACCTGGGTTGGCTGTGTGCAGGGCAAATGCCCTACTTGCTGTGCTATCGCTCCAGCCCCCAAAGTCTTCCACTTTTTTCTTCCTTGACAACAATGTCAAGTTCCACTCTTCTAATTTTCCAGAAGGTTTCCACTTCTTTTTCTTTTCTTCTTTCTTTATTTTTTAATTTTTTAAAAAATGTTTGGTCACACCTGGTGATGCTCAGGGGTTACTTCTGGCTCTTGACTCAGTAATTACTCCTAGGGGTTCTCAGGGGACCATATGGGATGCTGGGAATCGAACCTGGGTCAGCTATGTGCAGGGCAAATGCCCTACCCACTGTGTAATCGCTCCAGCCTAGAAGGTCTTCCACTTTTTTCTTTCTTGACAACAATGTCAAGTTCCTCTCTCCTAATCCCCCAGGAGGACTTCCACTTTTTTCTCTTTTTTCTTCCTTGACAATGTTGAATTCCACTCCCCAAATTCCCCTGAAAATCTTACAAATTTTTCTTCCATGATGATAATGTCACATTCCTCCTTCCTAATCCCCCAAGGGTCTTCCAATTTCTTTCTTTGAGTTTATTTCTTTTTGCCCTGGGTTGGCTGCGTGCAGGGCAAATGCCCTACTTGCTGTGATACCGCTCCAGCCCCAAAGGTCTTCCACTTTTTTCTTCCTTGACAACAATATCAAGATTCACTCTTCTAATTTCCCAGGTTTCCACCTTTCTTTCTTTCTTTCTTTCTTTCTTTCTTTCTTTCTTTCTTTCTTTCTTTCTTTCTTTCTTTCTTTCTTTCTTTCTTTCTTTCTTTCTTTCTTTCTCTCTCTCTCTCTCTTCTTTCTTTCTTTCTTTCTTTCTTTCTTTCTTTCTTTCTTTCTTTCTTTCTTTCTTTCTTTCTTTCTTTCTTTCTTTCTTTCTTTCTCTTTCTCTCTCTCTCTCTTCCTTCCTTCCTTCCTTCCTTCCTTCCTTCCTTCCTTCCTTCCTTCCTTCCTTCCTTCCTTCCTTCCTTTTCTTTTTCTTCTTTTTGGGTCACACCAGCGATGCTTAGGGTTTTTTTCTGTTTTGGCAGTCAGGAATAACTCCTGGTGGTGCTCAGAGGACCATATGGGATGCTGGGACTCAAATCTGGGTTGGCTGTGTGCAGGGCAAAGCCCTACCCGCTATGCTATCACTTCAGCCACAAAGGTCTTTCACTTCTTTCTTCTTTCAGTACGTTAAGTTCCACTCTTTAATTTCACAGAAAGTTTCCACTTCTTTTTCTCTTTCTTCTTTTCTCTCTCTCTTTTTGTTTTATTTTTGTGTCACACAGGTGATGCTAGGAGTTACTTCTGGCTCTGCGCTCAGTAATAACTCCTAGGGGTGCTCAGGGGACCAAGTAGGATCCTGGGAATCTAACCTGGGTCAGCCATGGTCAGGGCAAATGCACTACCAGCTGTGCTATTGCTCCAGCCCCAAAGTTCTTCCAATTTTCTCCCTCTTGAAAACAATGTCAAGTTCCTCTCTCCTAATCCCCAGTAGGTCTTCCACATTTTTCTTCTTTGAGGAGAATATCAAGTTTAACTCTCCTAACCCCCAGAACATCCTCCACTGCCTCTTCTTTGATGACATGCCAAGTTCCACTCCTGTCATCCCCCAGGATGGCCTCCACCACCTCCTTCTTCACCATGACATCCAGTTCCTCATTCTGCTCCCTCTCCACCGCCTCCTCCTTGACCTTGGTCTCCAGCTGCACATTTGCCTGGTCGCACAATCTTCCACTAGTTTCGCTCCCGTCGGCTTCCTTTGGCCCGGGATGGTCTGTGGGGCAGCCAGAGGGTCTCAGCCAACCAAGGTGGGTGGAGAGGCCTGGGGTGGTGCCCGCCTGTTTCAGCCTCCCCGGCTGCCACACCTCCTGACCCCCAAAGGGGCTTCTCCTTCTGGCCACTTACCCTTTGCAGGGCCCCTGGTGAGGGCAGCAGGGCCTGGCCCTGAGGTTTCTCCTTGAGGGTCTGACTGAGCTGCCCTAGAGGGGAAGGCAGGGGTGAGGGGCAGGGAGGGAGCCGGGGGCTGCCTTCTGCTCCCAGAAGCCCTGGGCCAGCCCTCACCTGGTCTCCCTCCTCCCCATGAAGGCTGCCCCCAGCAGGGCCTCCTCTGGGGACTGGGCAGCTGCAGCTGGTCCCTGAGCCGCTTCTGCTGCAGCCACTGTGGGGACAGCGGCTCCCCCTTGGCGCCCAGGAGACGGTGGCTTCCGGGGGCTGCGGTGTCACAGCTGTGCGCTGCTGAGAAGCAGGAGACGGTTCCCAGGGGGCCACAGGCCTCACAGCGTCTGGTCCTGCAGCCGCGTCTGTGGGCAGGGCGCTGGCTGTGAGGACAGGTGCGAGGGCCCACAGACCCCAGCCAGGAGGCCCAGGGCTCAGACCCTCACTCCCAGGCCCAGGCAGGAGCCCCTGGGACGACCTGTCCCCTGAAGGCCCCCGGGGTGTCTCTCCCAGGACCTGAGACCTGGGGCCTCGCCCTGCTTTGAGCCCTTAATCCTACCCGCAGCCTCCCACCATCCTCCAGTCTAGTCCTGCTCAGGCCCCCCCACACCCCCCCCCCACACACACCCCACACCCCCTGGCCCTGGAGCCCCGGCTCAGACCCTTGGCCCGCACTTGAGTCTGCAGTTGTTCTCCCGGCTCACGGGTTCCTCCCGGATCTTCCTGGAGCTTCCTGGCCTCCAGCCTTAGCTGTCCTGTCGTGTGGCGAAACCAGGTGGCTGAGTCGGGGGCACCAGGGGCCAGTGCACTTGGGAGGAAGCCGAGGGTCCAGGCCCCCCAGAGCCTCAACCCCACCCTAGCTTCCTTCCTGGTCCACAGCCCCAGGCCTTGCGGCTCCTCTGGCTCGTGTCGGGGGGCTGCTCGTTTCTCTTTGCCTTAGCTACCCCCAGCCCCTTACACAGTCAATTCTTTGCCGGTTTGGACTCACGTGAGCCCTCCTGGCAGGGCTGGACAGGGACAGGATGTAGGTGAGTCTTCCCTGGACGGGCCCTCGCCCTCTCTGCATTTCCATGACCAGAATATTTTGGGGGGGCCGGGACCCCCACCTGCTGCCCCCCAGAGGAGGACCCTGAGGTGCAGGACTGAGAGACTTTCCAGCTCTGCTCCCGCCTGTCTCCTGATGTCACAAGGCCCCATTGACACGGCCCCTCCCTGGGCACCCTAGGCCACCCCTTCCTGCCATCACCCTCCCCACATGCCACAGGCTTTATACCCCAGATCCCATGACCCTGAGACCCCGGTCACTCACCCAGACATGTAAGACCTGCCGTGCCGTCTTCCAAACGTTTTAATATATTCCATGTTTTAAAATTCTTCTGTCAGCGCTTTTCTCTGTCCAAACAGGGGGAGGGGCGTGTTGGCAATGGTAAGGCCGGGGCTCTGCCTGCCCGGATCCTGCTTAGAGTTCCAGCGCCACCGAGGCTGCTCCTGAGCACTGTCTTGGATTTTCCTCCCCTGCTGAGCTCCCGCCCACATTGTTTCCTGAGCTGGGAGGACCAGTGTCCAGCACCCCGGGTCTTTCTGGTGGCAGGAGGAAGGGACAGGTCCTGGGGGGGTCTCTGGGGAGTCCCCATCTTAGAGTTCGGGGAGAACCTGGTAGCCGGGGCTGCTGGGGTCGGGACTGGCCGCAGACCTGGGCTGGCAGTGGGCCGGGGTCTTCATCCTGTGGCCTCCGGACCACACGCTCTGACCACCGCGGGGCCGTCCCAGGGCCTTGGGCTGCCCATGAATCGCCAGCCCAGCTCTCGGACCCTCTTTCTGGCTCTGCCAATTTCCAGCTGTCTCCTAGAGAAAGGATCAACAGGGGCTTGGGGCCTCTTCTAGCTTAGGGGTCTCTGGGAGGGTGCCTGGAGGTTTATTGGCAGGGCTGGTGGGCGTGGCGTCAGATCTGCAACCCCATTGGCTAGGGAGAATTCCAGCGCTCCTGGGGCCCTGCCCCCATCCAGAGGTAGGGTGACCGCACAATGAAGGCTGCACTGGCCTCTGTCCTGAGTCCCAATGCCCGGTGACCTGAGGGGCCTCCCCTCCCGCACCCGGACCCTCGGGCTCTGCCCCTACCTTGATGGTGCCTTGGAACTCTGTGCCCCAGGGTGGGCCAGGAACGTGTTCAGAGGGAAGTGCGTCTGTCCAGGCTCTGACCCTGTCCAGCCTCTCCACGGCTCAGCCCGCGGCTTTCTCAGTCCCAGAGATCACGCCCCCCGATGCCCAGGCCTGGCAGAGGGGAGTCCTGGCCGCTGTCCACACCGCCCCTCTCTCCTCACGCCCCTCTCCTTCCTCTCCTTTCGGGACCCCTTCCCCCTCCTGCGCTGCCCTCTCCTCTCCTCTTCCCGTCCACCCTGAGTTCTTGCCCCTGTCCTACGGCTCTCCCTGTCCTCTCTCTGTCCTTCTCTCTCTTTCCTTCCCAGCCTGGCAGCAAGCAAGTCTAGGAGGCCTTAGAGACCCCGGCCCCGGTCAGCCTCTGACCAGAGTTCCCCTGTGCATAGAGACTTCCCTTTCTAAGACCCTGGAGGGCTCTTCCGTGACCCCCCATGCCCCACCCAGCGCCTTCCTAGCGCCAGATCCCACCCGTTCCTTTGAAACTCAGTCCTTCCTGTTGGACACCCAGACTGGGCGCTAGGGAAGGTGGACGCTTGTCTCATATGCTCCCGGCCTTTTCTGGAAATCCTCTCGGTACACACAGATGTACCTGTGGCCTACCGGTGGCCTCTCACCTGGCCACGTGTCCTCGGAGAGTCCTGCAGCCTGACCACAAGGGACCCCAACTCCGCCATGGCCTCTCATATCAGCCTTTATTTTTTTAATTTATTTTTATCTTTTCTTCATTTTTTAATTGAGTCACCGTGAGAACACTTACAGGGCTTTTAGGATCGAGTCTCAGTCATACTATGCTCAAACACCCATCCCTTCACCAGTGCACATGTTCCACCACCAAAACCCCCAACATACCCCCCTCCCACTTCCCCTCTGCCTGTGTGGCAGATGATTTTCACTTTACTCTTTCCTTACTTTCATTTCATTCAATTCTCGACAGGAAACTCACTCTCATTATTTGGAGTTTTTCCTCCAACAGTCAGACCTGTCGGAATGGCATCATTAGATTGTATGTTTTCTTTCTTTCTTTTTTTTTCTTTTTGGGTCACACCCGGCTTTGCACAGGGGTTACTCCTGGCTCATGCACTCAGGAATTACTCGTGGCGGTGCTCAGGGGACCATATGGGATACTGGGAATCGAACCCGGGCCGGCAACATGCAAGGCAAACGCTCTACCCGCTGTGCTATTGCTCCACCCGTAGATTGTATGTTTTCTATTGTTGGTAACAAAGAGCATATGATGACACATGGTCTCGAAAGCGGCCGCCCAAGTTTGGAATTCTGTCATTAAGTCCAGAGGTATTTCTGCCAGCAGCCGCTGCATTCACATGAGCCTTTAGCTCTCCTGAATTCTCTTTTAGTTTGACTCTTGTTCTGTGTTCCTGGGATTGAAACCAGGGCCTCACATATGTAAGGCATGTGCCAGGAGTCACCTCCGAGCCACATTCATGGCGCAGAAATTCTCTTCATGTGCTTTGACTTTCTGGGAATTTTCTCTATATTAAATTCTGCATGCCGGTAATAGCAAACAAACCAGGGCCTGACATACCATGAGCTTCAAGTAAAAAACTATTTCTTTCTTGCTTGGCATGCAGAAGCCCTGAGCTCAATCGCTGACCTTGCATGGTCCCTGAGCATCATTTGATGTGACACCCCCTCCCCAGGAAAACAGTGAGAAGACATTAACCTCAAGGGGCTGCTGGGGATATGGCCCTAAAACAAAAACAGGAGCAAAACCAAACCAAAACAAAACCCAGATGAAAAGAATAAAGACTCAGATACAGGCCAGAAGGGGCGGCTCAAAGAACTGAGTGTATGCTTTGCATGCTGGGGGCCAGAGTCAATCCCTGGCCCCAGTTGGTCCCAGAGCACTGCTGGGGAATGAAACCCAAAGCACAGAGCTTCCTCCAAGTGTGCCCCTGCCAAAAACCAACGTGATGATCACAGGGTCTTTTATCTGTTTTTGCTTTGCTGAGGATCAAACCCAGGTCCAGCGCATACAAAACATGTGCTTTACTACTCAGGTGGGCCCCTGGCCTTGACAGGTTGTTTTTTATTTTTCTTATTTAACCGCCATCACCTAGGGCGAATTTATCAGTGAAGCACTTGAGCCTTTGGTCTCAGCCCCAAGGCATACACAGTGGCCCAGAATGAGCAGTGCCTCTGACTGTGCACCGTGCAGGGCAGAATAAAGATCACATCATGAGGCAAATAAAGATCAGCAGCACCAAAGATTTGCTGATATTGGCGAATATTGGAAGAAAGTCTTCAGTTTTTCTTTGTGACTGTTGAGTCTGTCAGGTTCCTGTCAGGGATGGAGCTCAGGGAGAGGGTGTGTGCTTCTCATGGATGAGGGTCAGGATTTGCTCCCTGACACCTCCCCCGCAAATAAAGACAAACAGGTTCAGTGATTCGAGATAATGAGCTTTAAGGATATTTTTTGTCTTGTTTTGGGGCCGCATGCAGTGGTACTCAGGGTCTCCTCCTGGCTCTTTGCTCAGGGATCACTCCTAGCAGTGCTGCTGGGGGGACCATATAGGATGCCCAGGATCAAACTGTGGCCAGCCGCGTGCAAGCACCGTCCTATCTCTCTAGCCCCAGAACTATGCGAGCGTTTAAGATTTCTATTTCTTTTTTCAAATGGTCCTGTGAATGCTCTTGATGTGTGCATTTTGTTATTTGTATATATGGTATAGACAAAGAAACAAAGAGAAAACCCAAAGCAAGTTCCCTATGGACCTCTTTTCTTTTTTCTTCCCCCCATACTTTATTTTAACACTGTGGTTTACAAAGTTATAGGCATTCAGTATTCTAACACCAATGTTGTAACCACTGTCACCTCCCTCCACCATTGTCTCCATTTTCCCAACCACCCCTGAAACTCCCCCTTCCCTGAGCCCCATAGCAGACCCAGAATAATTTGTTTTATACTGCTTGTTATCCATAAATGGCTGACAGAATGATCAAATATGAGTGAAAATTGTTGTATCTCACTATGAGGGTGTTAATTTGTTATTTGAGGAATACAAAGATGTTACACGTTAAGCTTGTGTGTGTGTGTCTGTGTGTGTGTTTGCTTTCTTTTTGGGGTTACTCCTGGCTCTGCACTCAGGAATTTCTCTTGGCGGTGCTGGGGGACCACATAAGATGCTGGAAATCGAACACAGGTTGGGTACGTGCAAGAAAAACACCCTACCCGCTGTGCTATCCCTCCAGCCCCTAAGCTTCTGCGTTAATGTTTGCAGTTTATTGAATCTGTTGAACTCCTACTGTATTATCAGTGTTGTAGAGTTTGGAGTTGTGTGACTTCTGTGCTGTGTACCCAGAGAATCCACAGGTGGTTTATTTTTCCACTTTTCTTTTCTAATTTTTAAAAATTAAAATTTTGGCCTTGAGCGTGGCGGCAAATGGGTCCTGTAGGTCTGCGGCTACTGGGGTACATTTGGGACAGGTGGATAGACACACCTGACCCTCTCTGAGTATGAGGTGTCTCTCTCTCTCTCTCTCTCTCTCTCTCTCTCTCTCTCACACACACACACACACACACACAGAGCTTAATGTGTAACATCTTTGAATTCCCTCAGATAACAACTTAACATCCGCATGGTGAGATACAACTATTTTCACTCATATTTGATCATTCTGTCAGCCATTTATGGTTACCTCATACTCATACCTCAGTGGTTCTGAGGTGATGGGTCTGTGGGGGGGCATAGTGGTGACTTTGGGGTGTGGAAGCCAGCAGCTACGGTCACTTGGCCCGATGTATATTTTTAAATGACATTTATTGTTGCAACAAATGTTGAAATAAGGTTTGATTAAACAGTCTGAGGCATTTAAGATATGGAGGCAAATGTTTTCCGGGAGGATCACATAACTGTCTCCGAAGGTTTTTGTGTTGTGGCCTGCTGCAGAGCAGCCTGTTCAGCCCCCTTTTATTAACTAGCTTGATGTTCTAACCAATGATATTCAGCCACATAGGCAGAATATGCAAATTAACTTAGTCAATGGAAACAGTATCAAAGTCAGTTACACAACAGGAAGTATAGTCAGTTAAAGTAACAGTAACACAAAAACGATGTTTACATCCAAGCCTAGCTAGGTCTGAGATTATGGGATGTTGTACACCAACATTTATTTATGTGTTTTTTGGGGGTTTGTGGTCATACCCAGCAGTGCTCAGGGCTTACTCCCGGCTCTGTATTCAGGGCTCGCTCCTAGCAGTGCTCTAGGAACCATACGTGGTACTGGAGATTGGGACCAGAGTGAGCAGGATATAAGACAAGCAGCTCAATCTTGCTCCATCTCTCTGTGCTCCCCCTTCCTCCCGCACCCCAGCCCCACTGTTTCAGGTTTGTGACCCAACTCTTTTGGGGGGAGTTTTGGCTGACACCTAGGGTCTCTCTAGGGATACTCCCAGCAATGCTTGGGGGACTCTGTGGTACCCAGGGTTAAAACAAAGTGGGTCGCAGGAAGCAAGGGCCTTACGTAGCCCCTGGAATATGTCCCCAACCCACCTTTCCCAAGAAATTTTCCCCTTCTCCCCCTGCCTTAGGAAGGCAAAGAACTCCTTGATGTTTGGAGGAATTCCTGGGTATTCAGGGACAAATCCTCTTCCATTCAAAACAAATTTCGAGGGGCTGGAGTGGTAGCAGAGAGGGTTGGATATTTGCTTTGCACATGGTTGACCACTTGCGATCCCTAGCACCCCATATGGTCCCTGAGCACCGCCAGGAGTAATTCCAGAGTGCAGAGCCAGGAGTAACCCCTGTGCATTGCTGGTGTGACCCTAAAAGCAAACAAACAAACAAACAGACAGACAAACAAACAAACAAAACCCAATTTACTATGGGATAGGACAGAATTTCTCGGCAGACCGGGAATCAGAGAGGCCCTGCGTTTCAGTTCCTGACCACCCTGTTTGCATCGGAGAAGTCATGGGTCTCGGGGAGAACGTTGTTCACAAGGAGAGTGTTTTCATCCATTTTTTTTTGTTTTCTTTTTGGTTTTGGGGTCACACCCAATAGTGTTCAGGGGTTACTCCTGGCTCTGCACTCAGGAATTACCCCCCTGGAGGTGCTTGAGCGACTTATGGGATTCTGGGGCTCGAACCCAGCTTAGCTGCGTGTAAGGCAAGTGCCTACCCGTGATACTGTCCTCGGGCCCTGCTGGCCAGTTTGTTCACTGCTGAACCCCTGCCCTGCCCCTGCCCGGCAGAGCTGGCCTGTCAGGGTTTGCTTTGCTGATCAGTCCCACAGCTCATACCCCTCTGATTTGAGCTGTAATCTGTGGGAGTCAGAGAGGGAGAAGTGGGCCCTCCTGTGTGGCACAGGCGGGGACCACTGGAGTAGGCCTGAGTCCTGACCCTCGGGGTCAGAGGTCGCTGTCCTGAGGAGGGGCCCGTGTCCAAGGCAGGGGAGGAGTCAAGATCCGAGAGTCGTAACGTGCCTCCGCCTTTGACTCAGGAATCACTCCTGGCAGCGGTCAGGGGCCCGATGTTCTGAGGGTCGAGGGGTGGCTGACCACAGGCATGGCTAGTGCCCCTACCCTTGGACTATCACTGTGGCCGAAGCCTTACCTTTTTTTTTGCTGTTTTTTAATATTTAATTTTCATGAAGTAGTTCACAGTGGTTCACTGTCACTGTCATCCAATTGCTCACCGATTTGTTGGAGCGGCCACCAGTAAGGTCTCCCATTGTGAGACTTGTTATTACAAGTGTGGGTGTGACTTCCAAGCTACTGGAAAACTGGGTATCTGGGGGGAGGAGGCCCAGTTTTGATCCGAGCAGGCTTGGAGGTCTCAGTCACAAAGCCCAAGTGCCTGCGTCTTGCTGCCAGATCCCACTTGGGTGAGGCTCGTCTGAGCATGTGGAGGGTAAGCCCTGCCTTTTCTGCCCTCTTATTTACCCCAATGACCCGGGAGAAGCTCCTGTGCAGTCCGTCATTTTAGAGGGTCAGTTCCCAGAGACGAAGATTCCCCCCCACAAGGCCAGCAGCTCTGAGGTGAAGGTGGTGCTCAGAATCCACAAGAGTTTGCCCAGTAGCCTCACCACCTGGAACCCCGAGCTCAGACTCCTGAGTATTCGCAGGACAAGGAGGACGTGGAGGGAGACCGTGAGTTCGAGTTTGAGTCCAGGTCTGAGTCTGTGTCTGTGCAGTGAGAGAGCGCTCTCTCTCCGCCTGTGAGTAAGAGTCCTGGGGACAGTTAGGTAGGAGGTGGCTGGGGGCTCCATCTTAAGTGGAGGAAGCAGGGGGATTTCTCTCCCCCCACCGAGCATCAGATTCAACCCCTTCAACCCCTTGCACTGGCCTCTAAACCCCAAAGAAAGCCCCTTCTGCAGGAACTTCTCTTCTGTTGAGACTAGACTCGCTTCAGTCATTAAACAGCCGCTGAGGTGGCCAAAGACTCAGTGTTTCTGGGAGGCAGGGAAGCTCTTTGCTGGGATTTGTCCTCTGGGCCACCCCCTTTCTTGGGTGGGTGGGTGGGCGGGGGGCAGACCCTGTGGTGTGCAGGGGCTACTCCAGGCTCTGAGCTTGGGAGTCTCTCCCCCTGGTGCAGTGGTGGGGATCACACCGGGGGTCGGTGGCAGGCGTGGAAGGGCAGGCCCCTTGAGCCCTGGACTGGCATTCTGAAAACTCGGTCGCCTTCCTCCCCTCTCAGAAGCAAAAAACTGAAAAGTCTGAGTCTGCCAGGAGAGCGGGAAACCCAGGTCCCGTCCCAGGGCCCCTCCCGCACCCCATCTGGCTCTTTCCAACTCCTGGGCGAGAGCGCCAGGGGGCAGGTCGCCAGAGCAGGAACGCAAGAGGCTCCCGGGAACAGCCCGAGACTGGGACTGAGAAACTAATTGTCGTCACTGGTTGGAGCAGCCGAGGACACTCGGGACCACTGTGTGCGAGAGGTGAACGCTGTTGCCGTAGAATCCACACACCCTGAAACCAACCTGTAGAAACGGTTTCCTGCGTCCCTGCTCGGGCCTGTTTGGGCAGTGGCTGGGTTGAGCCTCGACTCTTGGAATAAATTGGGGTGCTTCCCTCCACTTCTCGGGTGCCCCCTATGTCTCGGCCAGACCGCTGTTGTCCCCACCGGCGAGGGGTGTAGGGGCCGAGCCGCTGATGCCCACAGTCTCCCAGCTCCCCAAACCTCAAGGGGCAGCTGGACTTGGTGTCTCCCTGGCCCAGGGGCCCCGGGGCGGGCCATGAGGAGCTAAGCCCAGATCCCCCTCGGGGGCTGCGAGGGGCCGTGTCTCTCCCACTCAGACTCCTGTGTGAGGCGGGCAGGAGCCTGAGAGTGTCGGGCGGCCCCGGGCCCAGAGCGCAAGTGGAGGGACAGAGCTGGCCCTGGGAGTCCCGGGGGAAACCAAGGACCCGCCCTGCCTGCCCTGGGCAGCCTTGGTGGGTGAGGGGCAGCCAGGGCCGTGGCCGACCCCATTCCCGGAAGGTTCCTGAAAGGAGGGCACTTCCTCCTGAGGGCTGCCGTGCGGTCCCTGACCTCTGTCCCGGGCATGCTGCCCGCCCTGTCTGAGTAGTGTGGCCTCAGCAGGGCCTGTCCCCATGGGTGTGCGGGGGCAGAGAGGACCCCGGGCCTGGAGCTCCCCACCAGGGGCGGGCTGGTTCTGGCTACCCCGATGCATGTTCGGTCCCAGGGCTCATCCTGCTCCTGGTGATGACACAGTCTTTCTGCCAGTGCCAGGGCGGGTGGCATCAGGGGACCCTGGCTGAGGGGACACCACCTTGGACCCTCCGGCTGCAGGAGCACTTTCAAGTCCTCATCCTGAGAAACCTGATCTGGACACTTGGGGGTGGCACCCACTGGCCTAGGGGGAAGGTGGGGTCTCCCTGGTGACAGGAGGTGGGGGCCAGGGGACTGGCACCAGGGCCGAGGGGAGGCCGTGACCTGGTGCAGTGGAAGGCGGGGTTCTGTGGTGCGAGCGTCCTGCCCCCTCCTAGCACGCACCGTTGTGGAGACCTCTGACCTTCGAGGGGAATGGCTGGGGTCCCGGGACAGGCATCAGCCAGGGCCGTGCGAGTGACAGGCTCCGGACAGGTCCAGCCCCATTCCCGGAAGTCCCGGACACCCCATGGCAGAGGCTCCCACAGTTCAGAAGCTCTCGCCCTCCCCCGGCCAGCCCTGCCAGCCCCGCCCCTGCCACAGACCACACAAGCCTGGTAGGATCCATTTATTGAGTCAGGGGTGGAAAGGGACAGTGACTGTCAGGGGAGCCAGCCAGCCCTCCTCCTTCCTCTCTCCTCTGCCACCAACTCACGGGACCCTCAAGGCCCCAAAGAGTGCCTGAGAGTGGCAGCTCTGAGGGTCCAGCCCCCGTCAGCTCCAGGGGTGCCTTTCCCAGACACAGAAATGCTCACTGGGCAGGGGGTTCCAGCTCCACCTTTGGCTTTGGGAGCCCCAGGGAAGGAGGTTTGAGTCCTACTGAGGAATCCACTGACCCCTGGAGCCTAGTGGTGGGGGACGTTTCTGCCGCCCTTACAGGTGCTTAGTGGAGGGGGGGATATTTCAGCCCCCCGTCCCTGGTGCCTAGTGGTGGTGGTAGACTGGTGCCTAGTGGTGGGGGTATATTTCTGCCCCCGCCCAACTCTTTGTTGCCTAGTGGGAGGGACATTTCTGCCCTCCCGCTCTCTTGTGCCTATTTTAGGGGAAATTTCTGCCCCCAATCCCTGGTGCCTAGTGGGGAGGACATTTCTGCCACCCCCTAACTCCCAGGTGCCTAGGTGGGGAAACATTTTGGCCCCTGATCTCTGGTTTCTAGTGATGGGGGGACACTTCTGACCCCCGAATTCTGGTCCCTTGTGGTTGTGGCACAATTCTATCCTGGATCCATGGTGCCTTCTTTTGGGGCGACATTTCTGTCCCCCTAAATCCTGGTCCATAGTATATGGGGACATTTCTGTCCCCTGATCCCTGGTGCCTAATGGTGGAGGCTGTTTTTCTGTTTTGGCCCCCTAATTCCTCATTCCTAGGTAGGGGACATTTCTGCCTCTTTCTTTCAACCTAATTTCTGATTCTAGTATAGGGCAAAATTTCTCCCCCTTATATCTGGTGCCTATTGGGGACGATACTTCTGCCACCTGATTACTGGTACCTAGTGATGGGGCCATATATTCCCCACTATCCATGGTCCCTAGTTGGGGGGAACATTTCTGCCCCCTGATGCCTTGTGCCTCATGGTGGGGGACATTTCTGCCCCCCTGATTACTGGTGCCTCGTGGTGGGGGACATTCCTGCCACCCAGATTACTGGTTCCTCCAGGTGGGGGACATTTCTGCACCCCGATTACTGGTGCCTCCTGGTGGGGGACATTTCTAACCCCAGATTACTGGTTCCAGGTGGTGGGGGATTTTTCTGCCCCGGATTACTGCTGCCTCCTGTTGGGGGATATTTCTGCCACATGACTCCTGCTGCCTCCTGGTGGAGGACATTTCTGTCCCAGGATTACTGCTGCCTCCTGGTGGGGGATTTTCTGCCCCCCCCCCCGCCCCCATTACTTCTGCCTCCTGGTGGGGTATATTTTTTCCGCCCTCATTCCTGGTTCCTAGTTTAGGGGGAAATTGCTGTTCCATAATTCTTGGTCCCCCGTGCTGGGGTCACAATTCTGTCCCCGATCATAGTTGCCTCCTCCTAGGGGGATATTTCTGTCCCCTTAATTCCTGGTTTCTAGTTTCTGGGGACATTTCTGCCCCCCGATTACTTCTGCCTCCTTGTGGGAGACATATCTGCCCCCATCATTACTGGTGCCTCGTGTTGGGGGACATTTCTGCCACCCGATTACTAGTGCCTCCTTGTGGAAGATAATTCTGCCCCCATCATAACTGGTACCTCGTTATGGGGAACATTTATGCCCCCCCCATTACTGGTGCCTCGTGGCGGGGGACAATTCTGGCCCCCATATTTCTGGTGCCTTGTGGTGGGGGAAATTTCTGTCCCCCCGGTTACTTGTGCCTCGAGGAGGGGGACATTTCTGGCCCCCGATAACTGGTGCCTCATGGCGAGGGACATTCCTGCCCCCCTGATTACTAGAGCATCGTGTTGGGAAACATTTCTTCCCTCCAATAATTGGTGCCTCCTGGTGCGGGACATTTCTGCACCCAGATTACTGGAGCCTCGTGTCGGGAAACATTTCTGCCCCCCAAATACTGGTGCCTCGTTTTGGGGGACAATACTGCCCCCATGATTACTGTTCCCTCCTGGTGGGGGACATTCCTGCTCCCCTGATTACTGTTCCCTCCTGGTGGGGGACATTTCTGCCCCACTGATTACAGGTTTCTCCTGGTGGGGGAAAATTCTGCCCCCCTCATTACAGGAGCCTCTTGGTTGGGGAAATTATTTCCCCCCCTAAATTCAGGAGCCTCATGCATGGGGACATTTCTACTCCCGTCTTTTCAGGAGCCTCGTGCTGGAGGACAATTCTGCTCCCCTCATTTCAGGAGCCTCGTGCTGGGGGACATTTCTGCCCCCCGATTACTAGTGCCCCCTTGTGGGAGATATTTCTGCCCCCATCATTACTGGTGCCTCGTGGTGGGTGACATTTCATCTCCCCTGATTACTGGTACCTCGTTGTGGGGGACATTTCTGCCCCCCTGATTACTGTTGCCTCCTCGTGCGGACATTTCTGCCCCCTGATTACTGGTGACTCCAAGTAGGGGACATTTCTGCCCTCGATTACTGGTGCCCTCTGGTCGTGGACATTTCTGCCCCCTGATTACTGATGCCTCCCCATGGGGGACATTTCTGCCCCCCTATACGGGTGCCTCGTGGTGGGGGACATTTCTGCCCCCTGGTTACTTGTGCCTCGAGGCGGGGGACATTTCTGCACCCCTGATTTCTGGTGCCTCGTGGTGGAAGATATTTCTGCCCCATGATTACTGGTATCTCTTAGTGTAGGATATTTCTGTCCCCCCCATTACTGGTGCCCCCTTGTGGGGGACATTTCTAGCCTCCTTATTACTGGTGCCTCCCGGTGGGGGGACATTTCTGACCCTGAATTACTGGTGCCTGCTGGTGGGGGACATTTCTGTCCCCCTGATTACTGCTGCCCCGAGGTGGGAGAAATTTCTGCCCCCTGAATACTGGTGCCTAGTGGTGGGGACATTTCTGCCACCCTGATTACTGGTCACTGCTGGTGGGGAACATTTCTGCTCCTCTGATTACTGGTGCCTCGTGGTGGGGAACATTTTATCCCCCCTTATTACTGATGCCTCGTTTTGGGAGACATTTCTGCCCCCCTGATTACTGGTTCCTCGTGGTGGGGGACTTTTCATGCCCCAGGATTACTGGTACCTCCTGCTGGGGACATTTCCGCCCCCCTGATTTCCAGTGCCTCATACTGGGGGACATTTCTGCCCCCCTTATTTCCATTGCCTAGAGCTAGGGGACATCTCTGCCCCCCTGATGACTGTTGCCTCGAGCCGGGGGACATTTCTGCCCCCCTGATTACTGGTTCCTCATGAGGGGGACATCTCTTCCCTTCTGACTTCCAGTGCCTCATGCTGGGGGACATTTCTGCCCCCCTGATTTCCAGTGCCTCGTGGTGGGGGACATTTCTGCCCCAGATTTCCAGTGCCTCATTGTTGGGGACATTTCTGTCCCCCTGAATACTGGTGCCTCGTGCTGGGGGACATTTCTGCCCCCCTGATTATTGGTGCCTCGTGTTGGCGGATATTTCTGTCCCCCGCTCATACCTGGTTCCTAGTTTATGGGGGACATTTCGGCTCTCCAATCCTTGTTCGCTCATGGTGGGGATACAATTCTGTCCCTGATCCTAGTTTCCTACTTCTGGTTGGATATTTCTGGCCCCTTAATTCCTCGAATCTAGATTCCGCAGACATTTCTGCCTCCCCACATTTATGGTGCCGCCTGGTGGGTGACATTACTGCCCCCCATTACTGCTGCCTCATGGTGGGGAACATTTTATCCCCCCTTATACTGGTGCCTCGTGTTGGGAGACATTTCTGCCCCCCTGATTACTGGTGCCTCGTGGTGGGGGACATTTCATCCCCCGGATAACTGGTACCTCCTGCTGGGGACATTTCTGCCCCCCTGATTTCCAGTTCCTCTTACTGGGGGATATTTCTGCCCACCTTATTTCCACTGCATAGAGCTGGGGATCATCTCTGCTCACCTGACTAGTGTTGCCTCGATTTGGGGGACATTTCTGCCCCACCTTATTTCTGGTACCTCGTGGTGGGGGACATTTCTGCCCCCTGATTACTGGTGCCTCGTTTTGGGAGATATTTCTGTCCCCTGCTCATACCTGGTTCCTAGTTTACGGGGACATTTCTGCTCTCCAATCCTTGTTCGCTCATGGTGGGTATACAATTCTGTCCCCGTTTCTACTTGCCTCCTTCTGGTTAAATATTTCTGTCCCCCTAATTCCTCGTGTCTAGTTTCTGGGGACATTTCTCCCCCCCAATTTTTGGTGCCTCCTGGTGGGAGACATTTCTCCCCCCCTCCCCCCCTGATTACTGCTGCCTCGTGGTGGGGAACATTTCATCCCCCCTAATTACTGGTGCCTCCTGGTGGGAGACATTTATGCCCCCCGATTACTGGTGCCTCATGGTGGGGGATATTTCTGCCACACTGAATACTGGTGCCTTGTGATGGGGGACATTTCTGCCCCCGTGATTACCGGTGCACACTGTTGGGGGACATTTCTGCCCCCCTGAGTACTGGAGCCCCAGGGTGAGGGACATTTTTTCCCCCTTGATTACTCTGCCCAAATGTGTGGTATATTTCTATCCCCGTGATTACTGGTGCACCGAGGTGGAGGACATTTCTGCCTCCCTATTTCTGGTGCCTCCTGCTGGGGGACATTTCTGCCCCCCTGATTACTGGTGCTTCCATGTGGGGGACATTTTTGCCCCCTGATTACAGGTGCTCGCTGGTGGGGGACATATCTGCCACCCTGATTACTGGTGCCTCCTTTTGGGGGATATTTCTGTCCTCCGCTCATACCTGGTTCCTAGTTTACGGGGACAAATCTGCTCTCCAGTCCTTGTTCGCTCATGGTGGGGATACAATTCTGTCCCCGTTCCTAGTTGCCTCCTTCTGGTTTGATATTTCAGGCCCCTTAATTCCTCGTGTCTAGATTCTGGGGGGGATATTCTGGGGCCCCCCATATATGGTTCCTCCTGGTGGGGGATATTTCTGCCCCGCTGATTCCGGGTTCCTAGTTTAGGGGACATTTCTGCTCTCCAATCATTGGTCCCTCGTGGTGGGGACACAATTCAGTCCCTGTTTTTAGTTGCCTCCTTGGGGAATATTTCTGTCCCCTTAATTCATGCTTTCTAGTTACTGGGGACATTTCTGCCCCACATTACTGATGCCTCCTCATGGGGGACATTTCAGCCCCCCTGATTACTGGTGCCTCGTGTGAGGGGATATTTCTGCCCCCCTGATTACTGGTGCCTCCTTTTGGGGGACATTTCTGTCCCCCGCTCATACCTGGTTCCTAGTTTACGGGGACATTTCTGCTCTCCAATCCTTGCACGCTCATGGTGGGGATACAGGTCTGTCCCCGTTCCTAGTTTCCTCCTTCTGCTTTCATATTTCTGGGCCCTTAATTCCTCATGTCTAGATTCTGGGGACATTTCTGCCCCCCCATTTGTGGTGCCTTCTGGTGAGGGACATTTCTGCCCCCGATTAATGCTAGCTCGTGGTGGGGAACATTTCATCCCCCCTGATTACTGGTGCCTCATGGTGGGAGATATATCTGCCACCCTGATTACTGGTGCCATGTGGTGGGGGACATTTCATCCCCCCGATAACTGTTGAATCTTGGTGGGAGATATTTCTGCCCACCTGATTGCTGGAGGCTCCTGGTGGGGGACACTTTTGCCCCCTGATTGCTGTAGCCTCCTGCTGGGAACATTTCTGCCCCTCTCATTACTGGTGCCTTGGGCTGTGGGATATTTCTGCCCCCCTGATTACTGGTGCCTTGTGGTGGAGAAAATTTCGGCCCACCTTATTTCTGCTGCCTCGTGCTGGGGGACATTTCTGCCCCCCTATTACTAGAGCCTCCTCGTGTCTAGATTTGGGGGATATTTCTCCCCCCCAATTTATGGTGCCTCCTGGTGGGGGACATCTCTACTCTCCAATCCTTGTTCGCTCATGGTGGGGATACAATTTTGTCCCCGATCCTAGTTTCCTCCTTCTGGTTGGATATTTCTGGCCCCTTAATTCCTCGAGTCTAGATTCCGCGGACATTTCTGCCCCCCCCCATTTATGGTGCCACCTGGTGGGGGACATTTCTGCCCCCCATTACTGCTGCCTCGTGGTGGGGAACACTTCATCCCCCCTAATTACTCGTGCCTAGTGGTGGGAGACATTTCTGCCCCCCAGGTTACTGGTGCCTCGTTGTTGGGGACATTTCTGCCCCCCTGAATACTGGTGCTCGTGCTGGGGGACATTTCTGCCCCCCTGATTACTGGTGCCTCGTGTTGGGGTATATTTCGGTCCCCCGCTTATAGCTGGTTCCTAGTTTACCGGGACATTTCTGCTCTCCAATCCTTGTACGCTCATGGTGGGGATACAATTCTGTCCCTGTTCCGAGTTGCCTCCTTTTGGTTGAATATTTCTGGCCCCTTAATTCCTCGTGTCTAGATTCGGGGGACATTTTTGCCCCCCCATTTATGGTGCCGCCGGGTGGGGGACATTACTGCCCCCCATTACTGCTGCCTCGTGGTGGGGAACATTTTATCCCCCCTTATTACTGGTGCCTCGTGTTGGGAGACATTTCTGCCCCCCTGATTACTGGTTCCTCCTGCTGGGGACATTTCTGCCCCCCTGATTTCCAGTGCCTCATATTGGGGGACATTTCTGCCCACCTGATTTCCAGTGCCTCATACTGGGGGACATTTCTGCCCCCCCTTATTTCCAGTGCCTAGAGCTGGGGGACATCTCTGCCCCCCTTACGACTGTTGCCTCGAGCCGGGGGACATTTCTTCCCCCCTGATTACTGGTTCCTCATGTGGGGGACATTTCTTCCCTTCTGATTTCCAATGCCTCATGCTGGGGGACATTTCTGTCCCCCTTATTACTGGTGCCTAATGGAGGGGGACATTTCTGCTCGCCCGATTACTGGAGTTTCTGGTGGGGGACATTTCTGCCCCCCTGATTACTAGTACCTCTTTTTGGGGACATTTCTGCCCCCCTGATTTACAGTGCCTCGTCCTGGCGGACATTTCTGCCCTAATAATTTCCACAATCTCGTTGTGGGGGACATTTCTGCCCCCCTTATTTCCAGTGCCTCGTTTTGGGGGACATTACTGCCCCCCTGACTACTGTTGCCTCAAATTGGGGGACATTTCTGCCCCCATGATTTCCAGTGCCTCATGGTGGGGTACATTTCTGCCCCCCTGATTTCCAGTGCCTCATGGTAGGGGTCATTTCTGCCCCCCTGTCTACTGTTGCCTCGAGCTGGGGTACATTTCTGACCCCCTCATTACTAGTGCCTTGTGCTTGGGGAAATTTCTTCACACCTCAATTCTGTAGCCTCGTCAAGGGGGACATTTCTTCCCCCTTCATTACTGGTTCCTCGTGGTGGGGGTCGTTTCTGCCCCCCCTGATTACTGGTGCCTCATGGTTGGGGACATTTCTGCCCCCCTTATTTCCAGTGCCTCGAGGTGAGGGACATTTCTGCCCCCCTGATTACTGGTGCCTCTTTTGGGGCACATTTCTGCCCCTGTGACTTACAGTCCCTCGTGGTGGGGGACATTTCAGCCCCCCTGACTACTGTTGCCTCTAGCTGGGGGACATTTCTGCCTTCTGATTTCTGTTGCCTCCTGGTGGGGGACATTTCTGCCCCTGATTTCCAGTGCCTCATTGTGGGGGACATTTCTGCCCCCTGATTTCCAGTGCCCCGTGGTGGGGGATATTTCTGCCCCCCTGATTTCCAGAGCCTCGTGCTGGGGGACATTTCTGCCCCCCTGATTTCCAGTGCCTCATGCTGGGGGACAATTCTGCCCCACTGATTACTCTTGCCTCGAGCTGGGGGACATTTCTGCCCCCCTATTTCCAGTGCCTCGTGCATGGAGACAATTCTGCCCCCCTGATTTCCAGTGTCTCGTTGTGGGGTACATTTCTGCCCCCCTGATTACTTTTGCCTCGAGCTCGGGGACATTTCTGCCCTTGTCATTTATGTTGCCCTTCCTGGCGGACACTTCTGCCCCCCTGATTACTGGTGCCTCTGGTGGGGGACATTTCTGCCCCCCTGATTTACAGTGCCTCGTGGTGGGCGACATTTCTGCACCTCTGACTACTGTTGCCTCGAGCTAGGGGACATTTCTGCCCCCGTGATTACTGGTTCCTCGTGAGGGGGACATTTCTGCCCCCCTGATTTCCAGTGCCTCGTGGTGTGGGACATTTCTGCCCCGCTGATTTACAGTGCCTTGTGGTGGGGGATATTTCTGCCCCCCTGATAACTTGTGCCTGCGGTTGGGGGACATTTCTGCCCCCTCCTGATTACTGGTGCCCGATGGGGGACATTTATGTCCCCCTGATTACCAAAGCCGAAAATTAGTGGTGTCCCCTGGTGGGGGACATTTCTGCCCCACCCCGACTACTGGTGCCTCTGGTTGGGGACAGTTCTTCCTCCCTGATTACTGGTGCCTCTTGATGGGGGACATTTCTGTCCCCCTGTTTACCGGAGCTTCTGGTGGGGGACATTTTTGCCCCCCTCATTTTCAAAGCCTCCTGGTGCGTGACATTTCTGCCCCGAGTACTGGTGCCTCCTGGTGGGGGACAGTTCTTCGCCCCTATTTACTGGTGCCTCCTATTCGGGGGACATTTCTGCCACCCTGAATACTGGTGCCTCTGGTGGGGGATACTTCTGCCCCCCTGAATACTGGTGCCTGTGGTGGGGGACATTTCTGCCCCCCCTGATTACTTGTGCCTCCTGTTGGGTTACGTTTCTGCCCCGCTGATTACTTGTGCCTCCTGGTGGAGGACATTTCTGCCCCCGATTACCAAAGCCTCCTGGTGGGGGACATTTTTGTCCCCCCTTATTACTGGTGCCTCTGGTGGGGGACATTTCTGCCCCCCTGATTACTGGTGCCTCCTGATTTGGGACATTTCTGCCCCCCCTGATTACTGGTGCCTCCTATTCGGGGAACATTTCTGCCACCCTGAATACTGGTGCCTCTGGTGGGGGACATTTCTGTCCCCCTTATTAATGGAGCTTCTGGTGGGGGATATTTGTGCACCCCTGATTACTGGTGCCTCCTGGTGGGGGACATGTCTGCCCCCCCCCGATTACTGGTGCCTCTTTATTGGTGCCTCGTGGGGTAGGAAAGTTCTGCACCCCCCCATTAGGGTACCTCCTGATGGGAGACATATCAAACCCTCCCCCCCGATTACTGGTGCCTCTGGTATTGGACATTTCTGCCCTTTGAACACTGTGCCCTCCTGGTGGGGGACATTTCTGCCCTCCCTGATTACTGGTGCCTCCTAGTGGTGGGACATTTCACCCCCCTGAATACTGGTTCCTCTGGTGGGGGACATTTCTGCCCCTCTGATTTCTGGTATGTCCTGGTGAGGGACATTTTGCCCCCCTGATTTCTGGTGCCTATGGTGGGGGACAGTTCTGCCCCCCTGATTACTATTGCCTCTGGCGGGGGACATTTCTTACCCCCTGATTACTGGTGCCTCTTGGTGGGGGACATTCAGTCCCCCTGATTACTGGAACTTCTGGTTGGGGACATTTCTGTCCCTCTGATTTCTTGTGCCTGGTGGTGGTAGACATTTCTGCCCCCCTGATTACTGGTGCCTCCTGGTGGGGGGACATTTCTGCCCTCCTGAGTACCAAAGCCACCTGATGGAGGACATTTCTGCCCCCCTGATTACTGGTGCCTCCTAGTGGGGGGACATTTCTGCGCCCCTGAATACTGGTGCCTCTGGTGGGGGACATTTTCCCCCCCCTGATTACCAAAGCTTCCTGGTAGGGGACATTTCTGCTCCCCTGATCAGGTGCCTCCTTGTAGGGGGACTTTTCTAAACCCCTGAATACTGGTGCCTCTGGTGGGGGACATATCTGCCCCCCCTGATTACTGGTGCCTCTGGTGGGGGACAATTCTGCCTTCTCGTTACTGGTGCCTCCTAGTGGTGGGACATTTCTGCCCCCCTGAATACTGATGCCTCTGGTGGGGGACAATTCTGCCCCCCGATTAGTGCTGACTCCTGGTGGGGGACATTTCTGCCCCCTGAACACTGTGCCCTCGTGGTGGGGGACATTTCTATCCCTCTGATTACTGGTGCCTCCTACTGGTGGGACATTTCAGCCCCCATGAATACTGGTTCCTCTGGTGGGGGACATTTCTGCCCCCGTGATACTAAACCATCCTGGTCGGGGATATTTCTGCCCCCTGATTACTGATGCCTCCTAGTGGGGGGACATTTCTGCCCCCCTGATTTCTGTTGCCTCCTGGTGAGGGACATTTCTGTCCACCTGATTTCTGTTGCCTCCTGGTAAGGGACATATCTGTCCACCTGATTACATGTGCCTACTGGTGGGGGACATTTCTGCCCCTGTGAATACTGGTGCCTGTGGTGGGGTCCATTTCTGCCCGCCGATTTCTGTTGCTTCCTCATGAGGACATATCTGTTCCCCTGATTTCTGTTGCCTTCTGTTTGGGGACATTTCTGCCCCCTCTGATTACTTTTGCCTCTTTGTGAGGGACATTTCTGCCCCACCCTGATTACTGGAGTTTCTGATGGGGGAAATTTCTGCTCCCCTAATTACTGGTGCCTCTGACGGGGACATTTCTACCCCCTAATTACCAAAGTGTCCTGGAGGGGGACATTTCTGCACCCCTGATTACTGGTGCCTCCTGGTGGGGGACATTTCTGCCCCTTCTGATTACTGGTGCCCCCGTGTGGCAAATATTTCTTACCCCTGTGATTACTGGTGCCACTGGTGGGTACATTTCTGCCCCCTGAATACTGGTGCCTTTGGTGGGTGATACATCTTCCCACTGATTACCAAAGCCTCCTGTGGGGGACATTTCTTCCCCCCACATTACTGGTGCCTCTGGTGGGGGACATTTCTGCCCAGCTGAATACTGGTGCATTTAATGGGGGACACATCTGCCCCCCTGATTTCTGTTTCCTCCTGGTGAGGGACATTTCTGCCCCCCTGACTACTGGTGCCTCCTGGTGTGGGACATTTCTGGCTCCATGAATACTGGTTCCTCTGGTGGGGTACATTTCTGCTCCCCTGATTATGAAAGCCTCTTGGTGGGGGATATTTCTGCACCCCTGAGTTGTGTTGCATCTTGGTGGGGGACATTTCTGCCCCCCTATTACTCGTGCCTCGAGGTGGGGGACATTTATGCCCCCCGATCACTGGTTCCTCGTGAGGGGGACATTTCTGCCCCCCAGATTTCCAGTGCCTCGTGCTGGGGGACCTTTCTGCCCTCCAATTTCCAGTGCCTCGTGCCGGGGACAATTCTGCCCCCCTGATTACTCTTGCCTCCTGGAGGGGGACATTTCTGCCCCCCTGATTACTGTTGCCTCGAGCTGGAGGACATTGCTATCCCACTGATTACTAGTTCCTCGTGAGGGGGACATTTCTGCCCCCCTAATTTCCAGTGCCTCGTGGTGGGGGACATTTCTGCCCCCCTGACTACTGTTGCTTCGCGCTGGGGGACATTTCTGCCCCCCTGATTTCCAGTGCCTCGAGCTGGGGGACATTTCTGCCCCCCTCATTACTAGTGCCTTGTGCTTGGGGAAATTTCTGCCCCCCTCAATTCTATTGCCTCGTGAGGGGGACATTTCTGCCCCCCTGCTTACTGGTGCCTCGTGGTTGGGGACATTTCTGCCCCCCTGATTTCCAGTGACTTGTGGTGGGGGACATTTGTGCTTCCCTGATTTCCAGTGACACTTGGTGGAGGACATTTCTGCCCCCCGACTTCCAGTGCCTCGTGGTGGGGGACATTTCTGCCCCACTGATTTCGAGTGCCTCGTGGTGGGGGACATTTCTGCCCCCCGTTTTTTCAGTGCCTCGTGCTGGGGGACATTTCTGACCCCTGATTTCCAGTGCCTCGTGCTGGGGGACATTTCTGCCCCCCTGATTAGTTGCCTCGTGTTGGGACAATTCTGCCCCCCCTAATTACTCTTGCCTCGTGCTGGGGGACATTTCTGCCCCCCTGATTTCCAGTGCCTCGTGATGGGGGACATTTCTGCCCACCTCATTACTGGTGCCTTTCCTGGGGGACATTTCTGCCCCACTCAATTCTGTTGCCTCGTGAGAGGGACATTTCTGCTCCCCTGATTTCCAGTGCCTCGTTCTGGGGGACAATTCTGCCCCCCTCATTAGTCGTCTTGTGCTGGGAGACAATACTGCCTCCTATTTGTCTTGCCTATTGCAGGGGGACATTTCTGCCCCCCTGATTACTGATGCCTCTGGTTGGCGACATTTCTGCCCCCCTGATTTACAGTCCCTCGTGGTGGGGGACATTTCTGCCCCCCTGATTTCTGTTTCCTCGAGCTGGGGGACATTTTTGCCCCCCTCATTACCAGTGCCTTGTGCTTGGGAAAATTTCTACCCCCCTCAATTCTGTTGCCTCGAGATTGGGGACATTTCTGCCCCCTGCTTTGCAGTGCCTCGTTTGGGGGACATTTCTGCCCCCCTCAATTTTTTCCTCTTGAGGGGGACATTTCTGTCCCCCATTACTGCTGCCTCGTGGTGGGGAACACTTCATTCCCCCTAATTACTGGTGCCTCGTTGTGGGAGACATTTCTGCCCCCTGGTTACTGGTGCCTCGTTGTTGGGGACATTTCTGCCCCCTTACCACTGATGCCTCCTGATGGGGGGCATTTCTGCACCCCATATTACTGGTGCCTCGTGTTGGGGGATATTTCTGTCCCCCGCTCATACCTGGTTCCTAGTTTATGGGGATATTTCTGCTCTCCAATCCTTGTTCGCTCATGGTGGGGATACAATTCTGTCCCCGTTCCTAGTTTCCTCCTTCTGGTTGGATATTTCTGGCCCCTTAATTCCTTGTGTCTAGATTCTTCGGACATTTCTGCTGCCCCCACCCCATTTATGGTGCCACCTGCTGGGCGACATTACTGCCCCCCATTACTGCTGCCTCGTGGTGGGGAACATTTTATCCCCCCTTTTTACTGGTGCCTCGTGTTAGGAGACATTTCTGCCTCCCTGATTACTGGTTCCTCGAGGTGGGGGACTTTTCATCCCCCAGGATTACTGGAACCTCCCGCTGGGGACAATTTCTGCCCCCTGATTTCCAGTGACTCATACTGGGGGACATTTGTGCCCCCCTTATTTCAAGTGCCTCATTTTGGGGGACATTTCTGCCCCCCTGACTACAGTTGCCTCGAGCTGGGGGACATTTCTGCCCCCCTCATTACTGGTTCCTCATGAGGGGGACATTTCTTCCATTCTGATTTCCAGTGCCTCATGCTGGGGGACATTTCTGCCCCCCTGATTTCCAGTGCCTCATGCTGGGTTACATTTCTGCCCAACTGATTTCCAGTGCCTCATGGTGGGGGACATTTCTGCCCCACTGATTTCCAGTGCATCATACTGGGGGACATTTCTGCCCCCCTGATTTCCAGTGCCTCGTGGTAGGGGTCATTTCTGCCCCCCACATTACTAGTGCCTTGTGCTTGGGGAAATTTCTGCCCCCCTCAATTCTGTTGCCTCGTGACGGGGGACATTTCTGCCCCCCTTATTTCAAGTGCCTCGTTTTGGGGGACATTTCTGCCCCACTGACTACAGTTGCCTCGAGCTGGGAGACATTTCTGCCCCCTGATTACTGGTTCCTCATGAGGGGGACAATTCTTCTCTTCTTATTTCCAGTGCCTATGCTGGGGGACATTTCTGCCCCCCTGATTTCCAGTGCCTCATAATCGGGGACATTTCTGCCCCCCTGATTTCCAGTGTCTCATTGTGGGGGACAATTCTGCCCCCTGATTTCCAGTGCCTCATACTCGGGGACATTTCTGCCACCCTGATTTCCAGTACCTCGTGGTAAGGGTCATTTCTGCCCCCCTGTCTACTGTTGCCTCTAGGTAAGGGACATTTGTTCCCCCCTGATTACTAGTGCCTTGTGCTTGGGGAAATTTCTGCCCCCCTCAATTCTTTTGCCTCGTGACAGGGACATTTCTGCCCCCCTGAGTACAGTGGCCTCGAGCTGGGGGACATTTCTGCCCCCCTGATTACTGGTTCCTCATGAGGGGGGCATTTCTTCCCTTCTGATTTCCAGTGCCGTATGCTGGGGGACATTTCTGCCCCCCAGATTTCCAGTGCCTCATGGTGGGGGACATTTCTTCCCCCCTGATTTCCAGTGACTCGTCCTGGGGGACATTTCTACCCCACTAATTTCCAGTACCTCATTGTGGGGGACATTTCTGCCCCTCTAATTTCCAGTGCTTCATACTGGGGGACATTTCTGCCCCCCTGATTTCCAGTGCCTCGTGGTAGGGGTCATTTCTGCCCCCCCACTCTACTGTTGCCTCGAGCTAAGGGAAATTTGTGCCCCCATGATTACTAGTGCCTTGTGCTTGGGGAAATTTCTCCCCCCTCAATTCTGTTGCCTCGTGACGGGGGACATTTCTGCCCCCCTGATTTCCAGTGCCTAATGCTGGGGGACATTTCTGCCACCCTGATTTCCAGTGCCTCATTGTGGGGGACATTTCTGCCCCCCTGATTTCCAGAGCCTCGTGGTGGGGGATATTGCTGCCCCCATGATTTCAAGTGCCTTATGGTCGGGGACATTTCTGCCCCCCTGATTATTGTTGCCTTGATATTCGGGACATTTCTGCTCCCCTGATTACTGGTGCCTCGTGTTGGGGGATATTTCTGTCCCCCGCTCATACCTGGTTCCTAGTTTATGGGGACATTTCTGCTCTTTAATCCTCGTTCTTTCATGGTGGCGATACAATTCTGTCCCCATTCCTACTTGCCTCCTTCTGGTTGGATATTTCTGGCCCCTTAATTCCTAGTGTCTAGATTCTGCGGACATTCCTGCCCCACCCCATTTATGGTGCCACTTGGTGGGCGACATTACTGCCCCCCATTACTGCAGCCTCGTGGTGGAAAACATTTTATCCCCCCTTTTTACTGGTGCCTCGTGTTAGGAGATATTTTCTGCCCCCTGATTACTGGTTCCTCGTGGTGGGGGACTTTTCATCCCCCAGGATTACTGGTATCTCCAGCTGGGGACATTTCTGCCCCCCTGATTTCCAGTGCCTCATATTGGGGGACATTTCTGCCCCTCTTCTTTCAAGTGCCTCGTTTTGGGGGACATTTCTGCCCCTCTGATTACTGGTTCCTCGTGGTGGGGGACTTTTCATCCCCCAGGATTACTGGTACCTCCAGCTGGGGACATTTCTGCCCCCCTTATTTCCAGTGCCTCATATTGGGGGACATTTCTGCCCCCCTTCTTTCAAGTGCCTCGTTTTGGGGGACATTTCTGCCCCCTGACAACAGTTGCCTCGAGCTGGGGGACATTTCTGCCCCCCTGATTACTGGTTCCTCATGAGGGGGACATTTCTTCCATTCTGATTTCCAGTGCCTCATGCTGGGGGACATTTCTGCCCCCCCTGATTTACAGTGCCTCATGCTGGGCTACATATCTGACCCCTGATTTCCAGTGCTTCATACTGGGGGACATTTCTGCCCCCCTGATTTCCAGTGCCTCATGCTGGGGGACATTTCTGCCCCCCTGATTTCCAGTGCCTCATTGTGGGGGACATTTCTGCCCCCCTGATTTCCAGTGCCTCATACTCGGGGACATTTCTGTCCCCCTGATTTCCAGTGCCTCCTGGTAGGGGTCATTTCTGCCCCCCGTCTACTTTTGCATCGAGCTAAGGGACATTTTTGCCCCCTGTTTACTAGTGCCTTGTGCTTGGGGAAATTTCTGCACCCTCAATTCTGTTGCCTCGTGACGGGGGATATTTGTGCCCCCCTGACTATTGTTGCCTCGATATTTGGGACATTTCTTCCCACTTGATTACTGGTGCCTCGTGTTGGGGGACATTTCTGTCCCCCGCTCATACCTGGTTCCTAGTTTATGGGGACATTTCTGCTCTCCAATCCTCGTTCGCTCATGGTGGGGATACAATTCTGTCCCCGTTCCTAGTTTCCTACTTCTGTTTGGATATTTCTGGCCCCTTAATTCCTAGTGTCTAGATTCTGCGGACATTTCTGCCCCCCCCCATTTATGGTGCCACCTGGTGGGCGACATTACTGCCCCCCATTACTGCAGCCTCGTGGTGGAAAACATTTTATCCCCCCTTTTTACTGGTGCCTCGTGTTAGGAGAGATTTCTGCCCCCCTGATTACTGGTTCCTCGTGGTGGGGGACTTTTCATCCCCCAGGATTACTGGTACCTCCAGCTGGGGACATTTCTGCCCCCCTGATTTCCAGTGCCTTATATTGGAGGACATTTGTGCCCCCCTTATTTCAATTGCCTCGTTTTGGGGGACATTTCTGCACCCTGACTACTGTTGCCTAGAGCTGGGGGACATTTCTGCCCCCGATTACTGGTTCCTCATGAAGGGGACATTTCTTCCCTTCTGATTTCCAGTGCCACATGCTGGGGGACATTTCTGCCTCCCTGATTTCTAGTGCCTCGTGCTGGGGGACATTTCTGCCCCCCTGATTTCCAGTGCCTCGTCCTGGGGGACATTTCTGCCCCCCTGATTTCCAGTGTCTCATGCAGGGGGACACTTCTGCCCCCCTGATTTCCAGTGTCTCATTGTGGGGGACATTTCTGCCCCCGTGATTTCCAGTGCCTCATACTCGGGGACATTTCTGCCCCCCTGATTTCCAGTGCCTCGTGGTAGGGGTCATTTCTGCCCCCCTGTCTACTGTTGCCTTGAGCTGGGGGACATTTCTGCCCCCCTCATTACTAGTGCCTTGTGCTTGGGGAAATTTCTGCCCCCCTCAATTCTTTTGCCTCGTGACTGGGGACATTTCTGCCCCCCTAATTTCCAGTGCCTCGTGGTTGGGGATATTTCTGCCCCCATGATTTCAAGTGCCTCATGGTCGGGGACATTTCTGCCCCCCTGACTATTGTTGCCTCGATATTCGGGACATTTCTGCCCCTTTGATTACTGGTGCCTCGTGTTGGGGGATATTTCTGTCCCCCGCTCATACCTGGTTCCTAGTTTATGGGGACATTTCTGCTCTCCAATCCTCATTCGCTCATGGTGGGGATACAATTCTGTCCCATTCCTACTTGCCTACATCTGGTTGGATATTTCTGGCCCCTTAATTCCTAGTGTCTAGATTCTTCGGACATTTCTGCCCCCCCCCCCATTTATGGTGCCACCTGGTGAGCGACATTACTGCCCCCCATTACTGCAGCCTCGTGGTGGAAAACATTTTATCCCCCCTTTTTTCTGGTGCCTCGTGTTAGGAGACATTTCTGCCCCCCTGATTACTGGTTCCTCGTGGTGGGGGACTTTTCATCCCCAGGATTACTGGTACCTCCAGCTGGGGACATTTCTGCCCCCCTGATTTCCAGTGCCTCATATTGCGGGACCTTTTTGCCCCCCTTATTTCAAGTGCCTAATATTGGGGGACATTTCTGCCCCCCTGACTACTGTTGCCTCGAGCTGGGGGACATTTCTGCCCCCCTGATTACTGGTTCCTCATGAGGGGGACATTTCTTTCCTTCTAATTTCCAGTGCCTCATGCTGGGGGACATTTCGCCCCCCTGATTTCCAGTGCCTCATGGTGGGGGACATTTCTGCCCCCCTGATTTCTAGTGCCTCATACTGGGGGACATTTCTGCCCCCCTGATTTCCAGTGCCTCGTGGGGGGGGGATATTTCTCCCCCCATGATTTCAAGTGCCTCATTTTCGGGGACATTTCTGCCCCCCTGACTATTGTTCCCTGGAGATTGGGGACATTTCTGCCCCCTGCTTTCCAGTGCCTCGTGTTGGGGGACATTTCTGCCCTCCTGATTACTGGTTCCTCATGAGGGGACATTTCTTCCCTTCTGATTTCCAGTGCCTCATGCTGGCGGACATTTCTACCCCCCTGATTTCAAGTGCCTCGTCTTGGGGGACATTTCTGCCCCCCTGATTTCCAGTGCCTCGTGGTAGGGGTCATCTTTGCCCCCTTGTCTACTGTTGCCAAGAGCTAAGGGACATTTGTGCCCCCCTGATTACTAGTGCCTTGTGCTTGGGGATATTTCTGCCCCCCTCAATTCTTTTGCCTCGTGACGGGGGACATTTCTGCCCCCCTGATTTCCAGTGCCTCATTGTGGGGGACATTTCTGCCCCCCTGATTTCCTGTGCCTCATACTGGGGGACATTTCTGCCCCCCTGATTTCCAGTGCCTCATACTGGGGGACATTTCTGCCCCCCTGATTTCCAGTGCCTCGTGGTGGGGGACATTTCTGCCCCCCTGACTACTGTTGCCTCTCGCTGAAGGATATTTCTTCCCCCCCTCATTACTAGTGCCTTGTGCTTGGGGAAATTATTGCCCCCCTCAATTCTGTTGCCTCCTGACGGTGGACATTTCTGCCCCCTGATTTCCAGTGCCTCTTGTGGGGGACATTTCTGCCCCCCTTATTTCCAGTGCCTCTTGTGGGGGATATTTCTGCCCCCTGATTACTGGTTTCTCGTGGTTGGGGACATTTCTGCCCCCGATTTCCAGTGCCTCGTGGTGGGGGACATTTCTCCCCCTCATTATTGGTGCCTTTTTGGGGGACATTTCTGCCCCCCTCAATTCTGTTGCCTCAAGACGGGGGACATTTCTGCCCTCTTCATTACTGGTTCCTCGTGAGGGGGACAGTTCTGCCCCCCTGATTTCCAGTGCCTCTTGGTCAGGGATATTTCTTCCCCCCTGATTACTCTTGCCTCGTGGTGGGGGACATTTCTGTCCTCCTTACTGCTGTTGCCTCGCGCTGGGGGACTTTTCTGCCCTCCTCATTACTGGTTCCTCGTGAGGGGGATATTTCTGCCCCCTGATTTCCATTGCCTCGTGTTGGGGGACATTTCTGCCCCCCATGATATCCAGCGCTTTGCGTTGGGAGACAATTCTGCCTCCCTGATTTCCAGTGACTTGTGTTCGGGGACAATTATGTCCTCCTCATTACTGGTTCCTGTGCTGGGGGACATTTCACCCCCTTGATTACTGGAGCCTTGTGCTGGGAGGTATTTCTGCCCCCTGATTACTGGTACCTGGAGGTGGGATGCCTTTATGTTCCTCTGATTACTGGTGCCTCGTAGTTGGGGACATTTTTGCCCCAATGATTACAGGGGCCTCGTTCTGGGGGACATCTGCCCCCCTGATTACTGGTGCTTCGGGGTGGGGGACATTTCTGCCCCCCTGATTACCAAAGCCTCCGGGTGGGGGACATTTCTGCCCCCCTGATTATTGGTGCCTCCTGGTTGGGGACATTTCTGCTCCCCTGAGTACTGGTGCCTCCTAGTTGTGGGACATTTCTGCCCCCCTGAATACTGGTCCCCCTGTGGGGGACATTTATGCCCCCCCTGATTACTGGTGCCTCCTGGTGGGGGACATTTTTACCCCCCCCCCGATTACTGGTGTCTCTGATGGGGGATATTTCAGCCCCCCTGGTTACTGGAACCTCTGGTGGGTGTCATTTCTGCCCCCTGATTACTGGTACCTCCTGGTGGGGAACATTTTTGCCCCCCTGACTACTGTTGCCTCGAGCTGGGGCACATTTCTGTCCCCTGATTACTGGTTGCTCATGAGGGGGACATTTCTGCCCCCTTAATTTCCAGTGCCTCGTAGTAGGGGACATTTCTGCACCCCTGATTTCCAGTGCCTCATGCTGGGGACATTTCTGTCCCCTTGATTTCCAGTGCCTCGTGGTGGGGGACATTTCTGCCCCCTTATTTCCAGTGCCTCATGCTGGGGGACATTTCTACTCCCCTGATTTCTGGTGCCTCGTGTTGGGGGACATTTCTGCCCCCCTGATTACAGTGCCTCGTGGTGGGGGACATTTCTGCCCCCCTGATTACCAGTGCCTCGTGGTGGGGGACATTTTTGTCCCTCTGATTTTTAGTGCCTCGTGGTGGGCGACATTTCTGCCCCCCTGATTACCGGTGCCTCGTGGTGGGTGACATTTCTGCCCCCCTCATTACTGGTGCCTTTCCTGGGGGACATTTCTAGCCCACCTCAATTCTGTTGCCTCGTGACGGGGGACATTTCTGCCCCCCTGATTACAGTGCCTCGTGGTTGGGGACATTTCTGCCCCCCTGATTACTGGTGCCTCCTGGTGGGGGATATTTCTTCCCCCCTTATTACCAAAGCCTCCTGGTGGGGGACATTTCTGCCCCCCCTGATTACTGGTGCCTCTGGTGGGGGACAATTCTGCCCCCTCATTACTGGTGCCTCCTAGTGGTGGGACATTTCTGCCCCCCTGAATACTGGTGCCTCTGGTGGGGGACAATTCTGCCCCCCGATTAGTGCTGACTCCTGATGCGGGACATTTCTGCCCCCTGAACACTGTGCCCTCGTGATGGGGGACATTTCTGCCCCCCTGATTACCAAAGCCTCCTGGTGTGGGACATTTCTGCCCCCCTGATTACTGGTGCCTCCTTGTTGGGTACATTTCTGCCCCCCTGATTACTGTGCCTCCTAGTGGGGGACATTTCTGCCCCCCCTGATTTATGGAGCTTCTGGTTGGGGACATTTCTGCCCCCCTGGATTACTGTTGCCTCCTTGTTGGGGACATTTCTGCCCAGGTGATTACATCTGCTTCCTGGTGGGGGACAGTTCTGCTCCCTTGATTTCTGGTACCTCATTTTGGGGGACATTTCTGCCCCCCGATTACTGATGCCTCGGGTTGGGAGACACTTCTGCCCCACTGATTACTGATGCCTGGTGATGGGGAGCATTTTTGCCCCCCTATTATTGGTTTCTGGTGTTTGGGAACATTTCTTCCCCCCCTCGTTCCTGGTTCCTAGTTTAGGGGGACATTTTTGCTCTCCAATCCTTGGTTGTTCGTGGCGGGGACCCAATTCTGTCCCCTATCCCATTTGCCGCCTTCTGAGGCAGTATTTCTGCTTCTTAATTCCTTGTTTCTAGTTTCTGGGAAATTTTCTGCCCCCTGATTATTGTTGCCTCAGGGTGGGGGGCATTTCTGCCCCATGATTACTGGAGCCTCATGGTGGGGTACATTTCTGCCCCCCGTTTACTTGTGCTTGGTGGTCGGGGACATTTCTGACCCCGATTACTTGTGCCTCCTATTTGGGGAACATTTCTGCCCCCCTGAGTACTGGAGCCTCTGGTGGGGGACATTTCTGCTCCCTGATTACTGGTGCTTCCTATGGGAGACATTTCTGCCCCTCCTGATTACTGGTGTCTCCTGTGGGGGACACTTCTGACCCTCTGATTACAGGAGCCTCTGGTGGGGGACAGTTCTGCCTCCCTGATTACTGGTGCCTCCCAGTGGGGGACTTTTCTGCCCCCTCATTACTGGTGATTCCTGGTGGGGACATTTCTGCTCCCCTGATTACTGGTGCCTCAGGTGGGGGACATTTCTGCCCCCATGAATACGTATTGAAACCTCCCTGTGGGGGACATTTCTGCCCCCTTGATTACCAGAGCCTCTCAGTAGGTGACAATTATGCCCCCCTGAAAGCAGGACCCTCTGGTGGGGGACATTTCTGCCTCCGTTATTACTGGAGTCTCTGGTGGGGGACATTTCTGCCCCCCTGATTACTGGTGTCTTGTGGTGGGGGACATTGCTGCCCCCCTGATTACTTGTGCCTCCTGGTGGAGGACATTTCTGCCCCCCTGATTACTGGTGCCTTGTTGTGGGGGACATTTCTGTTCTCCTGATTACTGGTGCCTCCTGGTGGGGGACATTTCTGCCCCCTGATTACTGGTGCCTGGTCATTGGGGACATATCTGCCCCCTTGATTCCTGGTGCCTAGTTTGGGGACATTTCTGAACCCTGGCCCTGGCATCAAATGGTGGGGGTGCAGTCTGCCCTCAATCCACGTGCCTAGTGGTGGGTGGACCTTTCTGCCCCGTGATTTCTTGTTCCTTGTTTGGGGACATTTCTCTCCGCTATCCCTGATGCCTTGTTTGGGGGTCATTTTGCCACCCTCCATTCTTTGTGCTTAGTTTTAGGGGACATTTCTGCGCCTGATCCCTGCTCCCTAGTGATGGGGGGACATTTGGCCTCCAGATTCATGGTACTTTTTGCGAGGGGAATTTGCCTCCCCTTTCCTGGTTTATCTTTTTGGGGGTCTTTTCAGCCCCCTGATCCATGGTTCCCCTTTGAGAGGGGACATTTCTGTGCCCTGATCCCTGGTGCCTAGTGATGAGGGCATTTCTGTCTGGCCACATCTGGTGCCAGTGATAGAGACATTTTTGCTCCCGATAACTGGTGCCAAGTGGTGGGGTCACGTTTCAGTCCCACAATCTCTGATTCCTAGTGTTGGGTGGACATTTCTACCCCCCCCCCCATCCCAGGTGTCTTGTGTGTAGGCCATATCTGTCCCCCTATCCGTGATGCCTAGTGGTGGGGGGAATTCTTCTACCCCCGAACATTATTGTCTAGTGGTGGGAGGCATTTTTGACACCCGGGCCCCTGGTGCCTCCTGGGGAGGGGGAATTTCTTCCCCCTGATTCCTGGTGCCTAGTGGTGTGGGGCATTTCTGTCCCTCTGATCCCCTGTTTTCTGGTCAGGACCATTTTGTTCCCTACAGCCCTACTACCAACTGGGGGGCATTTCTGCCCCCTTGATCCCTGATGCCTAGTGGTGGGGGCATGTCTACCCCCACATTTGTGTTCCTAGTTTTGGGGACATTTCTGCCCCCGATCCCTTGTGTTTCGTTGTGGTTAACCTTTCTGCCCCCTGACCTTGTCTCCTTAGGGGAGGGTCATTTCTATCCCCGACATACCTGGTGGCTGGTGGCTGGTGGAGGGTGAGAGTGGAGAGAGGAGGGTGAAGGAAGAGCGAGGAAGGAGGAGGATGAAATGAGGAAGGTGGGCAGGAGGAGGGCGGGAGTACAGCGTTGGGGGTAGATGGATTGATTGGGAGAGGACAGGGTGCCCCCGCACAAAGGAAACAGAACAGGGGGAAGATGTTCCCAGATGAACCTGTGCTGAAGCTCTGGACTTGGAGGCGAAGGTCTGCGGCCTCTTGTTGCACATGCGCAGGGACAGGAGAGTCTCTGGGTCTCACGTACTTCCTGGACCCGTTTGCTGTGTCTTGACCACGGCCTCCAGTCCGCTGTCCTCTGACACTCCCCCAACTCATCTCCACTGCTTCCTCCTTGACCACAATGTCAAGTTCCACTCTGAATCCCCCAGGAGGTCTTGCTTTGCTTCCTCTTTCTTATCTTTCTTTCTTTCTTTCTTTCTTTCTTTCTTTCTTTCTTTCTTTCTTTCTTTCTTTCTTTCTTTCTTTCTTTCTTTCTTTCTTTCTCTTTCTTTCTTTCTTTCTTTCTCTTTCTTTCTTTCTTTCTTTCTTTCTTTCTTTCTTTCTTTCTTTCTTTCTTTCTTTCTTTCTCTTTCTTTCTTTCTCTTTCTTCTTTCTCTCTCTCTTTCTCTCTTTCTTTCTTTCTCTCTTTCTTCTTTCTCTCTTTTTTCTTTCATTCTCTCTTTCTCTTTCTTTCTCTCTTTCTTTTTCTTTCTCTTTCTCTTTCATTCTCTTTTTTCTTTCTTTCTCTCTCTTTCTTTCATTCTGTCTTTCTCTCTATTTCTTCTTTTTTTATTCTTTCTTTTTCTTTTTCTTTTTTCTTTCTTTCTCTTTTTCTTTTTACTTTCTTTCTCTTTCTTTCTTTCTTTCATTCTTCTTTCTTTCTTCTCTCACTCTTTTTTCTTTCTTTCTCTCTTTTTTCTTTCTTTCTTTCTTTGTTTCGTTCTCCTTTTTCTTTCCTTTTTGTTTCTTTCTTTTTTCTTTTCTCTCTCTCTTTCTTTCTTTCTCTCTTTCTTTCTTTCTTTCTTTCTTTCTTTCTTTCTTTCTCTCTTTTTCTTTCTTTCTTTCTTTCTCTCTCTCTCTTTCTTTCTTTCCCCCTTTCCTCTTTCTTTCTTTCTTTCTTTCTTTCTTTCTTTCTTTCTTTCTTTCTTTCTTTCTTTCTTTCTTTCTTTCTTTCTTTCTTTCTTTCTTCCTTTTCATTTTTAATTTTATTTTTATTTTTTGCTTTTTGGGTCACATCTAGCTATACTCAGGGCTTATTCCTGTTTTTGCACTCAGAAATAACTCCTTTTGGTGCTCAAGGAACCATATGGGATACTGGGAATCGAACCTGTGTGGCCCAGTGCAAGGCAAATACGCTACCTGCTGTGCTATTGCTCCAGTCCTGAAGTTCTTTCACCTTTGTCTTCCTTGATGGCAATGTCAAGTTCCTCCCCTAATCTCACAGGAGGTCTTTCACTTTTCTTTTCTTTTCTTTTCTTTTCTTTTCTTTTCTTTTCTTTTCTTTTCTTTTCTTTTCTTTTCTTTTCTTTTCTTTTTTGTGTCATATCCGCTGATGCTCGGGTTTTTTCCTTATTTTTTCACTCAGGAATAACTCTCGGGTATTGTTCAGGGGACCATATAGGATACTGAGACTAGAACCTGGGTCCGCTGAGTGCAAGGCAAATGCCTTACCCACTGTTCTATCACTCCAGCCCCGAAGGGCTTCCACTTTTTCCTTCCTTGACCACAATGTAAAGTTCCATTCTCCTAATCCCCCAGAATGTCTTACACTTTTTTTCCTTGACGAAAATGTCAAGATACTGTCTCCAAATTCCCCTTAAGGTCTTCACATTTTTTCTTTTCTTTTGCTTTTTGGGTCACATTCGATGAAGTTCTGGGTTTATTCCTGTTTTTATACTCAGGATTTCCTAGTTCTGGTGGTGCTCAGGAGACCATATGGGTTGATGGGAATCGAACCTGGGTCGGCTGTGTGCAAGGCAAATTCCCTACCCACTGTGCTATTCTCCAACCCCAAAGGTCTTTTCCTTTTTTCTTCTTTGATAAGGTTGTCAGTTTCCACTCTCCTAATCCCCCAAGAGGTTTTGCACTTTTTTTTTTCTTTTTGGGTCTTATCCCAGCGATGCTCAGGGTTCATTCCTGTTTTGCAGTCAGGAATAACTCCTGGTGATACTCAGGGACCATAGCGATGCTGAGAATCGAACTTGGGTTGACCATGTGTGGGGCAAATGCCCTACCCACTATGCTATCTCTCCAGCCCTGGAGGTCTTCCACGTTTTTCTTCCTTGACGACAATGTCAAGTTCCACTCTTCTAATTTCACAGATTGTTTCCACTAATTTTTTTTTCTTTTCATTTTTTTTCTTTTCTTTTTTCTCTTTTGGTCACATCGTGCGATGCTCAGGGTGCTTCGGGGACCATATGGGATGTGGGAATTGAACCTGGGTTGGCTGTGTGCAGGGCAAATGCCCTACTTGCTGTGCTATCACTCCAGCCCCCAAAGTCTTCCACTTTTTTCTTCCTTGACAACAATGTCAAGTTCCCCTTTCTAATTTTCCAGAAGGTTTCCACTTCTTTTTCTTTTCTTCTTTCTTTATTTTTTAATTTTTTTAAAAATGTTTGGTCACACCCGGTGATGCTCAGGGGTTACTTCTGGCTCTTGACTCAGTAATTACTCCTAGGGGTTCTCAGGGGACCATATGGGATGCTGGGAATCGAACCTGGTGTGTGCAGGGCAAATGCCCTACCCACTGTGTAATCGCTCCAGCCTAGAAGGTCTTCCACTTTTTCCTTTCTTGACAACAATGTCAAGTTCCTCTCTTCTAATCCCCCAGGAGGACTTCCACTTTTTTCTCTTTTTTCTTCCTTGACAATGTCAAATTCCACTCCCCAAATTCCCCTGAAAATCTTACAAATTTTTCTTCCATGATGACAATGTCACATTCCTCCTTTCTAATCCCCCAAGGGTCTTCCAATTTCTTTCTCTGTGTTTATTTCTTTTTGCCCTGGGTTGGCTGCGTGCAGGGCAAATGCCCTACTTGCTGTGATACCGCTCCAGCCCCAAAGGTCTTCCACTTTTTTCTTCCTTGACAACAATATCAAGATTCACTCTTCTAATTTCCCAGGTTTCCACTTTTATTTCTTTCTTTCTTCCTTCCTTTCTTTCTTCCTTCCTTTCTTTCTTCCTTTCTTCCTTTCTTTCTTTCTTTCTTTCTTTCTTTCTTTCTTTCTTTCTTTCTTTCTTTCTTTCTTTCTTTCTTTCTCTCTCTCTCTCTCTCCCTTCCTTCCTTCCTTCCTTCCTTCCTTCCTTCCTTCCTTCCTTCCTTCCTTCCTTCCTTCCTTCCTTCCTTCCTTCCTTCCTTCCTTCCTTTCTTTTCTTTTTCTTCTTTTTGTGTCACAGCAGCGATGCTTAGGGTTGTTTTCTGTTTTGGCAGTCAGGAATAACTCCTGGTGGTGCTCAGAGGACCATATAGGATGCTGGGACTCAAATCTGGGTAGGCTGTGTGCAGGGCAAAGCCCTACCTGCTGTGCTATCACTTCAGCCCCAAAGGTCTTTCACTTCTTTCTTCTTTCAGTACGTTAAGTTCCACTCTTCTAATTTCACAGAAGATTTCCACTTCTTTTTCTCTTTCTTCTTTTCTCTCTCTCTTTTTGTTTTATTTTTGTGTCACACAGGTGATGCTATAAGTTACTCCTGGCTCTGCGCTCAGTAATAACTCCTAGGGGTGCTCAGGGGACCAAGTAGGATCCTGGGAATCGAACCTGGGTCAGCCATGGCCAGGGCAAATGCCCTACTTGCTGTGCTATCGCTACAGCCCTGAAGTTCTTCCACTTTTTTCTTTCTTGAGAACAATTTTAAGTTCCACTCTCCTAATCCCCCTGAAAGTTTACACTTGTTTCTTCCATGATGACAATGTCATGTTCCTATTTTCTAATTTCTAATATCCCAAAAGGTCTTCTAATTTCTTTTTCTTTCTTTCTTTTTTTTTCTTTTCTTTTCTTTTTTTTTTTTGCTTTTTGGGTCACATCCAGTGATGCTCAGCGGTTATTTCTGGCTTTGAACTCAGGAATCACTCCTAACAGTGATCAGGGACCATATGTATGTTCAGAATCGAACCTGGGTCAGCCGTGTGCAAGGCAAACGCTCTACCCACTGTGCTATTGATCCAGCCCTGAAGGTGTTCCACCTTTTTCTTCCTTGACGACAATGTCAAGTTCCACTCTTTTAATTTCCCAGATGGTTTCCACTTCTCTTTCTAACTTTATTCCTTTCTACCTTTCTTTTCTTTTCTTTTCTTTTCTTTTTCTTTTCTTTTCTTTTCTTTTCTTTTCTTTTCTTTTCTTTCTTTCTTTCTTTCTTTCTTTCTTTCTTTCTTTCTTTCTTTCTTTCTTTCTTTCTTCCTTCCTTCCTTCCTTCCTTTCTTTCTTTCTTTCTTTCTTTCTTTCTTCCTTTTTTCTTTCTTTCACACCTGATGATGCTCAGGGATTACTCTTGGCTCTGCACTCAGTAATGACTCCTAGGGGTGCTCAGTGGACCATATGGATGCCGGGAATCGAACCTGTGTTGGCTGTGTGCAGGGCAAATGCCCTACCCTCTGTGCTATCGCTCTAGCCCCGAAGGTCTTCCAGTTTTTTCTTCCTTGACAACAATGTCAAGTTTCTCTCTCCTAATCCCCCTGAAGTTCTTATACTTTTTTCTTGCGTGACGACAATGTCATGTTCGTCTTTCCTAATCACCTAAAAGGTCTTCCAATTTCTTTCCTTTTACTTTTATTTTTTTTTTTTTTTTGCTTTTTGGGTCAAATCCAGCAATACTCAGGGATTATTCCTGCATTGCACTAAGAGTCACTCCTAGCGGTGATCAGGGGACCATATGTATGTTGAGAATCGAACCTGGGTCAGCCAAGTGCAAGTCAAACACCCTACCCCCTGTGCTATCAATCCAGCCCCAAAGGTGTTCCACTTTTTTCTTCTTTGATGACAATGTCAAGTATCACTCTTCTAATTTCCCAGAAGGTTTCTACTTCATTTTCTTTTTTTCTTCTTCTTCTTTTATTTTTATTTTGATATTTGGTCACACCCGGGGATGCTCTGAGGTTCCTCAAAGTTCTGCACTCAGTAATAATTCCTAGGGGTGCTCAGGGGACCATATGGGATGCTGGGAATCAACCGGGTCAGCTGTGTGCAGGGCAAATGCACTACCAGCTGTGCTATTGCTCCAGCCCCAAAGTTCTTCCAATTTTTGCCCTCTTGAAAACAATGTCAAGTTCCTCTCTCCTAATCCCCAGTAGGTTTTCCACATTTTTCTTCTTTGAGGAGAATATCAGGTTTCACTCTCCTAACCCCCAGAACATCCTCCACTGCCTCTTCTTTGATGACATGTCAAGTTCCACTCCTGTCATCCCCCAGGATGGCCTCCACCGCCTCCTCCTTCACCACGACATCCAGTTCCTCACCGGCTCCTTCTCCACCGCCTCCTCCTTGACCTTGGTCTCCAGCTGCACATTTGCCTGGTCGCACAATCTTCCACTAGTTTCGCTCCCGTCGGCTTCCTTTTGCCCGGGATGGTCTGTGGGGCAGCCAGAGGGTCTCAGCCAACCAAGGTGGGTGGAGAGGCCTGGGGTGGTGCCCGCCTGTTTCCGACTCCCCAGCTGCCACAACTCCTGACCCCCAAAGGGGCTTCTCCTTCTGGCCACTTACCCTTTGCAGGGCCCCTGGTGAGTGCAGCAGGGCCTGTCCCTGAGGTTTCTCCTTGAGGGTCTGACTGAGCTGCCCTAGAGGGGAAGGCAGGGGTGAGGGGCAGGGAGGGAGCCGGGGGCTGCCTTCTGCTCCCAGAAGCCCTGGCCCAGCCCTCACCTGGTCTCCCTCCTCCCCATGAAGGCTGCCCCCAGCAGGGCCTCCTCTGGGGACTGGGCAGCTGCAGCTGGTCCCTGAGCCGCTTCTGCTGCAGTCACTGTGGGGACGGCGGCTCCCCCTTGGCGCCCAGGAGACGGTGGCTTCCGGTGGCTGCGGTGTCACCGCTGTGCGCTGCTCTGAGAAGCAGGAGACGGTTCCCAGGGGGCCACAGGCCTCGCAGCGTCTGGTCCTGCAGCCGCGTCTGTGGGCAGGGCTGGCTGTGAGGACAGGTGCGAGGGCCCGCAGACCCCAGCCAGGAGGCCCAGGGCTCAGACCCTCACTCCCAGGCCCAGGCAGGAGCCCCTGGGACGACCTGTCTCCTGAAGGCCCCCGGGGTGTCTCTCCCAGGACCTGAGACCTGGGGCCTCGCCCTGCTTTGAGCCCTTAATCCTACCCACTGCCTCCCACCATCCTCCAGTCTAGTCCTGCTCAGGCCCCCCCACACCCCCACACACCCCCTGGCCCTGGAGCCCGGCTCAGACCCTTGGCCCGCACCTGAGTCTGCAGTTGTTCTCCTGGCTCACGGGTTCCTCCCGGATCTTCCTGGAACTTCCTGGCCTCCAGCCTTAGCTGTCCTGTCGTGTGGCGAAACCAGGTGGCTGAGTCTGGGGCACCAGGGGCCAGTGCACTTGGGAGGAAGCCGAGGGTCCAGGCCCCCCAGAGCCTCACCCCACCCTAGCTTCATTCTTGGTCCACAGCCCCCAGCCTTCCAGCTCCTCTGGCTCGTCTCTGGGGGCTGCTCATTTCTCTCTGCCTCAGCTGCCCTCGGCCCCTTGCACAGTCAGTTCTTTCCCGATTTGGACTCACGTGAGCCCTCCCGGCAGGACTGGACCTAGGTGAGGCTTCCATGGACCGGGCCCTCTGCATTTCCCTGCCCAGAACATTCTGGGGGCCCGGACTCCCACCTGCTGCCCCCAGAGGAGGACCCTGAGGTGCAGGACTGAGAGACTCTCCAGCTCTGCTCCCGCCTGTCTCCTGATGTCACAAGGCCCCATTCACACAGCCCTTCCCTGAGCACCCTAGGCCACCCCTTCCTGCCATCCCCCTCCCACATGCCACAGGCTTGACACCCCGGATCCCATGCCCCCGAGACCCCCGGTCACTCACCCAGACATGTATGACCTGCCGTGCGGTTTTCCGAACGTTTTAATATATTCGATGTTTTAAAATTCTTCTGTCAGCGCTTTTCTCTGTCCAAACAGGGGGAGGGGCGTGTTGGCAATGGTAAGGCCGGGGCTCTGCCCGCCCGGATCCTGCTTAGAGTCCCAGCGCCACCGAAGCTGCTCCTGAGCACACTCTTGGATTTTCCTCCCGTGCCAAGCTCCCGCCCACATTGTTTCTTTAGCTGGGAAGACCAGTGTCCAGCCCCCCCGGCTTTCTGGTGGCAGGAGGAAGGGACAGGTCCTGGAGAGGGGGAGGTCTCTGGGGAGTCCCCATCCCAGAGTTCCGGGGAGAACCTGGTAGCCAGGGGTGCTGGGGTCGGGACTGGCCACAGACCTGAGATGGCAATGGGCCGGGGTCTTCATCCTGTGGCCTCCGGGCCACATGCTCTGACCACCGTGGGGCCGTCCCAGGGCCTTGGGCGGCCCAGCAAGCATAATCCCAGCTCTCGCACCGTTTCAAGCTCTGCCAATTTCCAGCTGTCTCCTAGAGAAAGAATCAACAGGGGCTTGGGGCCTCTTCTAGCTTAAGGGTCTCTGGGAGGGTGCCTGGCGGTCTATTGGCGGGGCTGGTGGGCGTGGCCTCAGATCTGCAATCCCATTGGCCAGGAAGAATTCCAGCGCTCTTGGGGCCCCGCCCCTGTCCGGAGGGAGGGTGACCGCACAATGAAGGCTGTACTGGACTCTGTCCTGAGTCCCAGTGCCCTGGTGGGCCTGAGGGACCTCCCCTGCCCCCACCCGGACCCTCGGACTCTGCCCCTACCTTGATGGTGGTTTGGAACTCTGTGGCCCCAGGGTGGGCCAGGAACGTGTTCAGAGGGAAGCGCGTGTGACCCTGTCCAGTCTGTCCGTGGCTCAGCCCACAGCTTTCTCAGTCCCAGAGATCACGCCTCCCGATGCCCAGGCATGGCAGAGGGGGAGTCCTGGCCTCTGTCCACACCGCCCCTCTCTCCTTATGCTCTCTTTTTCCTCTCCTTTTTGGATCCCTTCCAGAAAGCGGGTAGGGCATTTGCCTTGCACGCGGTCGACCGTGGTTCGATTCCCAGCATCCCATACGGTCCCCTAGCACCGCCAGGGCTGATTCCAGAGTGCAGTGCCAGGAGTGACCTCTATGTATCTCTGGATGTGACGCAAAAAGAAAAAAAAGATAAACAAACCTCTAAACGAATTTTGCTTGTAGCTGGGAGGAAAAGGGCATTTGCAGAAGACAGTATGAAGGGCAGTTTTTCAGACTGTTAAGGGTGAGAGGTTACCAGACCCACAGATATTGACCAGTTCATTTGCTTTGTTTTCATTTCACATTGAATAGAGGAAATTTTTGGCCTCTCACATCAGCCTTTATCTATCAGAATTCTCCTTTAGTTTGACTCTTGTTTTCTGGTCCTGGGATTGAAACCAGGGCCTCACACACGTAAGGCATGTGCCAGGAGCCACCTGTGAGCCACATCCATGGCCCTGAAATTCTCTTCATGTGCTTTGACTTTGTGCAAATTTTCTCTACATCAAATTCTGCATGCCGGTAATAGCAAACAAACCAGGGCCTGACATACCATGAGCTTCAAGTAAAAAATTAATTCTTTCTTGCTTGGAATGCTGAAGCCCTGAGCTCAGTCACTGACCTTGCATGGTCCCTGAGCATCATTTGATGTGAAACCCCCTCCCCAGGAAAACAGTCAGAAGACATTAGCCTCAAGGGGCTCCTGCAGATATGGCCCTAAAACAAAAACAGGAGCAAATGCAAACCAAAACAAAAACCCAGATGAAAAGAATAAAGACTCAGATACAGGCCAGAAGGGGTGGCTCAAAAAACTGAGTGTATGCTTTTCATGCTGGGGGCCAGAGTCAATCCCTGGCCCCAGTTGGTCCCAGAGCACTGGTGGGGAATGAAACCCAAAGCACAGAGCTTCCTCCAAGTGTGCCCCTGCCAAAAACCAACGTGATGATCACAGGGTCTTTTATTTGTTTTTGCTGTGCTGAGGATCAAACCCAGGTCCAGCGCATACAGAACATGTGCTTTACCACTCAGGTGGGTCCCTGGCCTTGACAAGTTTTTTTTTTTTCTTAATTCACCGCCATCACCTAGGGAGCATTTATCAGTGAAGCACTTGAGCCTTTGGTCTCAGCCCCAAGGCATACACAGTGGCCCAGAATGAGCAGTGCCTCTGACTGTGCACCGTGCAGGGCAGAATAAAGATCACATCATGAGGCAAATGAAGATCAGCAGCACCAAAGATTTGCTGATATTGGCGAATATTGGAAGAAAGTCTTCAGTTTCTCTTTGTGACTGTTAAGGCTGTCAGGTTCCTGTCAGGGATGGAGCTCAGGGAGAGGGTGTGTGCTTCTCATGGATGAGGGTCAGGATTTGCTCCCTGACACCTCCCCCTGCAAATAAAGACAAACAGGTTCAGTGATTCGAGATGATGAGCTATAAGGATATTTTTTGCCTCTTTTGGTGCTGCGTCCAGTGGTACTCAGGGTTTCCTCCTGGCTCTTTGCTCAGGGATCACTCCTAGCAGTGCTGCTGGGGGGACCATATTGATGCCCAGGATCAAACTGTGGCCAGCCGCGTGTAAGCACTGTCCTATCTCTCTAGCCCCAGAACTATGCGAGCGTTTAAGATTTCTATTTCTTTTTTCAAATGGTCCTGTGAATGCTCTTGATGTGTGCATTTTGTTATTTGTATATATGGTATAGACAAAGAAACAGAAAACCCAAAGCAAGTTTCCTATGGACCTCTTTTCCTTTTTCTCCCCTCCCCATACTTTATTTTAACACTGTGGTTTACAAAGTTATAGGCATTCAGTATTCTGTCACCAATCTCGTCACCACTGTCACCTCCCTCCAACATTGTCTCCATTTTCCCAACCACCCCTCAAGCTCTCCCTTCCCTGACCCCCATAGCAGAAACACAATAATTTATTTCATATTGCTTGTTACCCATAAATGGCTAGCAGAATGATCAAATATGAGTGAAAATTGTTGTATCTCACCATGCGGGTGTTACTTTGTTATCTGAGGGAATACAAAAATGTTACTCATTAAGTTTCTATGTGTGTGTGTATGTATGTGTGTTTGTGTGTTTTCTTTTTGGGTCATACTCGGTGATGCACAGGGGTTACGCCTGACTCTGCACTCAGGAATTTCTCTTGGCAGTGCTGGGGGACCACATAGGATGCTGGGAATCGAACACAGATTGGGCACGTGCACAGCAAACACCCTACCCGCTGTGCTATCTCTCCAGCCCCTAAGCTTCTGCGTTAATGTTTTTGTTAGTCAAGATGGGTTGGCTTCTACATTACAGTTTATCCAATCTGTTGAACTCCTACTGGATTATCATTGTTGTAGAGTTTGGAGTTGTGTGACTGTGCTGTGTAACCAGAGAATCCACAGGTGGTTTTTTTTCCACTTTTCTTTTTTAATTTTTAAAAATTAAAATTTTTTTCATGAAGTTCTTTGCAATAATTGTTTGCATTCAGTATTTCAACACAAATCCAACCACAATTGTACCTTCACGCCAGCATTACTCACCTTATTTGCCCCTTAGGCAGTTGCTAATTTATTTTATATTGCTCGCCATGAATTTTATGAGGTGTCATGCAGCTATAAAAATGGCCATGCACTTCTGGAATTCTAAAAGTTTTGAATATTTATGGTCCAGAGCCAAAACTGTGGCATGCTGCTCTCTTACAAGGTTCATTTGTGAGTCTCTGAATTGAGGTTTAATGTGCTTCAATGGCACCCAGAGGCAGTTCTGGGTGTGACTGCCAGGCTCCCTGAAGAACAGAGAGATGGGGGGAGGTCGCTCTTCCCCGACTCTGTGAAGCCTGGAGTTTTCTGTCACTGGTCCCAAATACCCATTCCTGGGTTTTTCAGTGAATTCATTCTCATGCAAGGGGGGCTCAGGATGAGGCAGTGAAGGTTGTGCGTGAGCGTGGTGGCAATTGGGTTCTGTAGGTCTGCGGCTACTGGGGTACATTTGGGACAGGTGGATGGACACACCGGCCCCCCTCCGAGTATGAGGTCTCTTCTCTCTCTCTCTCTCTCTCTCTCACACACACACACACACAGACACACACACAGAGAAGCTTAACTTGTAACATCTTTGAATTCCTTCAGATAACTTAATATTCACATGGTGAGATACAACTATTTTCACTAATATTTATGGGTACCTTATACTCATACCTCAGTGGTTCTGAGGTGATAGAGTCTGTGGGGGAGGCATAGTGGTGACTTTGGGGTGTGGAAGCCAGCAGCTACAGTCACTTGTCCCGATGTATATTTTTATATGACATTTATTATTGCAACAAATGTTGCAATAAGGTTTGGTTAGACAGTCTGAGGCATTTAAGATATGGAGGCCTAAGAAATAGGTTTTCCGGGAGGATCACATAACTGTCTCCGAAGGTTTTTGTGTTGTGGCCTGCTGCAGAGCAGCCTGTTCAGCCCCCTTTTATTAACTAGCTTGATGCTCTAACCAATGATATTCAGCCACAGAGGCAGAATATGCAAATTAACTTAGTCAATGGAAACAGTATCAAAGTCAGTTACACAACAGGAAGTATAGTCAGTTAAAGTAACAGTAACAGGAAAATGATGTTTACATCCAAGCCTAGCTAGGCCTGAGATTATGGGATGTTGTACACCAACATTTATTTATGTGTATTTTGGGGGTTTGTGGTCATACCCAGCGGCGCTCAGGGCTTACTCCCGGCTCTGTATTCAGGGCTCGCTCCTAGCAGTGCTCTAGGAACCATACGTGGTATTGGGGATTGGGACCAGAGTGAGCAGGATATAAGACAAGCAGCTCAATCTTGCTCCATCTCTCTGTGCTCCTCCTTCCTTCCGAACCCCAGCCCCACTGTTTCAGGTTTGTGACCCAACTCTTTTGGGTGGGAGTTTTGGCTGACACGTAGGGTCTCTCTAGGGATATTCCCAGCAAAGCTTGCAGAACTGTGTGGTATCCGGGGTCAAAACAATGTGGGTCGCAGGAAGCAAAGACCTTCGTTGCCCCTGTAATATGTCCTCAACCCACTTTTCCCAAGAAACTTTCCCCTTCTCCCCCTGCCTTAGGAAGTCAAAGAACTCCTTGATGTTTGGAGGAATTTCTGGGTATTCAGGGAGAAATCTTCATCCATTCAAAACAAATTTCGAGGGGCTGGAGCGGTAGCGTAGTGGGTAGGGTATTTGCCCTGCACGTGGTTGACAGAATTCGATCCGTAGCACCCCATATGGTCCCCTGAGCACCACCAGGAGTAATTCCCGAGTGCAGAGCCAGGAGTAACCCCTGTGCATTGCTGGTGTGACCCAAAAACCAAACCAACCAACCAAACAAACAAACAAAACCCAATTTCCTGTGGGATGGGAGGGAATTTCTCGGCAGACCGGGAATCAGAGTGGCCCTGCGCTTCAGTTCCTGACCTCCCTGTTTGTCTCGGAGAAGTTGTGGGTCTGAGGGAGGCTGTTGTTCACGAGGAGAGTGTTTCCATCCAGTTTTTTTTGTTTCTTTTTTGGTTTTGGGGTCACACCCAATAGTGTTCAGGGATGTGCTTGAGCGACTATATGGGATTCTGGGGCTCAAACCCACCAAAGCTGCGTGTAAGACAAGCGCCTACCCGAGATACTGTCCTCCGGCCCCTCTGGCCAGTTTGTTCACTGCTGAACCCCTGCCCTGCCCCTGCCCGGCAGAGCTGGCCTGTCAGGGTTTGCTTTGCTGATCAGTCCCACAGCTCATCCCCGTCTGATCTGAGGCTGGGGGAGCCAGAGAGGGAGAAGGGGGCCCTCCTGTGTGGCGCAGGGAGGGACTGCTGGAGTAGGCCTGAGTCCTGACCCCCGGGGTAGGAGGCCGCTGTCCGTGTTGAGGACACGGCGGCCCTGAGGAGTGTCGAGGAAGCCTGCCCGCTGCTTCCCTTGCAGCCAGAGAGGCCCGTGTGCAGAGCAGGGAAGGAGTCAAGACCCAAGAGTTGGAACATGCCTTCGCCTTTGACTCAGGAATCACTCCTGGCAGCGGTCAGGGGCCCATGTTTCGACGGTCGAGGGGTGTCTGACCACAGCCATGGCTAGTGCCCCAACCCTTGGACTATCACTCTGGCCCAAGCCCTACCTTTTTTTTTTTTGCTGTTTCTTAATATTTTATTTTCATAAAGTAGTTTACAATGGTTCACTGTCACTATCATCCAATTGCTCACCGATTTGTTGGAGCGGGCACCGGTAAGGTTTCTCATTGTGAGACTTGTTATTACTGTTTTTGGCATATCGAATACGCCAGGGTAGCTTGCCAAGCTCTGCCATGCAGTCGTGATACTCTCAGTAGCTTGCGGAGCTCTCCGAGAGGGGCGGAGGAATCGAACACGGGTCGGCTGTGTGAAAGGTGAAAGCCCAACCGCTGTGCTATCGCTCCAGCCCTGACATTTCATTTGCAGATATTAGTCAAACACCACCCCCACCTCCGAGCACCTTCACACTTATTGTGGGAAGTGTGTGATAGTTGTTGTATGTTGTATTTTGTTCTAGAGCCATTGAAGGCTCTATATAAGAGAACAAAAGCAAGTATGTTAAAAACCAAACAAATGTGTGCTACTCTTGGTACATAAGTGGGCTAGAGTATTAAGAGGTTGCATGGCCGTGAATGCGACCAGGCGCTGCAGGAAATTCTGCGGTGCTCTCCTCTAGGAGCTTTGGTTTATATTCTCTGATCGTGGCCGTTGATGAGATGACATGGCACTGGAGGCAGTTTGTGGGTGTGACTGCCAAGCTATTGGAACACTGGTAACATGGCTAGAGCAGGCCCAGTCCCGATCAGAGCAGGCTTGGAGATCTCAGGCAGGTTCCCGCACACCTGGGTTCCTCTGTTGATTCCTTCATGTGTGAGTCTCATCCGAGCCTGTGGAATTGGCCTGGAGCATGGCTGCGGATGGGTTTGGAGGTTTTTGGCAGCTTGGGTTCTGCTTGGGGTGGGGAGGGAACCTCAATCTGTCCCCGCCTGAGGAGCCCCAATGAAGACAGCCTGGCACAGGGGCAATAGATTCTGCGGTGCACTCTTCCAGGAGCTTTGGTTTATAGTCTCTGAATCTTGGCTGTAAATGGGATAACATGGTGCTAGAGCAGTTTGTGGTTGTGACTGCCAAGCTTCTGGAAAACTGAGGAGCTGGGGGGAGGAGGCCCAATTCCGATCCAAGCGGGCTTGGAGGTCTGACACGGGGCCAGGCTGCCTGGGTTTTCCTGCTGGATCACACTTGGGTGAGGCGCATCTGAGCATGTGGAGGGTAAGCCCTGCCTTTTCTGTCCTCTTATTTACCCCAGTGACCAGGGAGAAGCTCCCCAAAAAGTCCATCGTTTCGGAGGGTCGGCTCCCCTAGTGGGAGATTCCGCCCCCCAGAAGGCCAGCAGCTCTGAGGTGGAGGTGGTGCTCAAAGTCCACAAGAGTTTGCCCAGGAGCCTCACCACCTGGAACCCTGAGGATTCTGGAGCACAAGGAGGACATGGAGGGAGACCATGAGTCCGAGTCTGAGTCTGCGTCTGTGCAGCGAGAGAGCGCTCTCTCTCCTCCTGCTAGCAAGGGGCCTAAAGACAGTTAGGCGGGAGGTGGCTCTGGGCTCCACCGGATGTTCTGGATCTCACACTCCATCGCCATGGCCCTCGGGGCAGGCAGCAGAGGGGATTTCTCCCCCCCCATACCAAGCCTCAGATTGAGGTCCTTCAGCCCCTCCAGCCGGCCTCTAAGCCCCAAAGAAAGCCCCTTCTGCAGGAACTTCTCTTCTGTTGAGACTGGACTTGCTTTAGTCATTAAACAGCCGCTGAGGTGGCCAAAGACTCAGCCTGTTACTGGGAGGCAGGGAAGCTCTTTGCTGGGATTTGTCCTCTAGGCCACCACCTTTCTTGGGTGGGCAGGGTGGGGCAGACCCTGTGGTGTGCAGGGGCTACTCCAGGCTCTGAGCTTGGGAGTCTCTCCCCCTGGTGCAGTGGTGGGGATCACACCGGGGGTCGGTGGCAGGGCAGGCCCCTTGAGCCCTGTACTGGCATTCTGACAACGTGGGTCGCCTTCCTCCCCTCTCAGAAGCAAAAACTGAAAAGTCTGAGTCTGCCAGGAGAGCGGGAAACCCAGGTCCAGTCCCAGGGCCCCTCCCGCACCCCATCTGGCTCTTTCCAACTCCCGGGCGAGAGCGCCAGGGGGCAGGTCGCCAGAGCAGGAACGCAAGAGGCTCCCGGGAACAGCCCGACACTGGGACTGAGAAACTAATTGTCGTCACTGGTTGGAGCAGCCGAGGACACTCGGCACCACTGTGTGCGAGAGGTGAACGCTGTTGCCGTAGAATCCACACACCCTGAAACCAACCTGTAGAAACGGGGACTGGCAACCAGGGCTGAGGGGAGGCCGTGACCTGGTGCAGTGGAAGGCGGGGTTCTGGGTGCGAGCGTCCTGCCCCCTCCTAGCATGCACCGTTGTGGAGACCTCTGACCTTCGAGGGGAATGGCTGGGGTCCCGGGACAGGCATCAGCCAGGGCCGTGCGAGTGACAGGCTCCTGACAGGTCCAGCCCCATTCCCGGAAGTCCCGGACACCCCATGGCAGAGGCTCCCACAGTTCAGAAGCTCTCGCCCTCCCCCGGCCAGCCCTGCCAGCCCCGCCCCTGCCACAGACCACACAAGCCTGGTAGGATCCGTTTATTGAGACAGGGGTGGAAGGGACAGTGACTGTCAGGGGAGCCAGCCAGCCCTCCTCCTTCCTCTCTCCTCTGCCACCAACTCACGGGACCCTCAAGGCCCCAAAGAGTGCCTGAGAGTGGCAGCTCTGAGGGTCCAGCCCCTGTCAGCTCCAGCGGTGCCTTTCCCAGACACAGAAATGCTCACTGGGCAGGGGGTTCCAGCTCCAGCTTTGGCTTTGGGAGCCCCAGGGAAGGAGGTTTGAGTCCTACCGAGGAATCCACTGACCCCTGGAGCCTAGTGGTGGGGGACGTTTCTGCCGCCCTTACAGGTGCTTAGTGGAGGGGGGGATATTTCAGCCCCCCGTCCCTGGTGCCTAGTGGTGGTGGGGGACTGGTGCCCTGGTGGGGGTATATTTCTGCCCCCGCCCAACTCTTTGTTGCCTAGTGGGAGGGACATTTCTGCCCTCCCACTCTCTTGTGCCTATTTTAGGGGAAATTTCTGCCCCCAATCCCTGGTGCCTAGTGGGGAGGACATTTCTGCCACCCCCTAACTCCCAGGTGCCTAGGTTGGGGAAACATTTTGGCCCCTGATCTCTGGTTTCTAGTGATGGGGGGACACTTCTGACCCCCGAATTCTGGTCCCTTGTGGTTGTGGCACAATTCTATCCTGGATCCATGGTGCCTTCTTTTGGGGCGACATTTCTGTCCCCCTAAATCCTGGTCCATAGTATATGGGGACATTTCTGTCCCCTGATCCCTGGTGCCTAATGGTGTAGGCTGTTTTTCTGTTTTGGCCCCCTAATTCCTCATTCCTAGGTAGGGGACATTTCTGCCTCTTTCTTTCAACCTAATTTCTGATTCTAGTATAGGGCAAAATTTCTCCCCCTGATATCTGGTGCCTGTTGGGGATGATACTTCTGCCCCCTGATTACTGGTACCTAGTGATGGGGCCATATATTCCCCACTATCCATGGTCCCTAGTTGTGGGGAACATTTCTGCCCCCTGATGCCTTGTGCCTCATGGTGGGGGACATTTCTGCCCCCCTGATTACTGGTGCCTCGTGGTGGGGGACATTCCTGCCACCCGGATTACTGGTTCCTCCAGGTGGGGGACATTTCTGCACCCCAGATTACTGGTGCCTCCTGGTGGGGGACATTTCTAACCCCAGATTACTGGTTCCAGGTGGTGGGGGATTTTTCTGCCCCCCGATTACTGCTGCCTCCTGTGGGGGATATTTCTGCCACATGACTCCTGCTGCCTCATGGTGGAGGACATTTCTGTCCCAGGATTACTGCTGCCTCCTGGTGGGGGATTTTCTGCCCCCCCCCCCATTACTTCTGCCTCCTGGTGGGGTATATTTTTGCCGCACTCATTCCTGGTTCCTAGTTTAGGGGGAAATTGCTGTTCCATAATTCTTGGTCCCCCGTGGTGGGGTCACAATTCTGTCCCCGATCCTAGTTGCCTCCTCCTAGGGGGATATTTCTGTCCCCTTAATTCCTGGTTTCTAGTTTCTGGGGACATTTCTGCCCCCCGATTACTTCTGCCTCCTTGTGGGAGACATATCTGCCCCCATCATTACTGGTGCCTCGTGTTGGGGGACATTTCTGCCACCCGATTACTAGTGCCTCCTTGTGGGAGATAATTCTGCCCCCATCATTACTGGTGACTCGTGGTGGGGAACATTTCTGCCCCCCCCATTACTGGTAACTCGTGGCGGGGGACAATTCTGGCCCCCATATTTCTGGTGCCTTGTGGTGGGGGAAATTTCTGTCCCCCCGGTTACTTGTGCCTCGAGAAGGGGGACATTTCTGGCCCCCGATTACTGGTGCCTCATGGCGAGGGACATTCTTGCCCCCCTGATTACTAGAGCATCGTGTCGGGAAACATTTCTTCCCTCTAATAATTGGTGCCTCCTGGTGCGGGACATTTCTGCACCCAGATAACTGGAGCCTCGTGTCGGGAAACATTTCTGCCCCCCAAATACTGGTGCCTCGTTTTGGGGGACATTACTGCCCCCATGATTACTGTTCCCTCCTGGTCGGGGACATTTCTGCCCCACTGATTACAGGTTTCTCCTGGTGGGGGAAAATTCTGCCCCCCTCATTACAGGAGCCTCTTGGTTGGGGAAATTATTTCCCCCCCTAAATTCAGAAGCCTCATGCAAGGGGACATTTCTACTCCCGTCTTTTCAGGAGCCTCGTGCTGGAGGACAATTCTGCTCCTCTCATTTCAGGAGCCTCGTGCTGGGGGACATTTCTGCCCCCCGATTACTAGTGCCCCCTTGTGGGAGATATTTCTGCCCCCATCATTACTGGTGCCTCGTGGTGGGTGACATTTCATCTCCCCTGATTACTGGTGCCTCGTTGTGGGGGACATTTCTGCCCCCCTGATTACTGTTGCCTCCTGGTGGGGACATTTCTGCCCCCCGATTACTGGTGACTCCAACTCGGGGACATTTCTGCCCTCGATTACTGGTGCCCTCTGGTCGTGGACATTTCTGCCCCCCGATTACTGATGCCTCCCCATGGGGGACATTTCTGCCCCCCTATACGGGTGCCTCGTGGTGGGGGACATTTCTGCCCCCTGGTAACTTGTGCCTCGAGGTGGGGGACATTTCTGCACCCCTGATTTCTGGTGCCTCGTGGTGGAAGATATTTCTGCCCCTGATTACTGGTATCTCTTAGTGTAGGATATTTCTGTCCCCCCCATTACTGGTGCCCCCTTGTGGGGGACATTTCTAGCCTCCTGATTACTGGTGCCTCCTGGTGGGGGGACATTTCTGCCCCCCTGATTACTGCTGCCCCGAGGTGGGAGAAATTTCTGCCCCCTGAATACTGGTGCCTAGTGGTGGGGACATTTCTGCCACCCTGATTACTGGTCACTGCTGGTGGGGAACATTTCTGCTCCTCTGATTACTGGTGCCTCGTGGTGGGGAACATTTTATCCCCCCTTATTACTGGTGCCTCGTTTTGGGAGACATTTCTGCCCCCCTGATTACTGGTTCCTTGTGGTGGGGGACTTTTCATCCCCCAGGATTACTGGTACCTCCTGCTGAGGACATTTCTGCCCCCCTGATTTCCAGTGCCTCATACTGGGGGACATTTCTGCCCCCCTTATTTCCATTGCCTAGAGCTAGGGGACATCTCTGCCCCCCTGATGACTGTTGCCTCGAGCCGGGGGACATTTCTGCCCCCCTGATTACTGATTCCTCATGAGGGGGACATCTCTTCCCTTCTGACTTCCAGTGCCTCATGCTGGGGGACATTTCCGCCCCCCTGATTTCCAGTGCCTCGTGGTGGGGGACATTTCTGCCCCCCTGATTTCCAGTGCCTCATTGTTGGGGACATATCTGTCCCCCTGAATACTGGTGCCTCGTGCTGGGGAACATTTCTGCCCCCCTGATTATTGGTGCCTCGTGTTGGCGGATATTTCTGTCCCCCGCTCATACCTGGTTCCTAGTTTATGGGGACATTTCGGCTCTCCAATCCTTGTTCGCTCATGGTGGGGATACAATTCTGTCCCCGATCCTAGTTTCCTCCTTCTGGTTGGATATTTCTGGCCCGTTAATTCCTCGAGTCTAGATTCCGCAGACATTTCTGCCTCCCCACATTTATGGTTCCGCCTGGTGGGCGACATTACTGCCCCCCATTACTGCTGCCTCATGGTGGGGAACATTTTATATTCCCTTCTTACTGGTGCCTCGTGTTGGGAGACATTTCTACCCCCCTGATTACTGGTGCCTCGTGGTGGGGGACATTTCATCCCCCGGATAACTGGTACCTCCTGCTGGGGACATTTCTGCCCCCCTGATTTCCAGTTCCTCTTACTGGGGGATATTTCTGCCCACCTTATTTCCACTGCATAGAGGTGGGGATCATCTCTGCTCACCTGACTAGTGTTGCCTCGATTTGGGGGACATTTCTGCCCCACCATATTTCTGGTACCTCGTGGTGGGGGACATTTATGCCCCCTGATTACTGGTGCCTCCTTTTGGGAGAATTTCTGTCCCCTGCTCATACCTGGTTCCTAGATTACGGGGACATTTCTGCTCTCCAATCCTTGTTCGCTCATGGTGGGTATACAATTCTGTCCCTGTTTCTACTTGCCTCCTTCTGGTTAAATATTTCTGTCCCCCTAATTCCTCGTGTCTAGTTTCTGGGGACATTTCTCCCCCCCAATTTTTGGTGCCTCCTGGTGGGAGACATTTCTCCCCCCCCTGATTACTGCTGCCTCGTGGTGGGGAACATTTCATCCCCCCTAATTACTGGTGCCTCCTGGTGGGAGACATTTATGCCCCCCGACTACTGGTGCCTCATGGTGGGGGACATTTCTGCCACACTGAATACTGGTGCCTCGTGATGGGGGACATTTCTGCCCCCGTGATTACCGGTGCACACTGTTGGGGGACATTTCTGCCCCCCTGAGTACTGGAGCCCCAGGGTGGGGGACATTTTTTCCCCCTTGATTACTCTGCCCAAATGTGTGGTATATTTCTATCCCCCTGATTACTGGTGCACCGAGATGGAGGACATTTCTGCCTCCCTATTACTGGTGCCTCCTGCTGGGGGACATTTCTGCCCCCTGATTACTGGTGCTTCCATGTGGGGGACATTTTTGCCCCCTGATTACAGGTGCTCGCTGGTGGGGGACATTTCTGCCACCCTGATTACTGGTGCCTCCTGTTGTGGGATATTTCTGTCCTCTGCTCATACCTGGTTCCTAGTTTACGGGGACAAATCTGCTCTCCAGTCCTTGTTCGCTCATGGTGGGGATACAATTCTGTCCCCGTTCCTAGTTGCCTCCTTCTGGTTTGATATTTCAGGCCCCTTAATTCCTCGTGTCTAGATTCTGGGGGGGACATTCTGGGGCCCCCCTATATATGGTTCCTCCTGGTGGGGGATATTTCTGCCCCGCTGATTCCGGGTTCCTAGTTTAGGGGACATTTCTGCTCTCCAATCCTTGGTCCCTCGTGGTGGGGACACAATTCAGTCCCTGTTTTTAGTTGCCTCCTTGGGGAATATTTCTGTCCCCTTAATTCATGCTTTCTAGTTACTGGGGACATTTCTGCCCCACATTACTGATGCCTCTTGATGGGGGACATTTCAGCCCCCCTGATTACTGGTGCCTCGTGTGAGGGGATATTTCTGCCCCCCTGATTACTGGTGCCTCCTTTTGGGGGACATTTCTGTCCCCCACTCATACCTGGTTCCTAGTTTACGGGGACATTTCTGCTCTCCAATCCTTGCACGCTCATGGTGGGGATACAGGTCTGTCCCCGTTCCTAGTTTCCTCCTTCTGCTTTCATATTTCTGGGCCCTTAATTCCTCATGTCTAGATTCTGGGGACATTTCTGCCCCCCCATTTATGGTGCCTTCTGGTGGGGGACATTTCTGCCCCCCGATTAATGCTAGCTCGTGGTGGGGAACATTTCATCCCCCCTGATTACTGGTGCCTCGTGGTGGGAGATATATCTGCCACCCTGATTACTGGTGCCATGTGGTGGGGGACATTTCATCCCCCCTGATAACTGTTGAATCTTGGTGGGAGATATTTCTGCCCACCTGATTGCTGGAGGCTCCTCGTGGGGGACACTTTTGCCCCCTGATTGCTGTAGCCTCCTGCTGGGGACATTTCTGCCCCTCTCATTACTGGTGCCTTGGGCTGTGGGATATTTCTGCCCCCCTGATTACTGGTGCCTTGTGGTGGGGAATATTTCGGCCCACCTTATTTCTGCTGCCTCGTGCTCGGGGACATTTCTGCCCCCCTATTACTAGAGCCTCCTGGTGGGGAACATATCTGCCCCCCTGAATACTGGAGCCCCATGGTGGGGGACATTTCTGCCCCCTTGATTGCTCTGCCACAATGTGTGGTACATTCCTGTCCCCCTGATTACTTGTTCCTCCTGCTGGGGTACATTTCTATCCCCCTGATTACTGGTGCACTGAGTTGGGGACATTTCTGCCTCCCTATTACAGGTGCCTCCTGCTGGGGGATATTTCTGCCCCCCTGATTACTGGTGCTTCCTTTTGGGGGACATTTTTGCCCCCCTGAAGGCAGGTGCTTTCTTTTGGGGGACATTTATGCCCCCCTGAATACAGGTGCTCGCTGGTGGGGGACATTTCTGCCCCCCGATTACTGGTGCCTCCTGTTGGGGGATATTTCTGTCCCCGATCATACTTGGTTCCTAGTTTACGGGGACATTTCTGCTCTCCAATCCTTGTTCGCTCATGGTGGGGATACAATTCTGCCCCCGTTCCTAGTTGCCTCCTTCTGGTTTGATATTTCTGGCCCCTTAATTCCTAGTGTCTAGATTCTGGGGACATTTCTGCCCCCCAGCCCCGATTTATGGTCCCTCCTGGTGGGGTACATTTCTGCCCCGAATTACTGCTGCCTCGTGGTGGGGAACATTTCATCCCCCCTGATTACTGGTGCATCTTGGTGGGAGACATTTCTGCCCACCTCATTGCTGGAGACTCCTGGTGGGGGACAATTTTGCCCCCTGATTTCTGTAGCCTCCTGCTGGGGACATTTCGGCCCCTCTCATTACTGGTGCCTCGGGCTGTGGGATATTTCTGCCCCCCCTGATTACCGGTGTACACTGTTGGGGGACATTTCTGCCCCCCTGAATACTGGAGCCCCAGGGTGGGGGACATTTCTGCCCCCTTGATTACTCTTCCCCAATGCGTGGTACATTTCTGTGCCCCTGATTACTGGTGCCTCCTGCTGGGTGACATTTCTGCCCCCCTGATTACTGGTGCTTCCTTGTGGGGGACATTTTTGCACCCCTGATTACTGGTGCTCGATTCTGGGGGACATTTCTGCCCCCATGATTACTGGTGCCTCGTGTTGGGGGATATATCTCTCCCCCGCTCATAACTGGTTCCTAGTTTACGGGGACATTTCTGCTCTCCAATCCTTGTTCGCTCATGGTGGGGATAAAATTCTGTCCCCGTTCCGAGTTGCCTCCTTCTGGTTAAATATTTCTGTTCCCTTAATTCCTCGTGTCTAGATTCTGGGGATATTTCTCCTCCCCCCCCAATTTATGGTGCCTCCTGGTGGGGGACATTTCTACTCTCCAATCCTTGTTCGCTCATGGTGGGGGATACAATTTTGTCCCCGATCCTAGTTTCCTCCTTCTGGTTGTATATTTCTGGCCCCTTAATTCCTCGAGTCTAGATTCCGCGGACATTTCTGCCCCCCCCCATTTATGGTGCCACCTGGTGGGGGACATTTCTGCCCCCCATTACTGCTGCCTCGTGGTGGGGAACACTTCATCCCCCCTAATTACTCGTGCCTAGTGGTGGGAGACATTTCTGCCCCCCAGGTTACTGGTGCCTTGTTGTTGGGGACATTTCTGCCCCCCTGAATACTGGTGCTCGTGCTGGGGGACATTTCTGCCCCCCTGATTACTGGTGCCTTGTGTTGGGGTATATTTCTGTCCCCCGCTTATAGCTGGTTCCTAGTTTACGGGGACATTTCTGCTCTCCAATCCTTGTACGCTCATGGTGGGGATACAATTCTGTCCCTGTTCCGAGTTGCCTCCTTTTGGTTGAATATTTCTGGCCCCTTAATTCCTCGTGTCTAGATTCGGGGGACATTTTTGCCCCCCATTTATGGTGCCACCGGGTGGGGGACATTACTGCCCCCCATTACTGCTGCCTCGTGGTGGGGAACATTTTATCCCCCCTTATTACTGGTACCTCGTGTTGGGAGACATTTCTGCTCCCCTGATTACTGGTTCCTCCTGCTGGGGACATTTCTGCCCCCCTGATTTCCAGTGCCTCATATTGGGGGACATTTCTGCCCACCTGATTTCCAGTGCCTCATACTGGGGGACATTTCTGCCCCCCCTTATTTCCAGTGCCTAGAGCTGGGGGACATCTCTGCCCCCCTTACGACTGTTGCCTCGAGCCGGGGGACATTTCTTCCCCCCTGATTACTGGTTCCTCATGTGGGGGACATTTCTTCCCTTCTGATTTCCAATGCCTCATGCTGGGGGACATTTCTGCCCCCCTTATTACTGGTGCCTAATAGAGGGGGACATTTCTGCTAGCCCAGATTACTGGAGTTTCTGGTGGGGGACATTTCTGCCCCCCTGATTACTAGTACCTCTTTTTGGGGACATTTCTGCCCCCCTGATTTACAGTGCCTGATGGTGGTGGACATTTCTGCCCCCCTGACTATGTTGCATCGAGCTGGGGGACATTCTGCCCCCCTGATTACGAGTTCCTCGTGAGGGGGATATTTCTGCACCCCTGATTTCCAGTGCCTCTTGTGGGGGACTTTTCTGCCGCCCTGATTTCTGTTGCCTCCTAGTGGGGGACATTTCTGCCCCCTGATTTCTGTTGCCTCCTGGTGGGGGACTTTTCTGCCTCCCCGATTACTGGAGCTTCTTGTGGGAGACATTTCTGCCTCCCTGATTACTGGTGCCTCTGGTTGGGGACATTTCTGCTCTCCTGATTTCCAGTGCCTCGTGTTGGGGGATATTTCTGCCCCCCTGACTACTGTTGCTTCGCGCTGGGGGATATTTCTGCCCCCCTTATTACTAGTGACTTGTGCTTGGTGAAATTTCTGCCCCCCGTCAATTCTGTTGCCTCGTGAGGGGGGACATTTCTGCCCCCTTGATTACTGGTGCCCCGTGGTTGGGGACATTTCTGCCCGCCTGATAACCAGTGCCTCCTGCTGGGGGACATTTCTGACCCCTGATTTCCAGTGCCTCGTGCTAGGGGACATTTCTGGTCCCCTCATTAGTTACCTCGTGCTGGGACAATTCTACCCCCCTCATTACTCTTGCCCCGTGGTGGGGGACATTTCTGCCCACCGATTACTGGTTCCTCGTGAGGGGGAAATTTCTGCGCCCCTGATTTGCAGTGCCTCGTGGTGGGGGACATTACTGCCCCCCTGATTTCCAGTGCCTCGTTGTGGGGGACATTTCCCCCCCCCCTGATTTCCAGTGCCTCGTGGTAGGGGCCATTTCTGACCCCTTGATTAGTGGTGCCTCGTGGTGGGGGACATTTCTGCCCCCCTGATTAACAGTGCTTCGTGTTGGGGGACATTTCTGCTCCCCTGATAACCGGTGCCTCGTGGTGGGGGACATTTCTGTCCCACTGATTTTCAGTGCCTTGTGGTGGGGGACATTTCTGCTCCCCTGATTTCTGTTGCCTCCTGGTGGGGGACATTTCTGCCCCCTGATTTCTGTTACCTCCTGGTGGGGGACATTTCTGCCCCACTGATTACGGGTGCCTATTGGAGGGTACATTTCTGCCCCCGATTATGGAGCTTCTGGTGGGGGACATTTCTGCCCCCCTGATTACGGGTGCCTCTGGTGGGGGACATTTCTGCCCTCCTGATTACTGTTGCCTCTGGTGGGGGACATTTCTGCCCCCGTGATTTACAGTGCCTCGTGATGGGGGACATTTCTGCCCCCCTGTCTATGCTGCATCGAGCTGGGGGACATTTCTGTCTCCCTGATTACTGTTTCCTCGTGAGGGGGACATTTCTGCCCCGTGATTTCCAGTGCCTCTTGTGGGGGACATTTCTGCCCTTGATTTCCAGTGCCTCATTATGGCGGATATTTGTGCTGCATGACTTACAGTGCCTCATGCTGGGGGACATTTGTGCCCCCTTGATTTCCAGTTCCTCGTGCTTGGGGACATTTCTGCCCCCCTGATTTCCAGTGCCTCGTGGTGGGGGACATATCTGCCCCCCTGATTTCCAGTGCCTCGTGCTGGGGGACAATTCTGCCCCCCTGATTTCTCTAGCCTCGTGCTGGGGGACATTTCTGCCCCCCTGATTTCCAGTTCCTCATACTGGGGGACATTTCTGCCCCCCTTATTTCCAGTGCCTCGTTTTGAGGGACATTTCTGCCCCCCTGACTACTGTTGCCTCGAGCTGGGGGACATTTCTGCCCCCCTGATTACTGGTTCCTCATGAGGGGGACATTTCTTCCCTTCTAATTTCCACTGCCTCGTGCTGGGGGACATTTCTTCCCCCCTGATATCCAGTGTCTCATTGTGGGGGACATTTCTGCCCCCCTGATTTGCAGTGCCTCATACTGGGGAAATTTCTGCGCCCCTTATTTCCAGTGCTTAGAGCTGGGGGACATCTCTGCCCCCCTGACGACTATTGCTCGAGCCGGGGGACATTTCTGCCCCCCTGATTACTGGTTCCTCGTGGTGGGGGACATTTATCCCCCAGGATTACTGGTACCTCCTGCTGGGGACATTTCTGCCCCTGTGATTTCCAGTTCCTCATACTGGGGCACATTTATGCCCCCTTATTTCCAGTGCCTCGTTTTGGGGGACATTTCTGCCCCCCTGACAACTGTTGCCTCGAGCTGTGGGACATTTCTGCCCCCCTGATTTCCAGTGCCTTGTGGTGGGGGACATTTCTGCCCCCCTGATTTACAGTGCCTCGTGGTAGGGGTCATTTCTGCCCCCCTGTCTACTGTTGCCTCCAGATGGGGGACATTTCTACCCCCCTCATTACTAGTACCTTGTGCTTTGGGAAATTTCTGCCCCCCTCAATTCTGTTGCCTCGTGGTGGCGGATATTTCTGCCCCCCTGATGTCAAGTGCCTCATGGTTGGGGACATTTCTGCTCCCCTGACTATTGTTGCCTTGAGATTGGGGACATTTCTGCCCCCTGCTTTCCAGTGCCGCGTTTTTGGGGACATTTCTGCCCCCCTCTATTGTTTCCTCGTGAGGGGGACATTTCTGCCCCCCGATTACTGCTGCCTCGTGTTGGGGGATATTTCTGTCCCCTGCTCATACGTTTTTCCTAGTTTACAGGGACATTTCTGCTCCTCAATCCTTGTTCGCTCATGGTGGGGATACAATTCTGTACCCGATCCTAGTTTCCTCCTTCTGGTTGGATATTTCTGGCCCCTTAATTCCTCCAGTCTCGATTCCTCGGACATTTCTGCCCCCCCACATTTATGGCGCCGCCTTGTGTGCAACATTACTGCCCCCCATTACTGCTGCCTCTTGGTGGGGAACATTTTATCCCCCCTTATTACTGGTGTCTCGTGTTGGGAGACATTTCTGCCCCCCTGATTACTGGTTCCTCATGGTGGGGGACTTTTCATCCCCCAGGATTACTGGTACCTCCTGCTGGGGACATTTCTGCCCCCCTCATTTCCAGTGCCTCCTTTTGGGGGACATTTCTGCCCCCCTGATTACTGCTTCCTCATGAGGGGGACATTTCTTCCCTTCTGATTTCCAGTCCCTCTTGCTGGGGGACATTTCTGCCCCCCTGATTTCCAGTGCCTCGTCCTGGCGGACATTTCTGCCCTCATAATTTCCACAATCTCGTTGTGGGGGACATTTCTGCCCCCCTTATTTCCAGTGCCTCGTTTTGGGGGACATTTCTGCCCCCCTGACTACTGTTGCCTCGAATTGGGGGACATTTCTGCCCCCCTGATTTCCAGTGCCTCATGGTGGGGTACATATCTGCCCCCCCTGATTTCCAGTGCCTCATGGTAGGGGTTATTTCTGCACCCCTGTCTACTGTTGCCTCGAGCTGGGGTACATTTCTGATCCCCTCATTACTAGTGCCTTGTGCTTGGGGAAATTTCTGCACACCTCAATTCTGTAGCCTCGTCAAGGGGGACATTTCTTCCCCCTTCATTACTGGTTCCTCGTGGTGGGGGTCGTTTCTGCCCCCCTGATTACTGGTGCCTCATGGTTGGGGACATTTCTGCCCCCTTTATTTCCAGTGCCTCGAGGTGAGGGACATTTCTGCCCCCTGATTACTGGTGCCTCTCTTGGGGGACATTTCTGCCCCTGTGATTTACAGTCCCTCGTGGTGGGGGACATTTCAGCCCCCCTGACTACTGTTGCCTCTAGCTGGGGGACATTTCTGCCTTCTGATTTCTGTTGCCTCCTGGTGGGGGACATTTCTGCCCCTGATTTCCAGTGCCTCATTGTGGGGGACATTTCTGCCCCCTGATTTCCAGTGCCCCGTGGTGGGGGATATTTCTGCCCCCCTGATTTCCAGTGCCTCGTGCTGGGGGACATTTCAGCCCCCCTGATTTCCAGTGCCTCATGCTGGGGGACAATTCTGCCCCACTGATTACTCTTGCCTCGAGCTGGGGGACATTTCTGCCCCCCTATTTCCAGTGCCTCGTGCATGGAGACAATTCTGCCCCCCTGATTTCCAGTGTCTCGTTGTGGGGTACATTTCTGCCCCCCTGATTACTTTTGCCTCGAGCTCGGGGACATTTCTGCCCTTGTCATTTATGTTGCCCTTCCTGGCGGACATTTCTGACCCCCTCTATTCTATTTCCTCATTACTGTGGACATTTCTGCCCCCATCATGTCAGGTGCATCTTGCTGTGGACACATTTCTTTCCCTGTTCCTAGTTGCATCCTTCGAGGGGGAAATTTCTGTCCCCCTAATTCCTGATTTCAAGTTTCTGGGGACATTTATTTCCCCCGGATTTCTGGTGCCTCTCGGTGGGGGACATTTTTGCCCCCCTGATTTCTGGTTCGTCTTGAGCGCGACATTTCAGCCCCTGTTTTAAATTGCCTCATACTGGGGACATTTCTGCCCCCCCACCCATTACTGGTGCCTCTTGCTGGGGACACATTTCTTTCCCGGTTCCTAATTGCATCCTTCTGGGGAATATTTCTGTCCCCTTAATTCGTGGTTTAAAGTTTCTGGGGACATTTCTGCCCCCCGGATTTCTGGTACCTCGTGGTGAGGGATATTTCTGCCCCCCTGACTTCTGTTGCTTCGCGCTGGGGGACATTTCTGCCCCCCTCATTACTAGTGCCTTATGCTTGGTGAAATTTTTGCCCGCCTCAATTCTGTTGCCTCGTGACAGGGGACATTTCTGCCCCCCTGATTACTGGTGCCTCGTGGTGGGGACATTTCTGCCCCCCTGATTTCCAGTGCCTTGTGGGTGGGGACATTTCTGCCCCCTTGATTACTGGTGCCTCGTGGTGGGGGACATTTCTGCGCCCCTAATTACTGGTGCCTCTGGTGGGGGACATTTCTGCCCCCCTGATTACCAAAGCCTCCTGTTGGGGGACTTTTCTGCCCTGATTACCAAAGCCTTCTGGTGGGGGACATTTCTGCCCCCCTGATTACTGGTAACTCCTGGTGGGGGACATTTCTGCCCAACTGACTACTGGTGCCTTCTGGTGGGGGACATTTAGGCCCCCCTAATTACTGGTGCCTCCTGGTAGGGGACATTTCTGCCCCCACTGATTACTGGTGCCTCTGGTGGGGGATATTTCTGCCCCCCTCATTACCAAAGCCTCCGGGTGGGGGACATTTCTGCCCCCCGATTTCTGGTGCCTCCTAGTGGGGAGACATTTTTGCCCCCCTGCATACTGGTGCCTCTGGTGGGGGACATTTCTGCCCCCCCCTGATTACTTGTGCCTCTGTTAGGGACATTTCTGCCCACCCTGATTATATTTTCCTCTGGTTGGGGACATTTCTGCCCCCTCATTACTGGTGCCTCTTGGGGTGGAAAAGTTCTGCCCCCCCAGATTACTGGTGCCTCTGATGGGGGATATCTGCCATGGTGATTACAGCTGCTTCCTGGTGGGGGACAGTTCTGCCCCTCGATTAGTGCTGACACATGGTGGGGGACATTTCTGCCCCCCTGATTACCAAAGCCTCCTGGTGGGGGACATTTCTGCCTCCCTGATTACAAGTGCCTCTGGTGGGGGACATTTAGGCCCACCTGATTACTGGTGCCTCCTGGTAGGGGACATTTCTGCCTTCACTGATTACTGGTGCCTCTGGTGGGGGACTTTTCTGCCCCCCTGATTTCTGGTAACTTGTAGTGGGGGGACATTTTTGCCCCCCCATTACTGTTGCCTCCTGCTGGGGAACAGTTTGTCCCCCCTGATTACTGGTGCCTCGGTTGGGGACATTTCTGCCCTCCTGATTACTGGTACCTCCTGGTGGGCGACATTTCTGCCCCACATATACCTGGTGCCTCGTGGGGTGGGAAAGTTCTGCCCCCCCCCCCGATTACTGGTGCCTTTGATGGGGGATATTTGTCCATGCTGATCACAGCTGCTTCCTGGTGGGGGACAGTTCTGCCCCCGGATTAGTGCTGACAGATGGTGGGGACATTTCTGCCCCCTGAATGCTGTTGCCTCGTGGTGGGGACATTTCTGCCCCTGTGATTACTGGTGCCCCTAGTGGGGGAATATTTCAGCCCCCCTGATTTCTGGTGCCTCCTGTTGAGGGACATTTCTGCCCCCTTGATTACTGGTGACTCTGGTTGGGGATATTTGTGCCCCCCTGATAACTGGTGCCTCTTTTTGGGGGACATTTCTGTCCTCCAGATTACTGGAGCTTCTGGTGGGGGATATTTCTGCTCCCCTGATTACTGTTGCATCCTGGTGGGGGACATTTCTGCCCCCCCCTGATTTCTGGTGCCTCTGTTGGGGGACATTTCTGCACCCCTCATTACCAAAGCCTCCGGGTGGGGGACATTTCTGCCCCCCTGATTTCTTGTGCCTCCTAGTGGGGGGACATTTCTGCCCCCCTGCATACTGGTGCCTCTAGTGGGGGACATTTCTGCTCCTTCTGATTACTGGTGTCCCCCTGTGGGGAATATTTCTTACCCCTCTGATTACTGGTGCCACTGGTGGGTACATTTCTGCCCCCCTGAATACTGGTGCCTTTGGTGGGTGACACATCTTCCGCCCTGATTACCAAAGCCTCCTGTGGGGGACATTTCTCCCCCCCCATTACTGGTGCCTCTGGTGGGGGACATTTCTGCCCAGCACAATACTGGTGCATTTGATGGGGGACACATCTACCCCCCTGATTACCAAAGCCTCCTGGTGGGGGACATTTCTGCCCCTTTGATTTATGTTTCCTCCTGGTGAGGTTCATTTCTGCCCCCCTGATTACTGGTGACTCCTGGTGTGGGACATTTCTGGCTCCATGAATACTGGTGCCTCTGGTGGGGGACATTTCTGCCCCCCCTGATTACTGGTGCTCATGCTGGGCGACATTTCTTCCCCACATATTACTGGTGCCTCGTGGGGTGGGAAAGTTCTGCCCCCCCTGATTATTGGTGCCTCTGATGGGGGATATTTGTCCCATGCTGATCACAGCTGCTTCCTGGTGGGGGACAGTTCTGCCCCCGGATTAGCGCTGACACATGGTGGGGACATTTATGCCGCCCGAATGCTGTTGCCTCATGGTGGGGGACATTGCTGCCCCTGTGATTACAGGTGCCCCTAGTGGGGGAACATTTCAGCCCCCCTGAATACTGGTGCCTCTGGTGGGGGACATTTCTGCCCCCCTGATTACCAAAGCCTCCTGGTGGGGGACATTTCAGCCCCCCTGATTTCTGGTGCCTCCTGGTGAGGGACATTTCTGCCCCCCTGATTACTGGTGCTTCTGGTTGGGGATATTTCTGCCCCCCTGATAACTGGTGCCTCTTTTGGGGGGACATTTCTGTCCCCCTGATTACTGGAGATTCTGTTGGGGGACATTTCTGCCCCCCTGATTACTGGTGCCTCCTGGTGGGGGACATTTCTGTCTCCCATGATTACTGGTGCCTCTGATGGGGGACATTTCAGCCCCCCTGGTTACTGGAACCTCTGGTGGGGGACAGTTGTGCCCCGCTGATACCAAAGCCTCCTGGTGGGGGACATTTCTGCCCCCTGATTACTGGTGCCACTAGTTGGGGGACATTTCAGCCCCCCAAATACTGGTGCCTCTGATAGGGGTCATTTCTGCCCCCCTGTTACCAAAGCCTCTTGGTGGGGGACATTTCTGCCCCCCTGATTGCTGTTGGCTCCTGGTGAGGGACATTTCTGCCTCCCTGATTACTGGTGCCTCTTTTGGGGGACATTTCTGCCCCCCTGATTACTGTTGCCTCTGGCAGGGGACATTTCTGACCCCCTGATTACTGGATCTTGGTGGGGGACATTTTTGCAACCCTGAATACTGGTGCATTTGGTGGGGACATTTCTGCCCCCATGATTACCAAAGCCTCCTGGTGGAGGACATTTCTGCCCCCCTGATTTCTGTTGCCTACTGGTGAGAGACATTTCTGCCACCGAATTACAGGTGCCTCCTGGTGGGAGACATTTCTGCCCCCCTGATTTGTGTTGCATCCTGGTGGGGGACATTTCTGCCCCCCCCCGATTACTCGTGCCTCTTGGTGGGGGACATATCTGCCCCCCCCTGATTATTAGTGCCTCTGATGGGGGACATTTCTAACCCCCGAATACTGGTGCCTCTGGGTGGGGGACATTTCTGTCCCCCTGATTACTGGTGCTCCTAGTGCTGGGACATTTCTGACCCCCTGAATACTGGTGCCTCTGTTGGGGAACATTTCTGCCCACCATGATTACTGGTGCCTCTGATGGGGGACATTTCAGCCCTCCTGATAATTGGAACCTCTTTTGGGGGACATTTCTGCCCCCCTGATTATTGGTTCCTCCTGCTTGGGGACGTTTTTGCCCCTTCTCATTACTGGTGCCTCCTGGTGGGGGACATTTTTGGCCAACCTGATTACTGGTGCCTCTGTTGGGGACATTTATGCCCTCGTGATTACTGGAGCCTCGGGTGGGGGATGTTTCTGCCCCCCTGAATACTGGAGTCTCCCGGTGGGTAACATTTCTGCACCCCTGATTACTGGTGTCTCTGGTGGGGGAAATTTCTGCATCCCTGATTACCAAAGCGTCCAGGTGGGGGACATTTCTGCACCCCTGAATACTGGTGCATCCGGATGGGGGACATTTCTGCACCCCTGATTACAGTTGCCTCCAAGTGGATGGACATTTTGCCCCCCTGATTACTGTTGCCTCCTACTTGGGGGACATTTTTGCCCTCCTGAATACTGTTGCCTCCTGCTGTGGGACATTTCTGCTCCCCTGATTTCTGTTGCCTCCTGGTGAGGGACATTTTTGTCCCCCTGATTACTGGTGCGTCCTGGTGTGGGACATATCTGCCCCGACGAATATTGGTCCTGTGCTGGGAGATATTTCTGCCCCCCGGATTACCAAAGATTCCTGGTGGGGACATTTCTGCCCCCACTGATTACTGGTGCCTCTTGGAGGGGGACATTTCTGCCCCACCTGATTACTGGAGCTTCTGGTGAGGGACATTTCTGCCCCCGTGATTTACAGTGCCTCGTGGTGGGGGACATTTCTGCCCACCTGAATACTGTTGCCTCTAGCTGGGGGACATTTCTGCCCCCCTGATTTCTGTTGCCTCCTGGTGGGGGACATTTCTGCCCCCCCTGATTAGTGGTGCCACATGGAGGAGGACATTTCTGCCCCCCCCCCGATTACTGGAGCTTCTAGTGGGGGACATTTCTACCCCCTGATTACTGGTGCCTCTGGTGGGGGACATTTCTGCCCCCCGGATTTACAGTCTCTCGTGGTGGGGGACATTTCTGCCCCCCTGACTACTGTTGCCTTGAGTTGGGGACATTTCTGCCCCCTGATATCCAGTGCCTCGTTGTGGGGGACATTTCTGCCCCCTGATTTCCAGTGCCTCGTGGTGGGGGACATTTCTGCTCCCCTGATTACTGGTTCCTCGTGAGGGGGACATTTCTGCCCCCCTGATTTCCAGTGCCTCGTGCTGGGGGACAATTCTGTCCCCCTGATTACTCTTGCCTCGTGGTGGGGGACATTTCTGCCCCCTGACTACTGTTGCCTCGAGCTTGGGGACATTTTTGCCCTCCTGATTACTGGTTCCTCATGAGGGGGACATTTATGCCCCCCCTGATTTCCAGTGCCTCTTGTGGGGGACATTTCGGCCCCCGTAATTTCCAGTGCCTCATGGTGGGGTACATTTCGGCCCCCGTAAATTCCAGTGCCTCGTGGTGGGGGACTTTTCTGCCCCCCTGACTACTATTGCCTCGAGCTGGGGGACATTACTGCCCACCTCATTACTAGTGCCTTGTGCTTGGGAACTTTCTGCCCCCCTCAATTCTGTTTCCTCGTGGTGGGGGACATTTCTGCCCCCCTGATTTCCAGTGCCTCGTGGAGGGGACATTTCTGCCCCCCTGATTTCCAGTGCCTCGTGCTGGGGGACATTTCTGGCCCCCTCATTAGTTGCCTCGTGCTGGGACAATTCTTCCCCACTGATTATTCTTGCCTTGTGGTGAGGGACATTTCTGCCCCACTGATTACTGGTTCCTCGTGAGAGGGACATTTCTGCCCCCCTGATTTACAGTGCCTCATGGTGGGGGACATTTCTGCCCCCCTGATTTCCAGTGCCTCGTGGTGGGGGACATTTCTGCCCCCCTGATTTCCAGTGCCTCGTGGTGGGGGACATTTCTGCCCCCCTGATTTACAGTGCCTCGTGGTGGGGGACATTTCTGCCCCCCTGATTTACAGTGCCTCGTGGTGGGTTACGTTTCTGCCCCGCTGATTACTTGTGCCTCCTGGTGGAGGACATTTCTGCCCCGATTACCAAAGCCTCCTGGTGGGGGACATTTTTGTCCCCCCTTATTACTGGTGCCTCTGGTGGGGGACATTTCTGCCCCTCTGATTTCAAAAGCCTCCTGGTGGGGGACATTTCTGCCCCTCTGATTACTGGTGCCTCCTGATTGGGGACATTTCTGCCCCCCTGATTACTGGTGCCTCCTATTCGAGGAACATTTCTGCCACCCTGAATACTGGTGCCTCTGGTTGTGGACATTTCTGTTCCCCTGAATACTGGTGCCTCTGGTGGGGGACATTTCTGTCCCCCTTATTAATGGAGCTTCTGGTGGGGGATATTTGTGCACCCCTGATTACTGGTGCCTCCTGGTGGGGGACATTTCTGCCCCCCATGATTACTGGTGCCTCTTTATTGGTGCCTCGTGGGGTAGGAAAGTTCTGCCCCCCCGATTAGGGTACCTCCTGATGGGAGACATATCAACCCCCCCCCCCTGATTACTGGTGCCTCTGGTATGGGACATTTCTGCCCCTTGAACACTGTGCCCTCCTGGTGGGGGACATTTCTGCCCTCCCTGATTACTGGTGCCTCCTAGTGGTGGGACATTTCATCCCCCTGAATACTGGTTCCTCTGGTGGGGGACATTTCTGCCCCTCTGATTTCTGGTATGTCCTGGTGAGGGACATTTTGCCCCCCTGATTACTGGTGCCTATGGTGGGGGACAGTTCTGCCCCCCTGATTACTATTGCCTCTGGCGGGGGACATTTCTTACCCCCTGATTACTGGTGCCTCTTGGTGGGGGACATTCAGTCCCCCTGATTACTGGAACTTCTGGTTGGGGACATTTCTGTCCCTCTGATTTCTTGTGCCTGGTGGTGGTAGACATTTCTGCCCCCCTGATTACTGGTGCCTCCTGGTGGGGGGACATTTCTGCCCTCCTGAGTACCAAAGCCACCTGATGGAGGACATTTCTGCCCCCCTGATTACTGGTGCCTCCTAGTGGGGGGACATTTCTGCGCCCCTGAATACTGGTGCCTCTGGTGGGGGACATTTTCCCCCCACTGATTACCAAAGCTTCCTGGTAGGGGACATTTCTGCTCCCCTGATCTGGTGCTTCCTTGTAGGGGGACTTTTCTAAACCCCTGAATACTGGTACCTCTGGTGGGGGACATTTCTGCCCCCCTGATTACCAAAGCCTCCTGGTGGGGGACATTTCAGCCCCCCTGATTTCTGGTGCCTCCTGGTGAGGGACATTTCTGCCCCCCTGATTACTGGTGCTTCTGGTTGGGGATATTTCTGCCCCCCTGATAACTGGTGCCTCTTTTGGGGGGACATTTCTGTCCCCCTGATTACTGGAGATTCTGTTGGGGGACATTTCTGCCCCCCTGATTACTGGTGCCTCCTGGTGGGGGACATTTCTGTCTCCCATGATTACTGGTGCCTCTGATGGGGGACATTTCAGCCCCCCTGGTTACTGGAACCTCTGGTGGGGGACAGTTGTGCCCCGCTGATACCAAAGCCTCCTGGTGGGGGACATTTCTGCCCCCTGATTACTGGTGCCACTAGTTGGGGGACATTTCAGCCCCCCAAATACTGGTGCCTCTGATAGGGGTCATTTCTGCCCCCCTGTTACCAAAGCCTCTTGGTGGGGGACATTTCTGCCCCCCTGATTGCTGTTGGCTCCTGGTGAGGGACATTTCTGCCTCCCTGATTACTGGTGCCTCTTTTGGGGGACATTTCTGCCCCCCTGATTACTGTTGCCTCTGGCAGGGGACATTTCTGACCCCCTGATTACTGGATCTTGGTGGGGGACATTTTTGCAACCCTGAATACTGGTGCATTTGGTGGGGACATTTCTGCCCCCATGATTACCAAAGCCTCCTGGTGGAGGACATTTCTGCCCCCCTGATTTCTGTTGCCTACTGGTGAGAGACATTTCTGCCACCGAATTACAGGTGCCTCCTGGTGGGAGACATTTCTGCCCCCCTGATTTGTGTTGCATCCTGGTGGGGGACATTTCTGCCCCCCCCCGATTACTCGTGCCTCTTGGTGGGGGACATATCTGCCCCCCCCTGATTATTAGTGCCTCTGATGGGGGACATTTCTAACCCCCGAATACTGGTGCCTCTGGGTGGGGGACATTTCTGTCCCCCTGATTACTGGTGCTCCTAGTGCTGGGACATTTCTGACCCCCTGAATACTGGTGCCTCTGTTGGGGAACATTTCTGCCCACCATGATTACTGGTGCCTCTGATGGGGGACATTTCAGCCCTCCTGATAATTGGAACCTCTTTTGGGGGACATTTCTGCCCCCCTGATTATTGGTTCCTCCTGCTTGGGGACGTTTTTGCCCCTTCTCATTACTGGTGCCTCCTGGTGGGGGACATTTTTGGCCAACCTGATTACTGGTGCCTCTGTTGGGGACATTTATGCCCTCGTGATTACTGGAGCCTCGGGTGGGGGATGTTTCTGCCCCCCTGAATACTGGAGTCTCCCGGTGGGTAACATTTCTGCACCCCTGATTACTGGTGTCTCTGGTGGGGGAAATTTCTGCATCCCTGATTACCAAAGCGTCCAGGTGGGGGACATTTCTGCACCCCTGAATACTGGTGCATCCGGATGGGGGACATTTCTGCACCCCTGATTACAGTTGCCTCCAAGTGGATGGACATTTTGCCCCCCTGATTACTGTTGCCTCCTACTTGGGGGACATTTTTGCCCTCCTGAATACTGTTGCCTCCTGCTGTGGGACATTTCTGCTCCCCTGATTTCTGTTGCCTCCTGGTGAGGGACATTTTTGTCCCCCTGATTACTGGTGCGTCCTGGTGTGGGACATATCTGCCCCGACGAATATTGGTCCTGTGCTGGGAGATATTTCTGCCCCCCGGATTACCAAAGATTCCTGGTGGGGACATTTCTGCCCCCACTGATTACTGGTGCCTCTTGGAGGGGGACATTTCTGCCCCACCTGATTACTGGAGCTTCTGGTGAGGGACATTTCTGCCCCCGTGATTTACAGTGCCTCGTGGTGGGGGACATTTCTGCCCACCTGAATACTGTTGCCTCTAGCTGGGGGACATTTCTGCCCCCCTGATTTCTGTTGCCTCCTGGTGGGGGACATTTCTGCCCCCCCTGATTAGTGGTGCCACATGGAGGAGGACATTTCTGCCCCCCCCCCCGATTACTGGAGCTTCTAGTGGGGGACATTTCTACCCCCTGATTACTGGTGCCTCTGGTGGGGGACATTTCTGCCCCCCGGATTTACAGTCTCTCGTGGTGGGGGACATTTCTGCCCCCCTGACTACTGTTGCCTTGAGTTGGGGACATTTCTGCCCCCTGATATCCAGTGCCTCGTTGTGGGGGACATTTCTGCCCCCTGATTTCCAGTGCCTCGTGGTGGGGGACATTTCTGCTCCCCTGATTACTGGTTCCTCGTGAGGGGGACATTTCTGCCCCCGTGATTTCCAGTGCCTCGTGCTGGGGGACAATTCTGTCCCCCTGATTACTCTTGCCTCGTGGTGGGGGACATTTCTGCCCCCTGACTACTGTTGCCTCGAGCTTGGGGACATTTTTGCCCTCCTGATTACTGGTTCCTCATGAGGGGGACATTTATGCCCCCCCTGATTTCCAGTGCCTCTTGTGGGGGACATTTCGGCCCCCGTAATTTCCAGTGCCTCATGGTGGGGTACATTTCGGCCCCCGTAAATTCCAGTGCCTCGTGGTGGGGGACTTTTCTGCCCCCCTGACTACTATTGCCTCGAGCTGGGGGACATTACTGCCCACCTCATTACTAGTGCCTTGTGCTTGGGAACTTTCTGCCCCCCTCAATTCTGTTTCCTCGTGGTGGGGGACATTTCTGCCCCCCTGATTTCCAGTGCCTCGTGGAGGGGACATTTCTGCCCCCCTGATTTCCAGTGCCTCGTGCTGGGGGACATTTCTGGCCCCCTCATTAGTTGCCTCGTGCTGGGACAATTCTTCCCCACTGATTATTCTTGCCTTGTGGTGAGGGACATTTCTGCCCCACTGATTACTGGTTCCTCGTGAGAGGGACATTTCTGCCCCCCTGATTTACAGTGCCTCATGGTGGGGGACATTTCTGCCCCCCTGATTTCCAGTGCCTCGTGGTGGGGGACATTTCTGCCCCCCTGATTTCCAGTGCCTCGTGGTGGGGGACATTTCTGCCCCCCTGATTTACAGTGCCTCGTGGTGGGGGACATTTCTGCCCCCCTGATTTACAGTGCCTCGTGGTGGGTTACGTTTCTGCCCCGCTGATTACTTGTGCCTCCTGGTGGAGGACATTTCTGCCCCGATTACCAAAGCCTCCTGGTGGGGGACATTTTTGTCCCCCCTTATTACTGGTGCCTCTGGTGGGGGACATTTCTGCCCCTCTGATTTCAAAAGCCTCCTGGTGGGGGACATTTCTGCCCCTCTGATTACTGGTGCCTCCTGATTGGGGACATTTCTGCCCCCCTGATTACTGGTGCCTCCTATTCGAGGAACATTTCTGCCACCCTGAATACTGGTGCCTCTGGTTGTGGACATTTCTGTTCCCCTGAATACTGGTGCCTCTGGTGGGGGACATTTCTGTCCCCCTTATTAATGGAGCTTCTGGTGGGGGATATTTGTGCACCCCTGATTACTGGTGCCTCCTGGTGGGGGACATTTCTGCCCCCCATGATTACTGGTGCCTCTTTATTGGTGCCTCGTGGGGTAGGAAAGTTCTGCCCCCCCGATTAGGGTACCTCCTGATGGGAGACATATCAACCCCCCCCCCCTGATTACTGGTGCCTCTGGTATGGGACATTTCTGCCCCTTGAACACTGTGCCCTCCTGGTGGGGGACATTTCTGCCCTCCCTGATTACTGGTGCCTCCTAGTGGTGGGACATTTCATCCCCCTGAATACTGGTTCCTCTGGTGGGGGACATTTCTGCCCCTCTGATTTCTGGTATGTCCTGGTGAGGGACATTTTGCCCCCCTGATTACTGGTGCCTATGGTGGGGGACAGTTCTGCCCCCCTGATTACTATTGCCTCTGGCGGGGGACATTTCTTACCCCCTGATTACTGGTGCCTCTTGGTGGGGGACATTCAGTCCCCCTGATTACTGGAACTTCTGGTTGGGGACATTTCTGTCCCTCTGATTTCTTGTGCCTGGTGGTGGTAGACATTTCTGCCCCCCTGATTACTGGTGCCTCCTGGTGGGGGGACATTTCTGCCCTCCTGAGTACCAAAGCCACCTGATGGAGGACATTTCTGCCCCCCTGATTACTGGTGCCTCCTAGTGGGGGGACATTTCTGCGCCCCTGAATACTGGTGCCTCTGGTGGGGGACATTTTCCCCCCACTGATTACCAAAGCTTCCTGGTAGGGGACATTTCTGCTCCCCTGATCTGGTGCTTCCTTGTAGGGGGACTTTTCTAAACCCCTGAATACTGGTACCTCTGGTGGGGGACATTTCTGCCCCCCTGATTACCAAAGCCTCCTGGTGGGGGACATTTCAGCCCCCCTGATTTCTGGTGCCTCCTGGTGAGGGACATTTCTGCCCCCCTGATTACTGGTGCTTCTGGTTGGGGATATTTCTGCCCCCCTGATAACTGGTGCCTCTTTTGGGGGGACATTTCTGTCCCCCTGATTACTGGAGATTCTGTTGGGGGACATTTCTGCCCCCCTGATTACTGGTGCCTCCTGGTGGGGGACATTTCTGTCTCCCATGATTACTGGTGCCTCTGATGGGGGACATTTCAGCCCCCCTGGTTACTGGAACCTCTGGTGGGGGACAGTTGTGCCCCGCTGATACCAAAGCCTCCTGGTGGGGGACATTTCTGCCCCCTGATTACTGGTGCCACTAGTTGGGGGACATTTCAGCCCCCCAAATACTGGTGCCTCTGATAGGGGTCATTTCTGCCCCCCTGTTACCAAAGCCTCTTGGTGGGGGACATTTCTGCCCCCCTGATTGCTGTTGGCTCCTGGTGAGGGACATTTCTGCCTCCCTGATTACTGGTGCCTCTTTTGGGGGACATTTCTGCCCCCCTGATTACTGTTGCCTCTGGCAGGGGACATTTCTGACCCCCTGATTACTGGATCTTGGTGGGGGACATTTTTGCAACCCTGAATACTGGTGCATTTGGTGGGGACATTTCTGCCCCCATGATTACCAAAGCCTCCTGGTGGAGGACATTTCTGCCCCCCTGATTTCTGTTGCCTACTGGTGAGAGACATTTCTGCCACCGAATTACAGGTGCCTCCTGGTGGGAGACATTTCTGCCCCCCTGATTTGTGTTGCATCCTGGTGGGGGACATTTCTGCCCCCCCCCCGATTACTCGTGCCTCTTGGTGGGGGACATATCTGCCCCCCCCTGATTATTAGTGCCTCTGATGGGGGACATTTCTAACCCCCGAATACTGGTGCCTCTGGGTGGGGGACATTTCTGTCCCCCTGATTACTGGTGCTCCTAGTGCTGGGACATTTCTGACCCCCTGAATACTGGTGCCTCTGTTGGGGAACATTTCTGCCCACCATGATTACTGGTGCCTCTGATGGGGGACATTTCAGCCCTCCTGATAATTGGAACCTCTTTTGGGGGACATTTCTGCCCCCCTGATTATTGGTTCCTCCTGCTTGGGGACGTTTTTGCCCCTTCTCATTACTGGTGCCTCCTGGTGGGGGACATTTTTGGCCAACCTGATTACTGGTGCCTCTGTTGGGGACATTTATGCCCTCGTGATTACTGGAGCCTCGGGTGGGGGATGTTTCTGCCCCCCTGAATACTGGAGTCTCCCGGTGGGTAACATTTCTGCACCCCTGATTACTGGTGTCTCTGGTGGGGGAAATTTCTGCATCCCTGATTACCAAAGCGTCCAGGTGGGGGACATTTCTGCACCCCTGAATACTGGTGCATCCGGATGGGGGACATTTCTGCACCCCTGATTACAGTTGCCTCCAAGTGGATGGACATTTTGCCCCCCTGATTACTGTTGCCTCCTACTTGGGGGACATTTTTGCCCTCCTGAATACTGTTGCCTCCTGCTGTGGGACATTTCTGCTCCCCTGATTTCTGTTGCCTCCTGGTGAGGGACATTTTTGTCCCCCTGATTACTGGTGCGTCCTGGTGTGGGACATATCTGCCCCGACGAATATTGGTCCTGTGCTGGGAGATATTTCTGCCCCCCGGATTACCAAAGATTCCTGGTGGGGACATTTCTGCCCCCACTGATTACTGGTGCCTCTTGGAGGGGGACATTTCTGCCCCACCTGATTACTGGAGCTTCTGGTGAGGGACATTTCTGCCCCCGTGATTTACAGTGCCTCGTGGTGGGGGACATTTCTGCCCACCTGAATACTGTTGCCTCTAGCTGGGGGACATTTCTGCCCCCCTGATTTCTGTTGCCTCCTGGTGGGGGACATTTCTGCCCCCCCTGATTAGTGGTGCCACATGGAGGAGGACATTTCTGCCCCCCCCCCGATTACTGGAGCTTCTAGTGGGGGACATTTCTACCCCCTGATTACTGGTGCCTCTGGTGGGGGACATTTCTGCCCCCCGGATTTACAGTCTCTCGTGGTGGGGGACATTTCTGCCCCCCTGACTACTGTTGCCTTGAGTTGGGGACATTTCTGCCCCCTGATATCCAGTGCCTCGTTGTGGGGGACATTTCTGCCCCCTGATTTCCAGTGCCTCGTGGTGGGGGACATTTCTGCTCCCCTGATTACTGGTTCCTCGTGAGGGGGACATTTCTGCCCCCGTGATTTCCAGTGCCTCGTGCTGGGGGACAATTCTGTCCCCCTGATTACTCTTGCCTCGTGGTGGGGGACATTTCTGCCCCCTGACTACTGTTGCCTCGAGCTTGGGGACATTTTTGCCCTCCTGATTACTGGTTCCTCATGAGGGGGACATTTATGCCCCCCCTGATTTCCAGTGCCTCTTGTGGGGGACATTTCGGCCCCCGTAATTTCCAGTGCCTCATGGTGGGGTACATTTCGGCCCCCGTAAATTCCAGTGCCTCGTGGTGGGGGACTTTTCTGCCCCCCTGACTACTATTGCCTCGAGCTGGGGGACATTACTGCCCACCTCATTACTAGTGCCTTGTGCTTGGGAACTTTCTGCCCCCCTCAATTCTGTTTCCTCGTGGTGGGGGACATTTCTGCCCCCCTGATTTCCAGTGCCTCGTGGAGGGGACATTTCTGCCCCCCTGATTTCCAGTGCCTCGTGCTGGGGGACATTTCTGGCCCCCTCATTAGTTGCCTCGTGCTGGGACAATTCTTCCCCACTGATTATTCTTGCCTTGTGGTGAGGGACATTTCTGCCCCACTGATTACTGGTTCCTCGTGAGAGGGACATTTCTGCCCCCCTGATTTACAGTGCCTCATGGTGGGGGACATTTCTGCCCCCCTGATTTCCAGTGCCTCGTGGTGGGGGACATTTCTGCCCCCCTGATTTCCAGTGCCTCGTGGTGGGGGACATTTCTGCCCCCCTGATTTACAGTGCCTCGTGGTGGGGGACATTTCTGCCCCCCTGATTTACAGTGCCTCGTGGTGGGTTACGTTTCTGCCCCGCTGATTACTTGTGCCTCCTGGTGGAGGACATTTCTGCCCCGATTACCAAAGCCTCCTGGTGGGGGACATTTTTGTCCCCCCTTATTACTGGTGCCTCTGGTGGGGGACATTTCTGCCCCTCTGATTTCAAAAGCCTCCTGGTGGGGGACATTTCTGCCCCTCTGATTACTGGTGCCTCCTGATTGGGGACATTTCTGCCCCCCTGATTACTGGTGCCTCCTATTCGAGGAACATTTCTGCCACCCTGAATACTGGTGCCTCTGGTTGTGGACATTTCTGTTCCCCTGAATACTGGTGCCTCTGGTGGGGGACATTTCTGTCCCCCTTATTAATGGAGCTTCTGGTGGGGGATATTTGTGCACCCCTGATTACTGGTGCCTCCTGGTGGGGGACATTTCTGCCCCCCCATGATTACTGGTGCCTCTTTATTGGTGCCTCGTGGGGTAGGAAAGTTCTGCCCCCCCGATTAGGGTACCTCCTGATGGGAGACATATCAACCCCCCCCCCCTGATTACTGGTGCCTCTGGTATGGGACATTTCTGCCCCTTGAACACTGTGCCCTCCTGGTGGGGGACATTTCTGCCCTCCCTGATTACTGGTGCCTCCTAGTGGTGGGACATTTCATCCCCCTGAATACTGGTTCCTCTGGTGGGGGACATTTCTGCCCCTCTGATTTCTGGTATGTCCTGGTGAGGGACATTTTGCCCCCCTGATTACTGGTGCCTATGGTGGGGGACAGTTCTGCCCCCCTGATTACTATTGCCTCTGGCGGGGGACATTTCTTACCCCCTGATTACTGGTGCCTCTTGGTGGGGGACATTCAGTCCCCCTGATTACTGGAACTTCTGGTTGGGGACATTTCTGTCCCTCTGATTTCTTGTGCCTGGTGGTGGTAGACATTTCTGCCCCCCTGATTACTGGTGCCTCCTGGTGGGGGGACATTTCTGCCCTCCTGAGTACCAAAGCCACCTGATGGAGGACATTTCTGCCCCCCTGATTACTGGTGCCTCCTAGTGGGGGGACATTTCTGCGCCCCTGAATACTGGTGCCTCTGGTGGGGGACATTTTCCCCCCACTGATTACCAAAGCTTCCTGGTAGGGGACATTTCTGCTCCCCTGATCTGGTGCTTCCTTGTAGGGGGACTTTTCTAAACCCCTGAATACTGGTACCTCTGGTGGGGGACATTTCTGCCCCCCTGATTACCAAAGCCTCCTGGTGGGGGACATTTCAGCCCCCCTGATTTCTGGTGCCTCCTGGTGAGGGACATTTCTGCCCCCCTGATTACTGGTGCTTCTGGTTGGGGATATTTCTGCCCCCCTGATAACTGGTGCCTCTTTTGGGGGGACATTTCTGTCCCCCTGATTACTGGAGATTCTGTTGGGGGACATTTCTGCCCCCCTGATTACTGGTGCCTCCTGGTGGGGGACATTTCTGTCTCCCATGATTACTGGTGCCTCTGATGGGGGACATTTCAGCCCCCCTGGTTACTGGAACCTCTGGTGGGGGACAGTTGTGCCCCGCTGATACCAAAGCCTCCTGGTGGGGGACATTTCTGCCCCCTGATTACTGGTGCCACTAGTTGGGGGACATTTCAGCCCCCCAAATACTGGTGCCTCTGATAGGGGTCATTTCTGCCCCCCTGTTACCAAAGCCTCTTGGTGGGGGACATTTCTGCCCCCCTGATTGCTGTTGGCTCCTGGTGAGGGACATTTCTGCCTCCCTGATTACTGGTGCCTCTTTTGGGGGACATTTCTGCCCCCCTGATTACTGTTGCCTCTGGCAGGGGACATTTCTGACCCCCTGATTACTGGATCTTGGTGGGGGACATTTTTGCAACCCTGAATACTGGTGCATTTGGTGGGGACATTTCTGCCCCCATGATTACCAAAGCCTCCTGGTGGAGGACATTTCTGCCCCCCTGATTTCTGTTGCCTACTGGTGAGAGACATTTCTGCCACCGAATTACAGGTGCCTCCTGGTGGGAGACATTTCTGCCCCCCTGATTTGTGTTGCATCCTGGTGGGGGACATTTCTGCCCCCCCCCGATTACTCGTGCCTCTTGGTGGGGGACATATCTGCCCCCCCCTGATTATTAGTGCCTCTGATGGGGGACATTTCTAACCCCCGAATACTGGTGCCTCTGGGTGGGGGACATTTCTGTCCCCCTGATTACTGGTGCTCCTAGTGCTGGGACATTTCTGACCCCCTGAATACTGGTGCCTCTGTTGGGGAACATTTCTGCCCACCATGATTACTGGTGCCTCTGATGGGGGACATTTCAGCCCTCCTGATAATTGGAACCTCTTTTGGGGGACATTTCTGCCCCCCTGATTATTGGTTCCTCCTGCTTGGGGACGTTTTTGCCCCTTCTCATTACTGGTGCCTCCTGGTGGGGGACATTTTTGGCCAACCTGATTACTGGTGCCTCTGTTGGGGACATTTATGCCCTCGTGATTACTGGAGCCTCGGGTGGGGGATGTTTCTGCCCCCCTGAATACTGGAGTCTCCCGGTGGGTAACATTTCTGCACCCCTGATTACTGGTGTCTCTGGTGGGGGAAATTTCTGCATCCCTGATTACCAAAGCGTCCAGGTGGGGGACATTTCTGCACCCCTGAATACTGGTGCATCCGGATGGGGGACATTTCTGCACCCCTGATTACAGTTGCCTCCAAGTGGATGGACATTTTGCCCCCCTGATTACTGTTGCCTCCTACTTGGGGGACATTTTTGCCCTCCTGAATACTGTTGCCTCCTGCTGTGGGACATTTCTGCTCCCCTGATTTCTGTTGCCTCCTGGTGAGGGACATTTTTGTCCCCCTGATTACTGGTGCGTCCTGGTGTGGGACATATCTGCCCCGACGAATATTGGTCCTGTGCTGGGAGATATTTCTGCCCCCCGGATTACCAAAGATTCCTGGTGGGGACATTTCTGCCCCCACTGATTACTGGTGCCTCTTGGAGGGGGACATTTCTGCCCCACCTGATTACTGGAGCTTCTGGTGAGGGACATTTCTGCCCCCGTGATTTACAGTGCCTCGTGGTGGGGGACATTTCTGCCCACCTGAATACTGTTGCCTCTAGCTGGGGGACATTTCTGCCCCCCTGATTTCTGTTGCCTCCTGGTGGGGGACATTTCTGCCCCCCCTGATTAGTGGTGCCACATGGAGGAGGACATTTCTGCCCCCCCCCCCGATTACTGGAGCTTCTAGTGGGGGACATTTCTACCCCCTGATTACTGGTGCCTCTGGTGGGGGACATTTCTGCCCCCCGGATTTACAGTCTCTCGTGGTGGGGGACATTTCTGCCCCCCTGACTACTGTTGCCTTGAGTTGGGGACATTTCTGCCCCCTGATATCCAGTGCCTCGTTGTGGGGGACATTTCTGCCCCCTGATTTCCAGTGCCTCGTGGTGGGGGACATTTCTGCTCCCCTGATTACTGGTTCCTCGTGAGGGGGACATTTCTGCCCCCGTGATTTCCAGTGCCTCGTGCTGGGGGACAATTCTGTCCCCCTGATTACTCTTGCCTCGTGGTGGGGGACATTTCTGCCCCCTGACTACTGTTGCCTCGAGCTTGGGGACATTTTTGCCCTCCTGATTACTGGTTCCTCATGAGGGGGACATTTATGCCCCCCCTGATTTCCAGTGCCTCTTGTGGGGGACATTTCGGCCCCCGTAATTTCCAGTGCCTCATGGTGGGGTACATTTCGGCCCCCGTAAATTCCAGTGCCTCGTGGTGGGGGACTTTTCTGCCCCCCTGACTACTATTGCCTCGAGCTGGGGGACATTACTGCCCACCTCATTACTAGTGCCTTGTGCTTGGGAACTTTCTGCCCCCCTCAATTCTGTTTCCTCGTGGTGGGGGACATTTCTGCCCCCCTGATTTCCAGTGCCTCGTGGAGGGGACATTTCTGCCCCCCTGATTTCCAGTGCCTCGTGCTGGGGGACATTTCTGGCCCCCTCATTAGTTGCCTCGTGCTGGGACAATTCTTCCCCACTGATTATTCTTGCCTTGTGGTGAGGGACATTTCTGCCCCACTGATTACTGGTTCCTCGTGAGAGGGACATTTCTGCCCCCCTGATTTACAGTGCCTCATGGTGGGGGACATTTCTGCCCCCCTGATTTCCAGTGCCTCGTGGTGGGGGACATTTCTGCCCCCCTGATTTCCAGTGCCTCGTGGTGGGGGACATTTCTGCCCCCCTGATTTACAGTGCCTCGTGGTGGGGGACATTTCTGCCCCCCTGATTTACAGTGCCTCGTGGTGGGTTACGTTTCTGCCCCGCTGATTACTTGTGCCTCCTGGTGGAGGACATTTCTGCCCCGATTACCAAAGCCTCCTGGTGGGGGACATTTTTGTCCCCCCTTATTACTGGTGCCTCTGGTGGGGGACATTTCTGCCCCTCTGATTTCAAAAGCCTCCTGGTGGGGGACATTTCTGCCCCTCTGATTACTGGTGCCTCCTGATTGGGGACATTTCTGCCCCCCTGATTACTGGTGCCTCCTATTCGAGGAACATTTCTGCCACCCTGAATACTGGTGCCTCTGGTTGTGGACATTTCTGTTCCCCTGAATACTGGTGCCTCTGGTGGGGGACATTTCTGTCCCCCTTATTAATGGAGCTTCTGGTGGGGGATATTTGTGCACCCCTGATTACTGGTGCCTCCTGGTGGGGGACATTTCTGCCCCCCATGATTACTGGTGCCTCTTTATTGGTGCCTCGTGGGGTAGGAAAGTTCTGCCCCCCCGATTAGGGTACCTCCTGATGGGAGACATATCAACCCCCCCCCCCTGATTACTGGTGCCTCTGGTATGGGACATTTCTGCCCCTTGAACACTGTGCCCTCCTGGTGGGGGACATTTCTGCCCTCCCTGATTACTGGTGCCTCCTAGTGGTGGGACATTTCATCCCCCTGAATACTGGTTCCTCTGGTGGGGGACATTTCTGCCCCTCTGATTTCTGGTATGTCCTGGTGAGGGACATTTTGCCCCCCTGATTACTGGTGCCTATGGTGGGGGACAGTTCTGCCCCCCTGATTACTATTGCCTCTGGCGGGGGACATTTCTTACCCCCTGATTACTGGTGCCTCTTGGTGGGGGACATTCAGTCCCCCTGATTACTGGAACTTCTGGTTGGGGACATTTCTGTCCCTCTGATTTCTTGTGCCTGGTGGTGGTAGACATTTCTGCCCCCCTGATTACTGGTGCCTCCTGGTGGGGGGACATTTCTGCCCTCCTGAGTACCAAAGCCACCTGATGGAGGACATTTCTGCCCCCCTGATTACTGGTGCCTCCTAGTGGGGGGACATTTCTGCGCCCCTGAATACTGGTGCCTCTGGTGGGGGACATTTTCCCCCCACTGATTACCAAAGCTTCCTGGTAGGGGACATTTCTGCTCCCCTGATCTGGTGCTTCCTTGTAGGGGGTCTTTTCTAAACCCCTGAATACTGGTACCTCTGGTGGGGGACAATTCTGCCTTCTCATTACTGGTGCCTCCTAGTGGTGGGACATTTCTGCCCCCCTGAATACTGATGCCTCTGGTGGGGGACAATTCTGCCCCCCGATTAGTGCTGACTCCTGGTGGGGGACATTCCTGCCCCCTGAACACTGTGCCCTCGTGGTGGGGGACATTTCTGTCCCTCTGATTACTGGTGCCTCCTACTGGTGGGACATTTCAGCCCCCATGAATACTGGTTCCTCTGGTGGGGGACATTTCTGCCCCCCTGATACTAAACCATCCTGGTCGGGGATATTTCTGCCCCCCTGATTACTGATGCCTCCTAGTGGGGGGACATTTCTGCCCCCCTGATTTCTGTTGCCTCCTGGTGAGGGACATTTCTGTCCACCTGATTTCTGTTGCCTCCTGGTAAGGGACATATCTGTCCACCTGATTACATGTGCCTACTGGTGGGGGACATTTCTGCCCCTGTGAATACTGGTGCCTGTGGTGGGGGACATTTCTGCCCCCCGATTTCTGTTGCTTCCTCATGGGGACATATCTGTTCCCCTGATTTCTGTTGCCTTCTGTTTGGGGACATTTCTGCCCCCTCTGATTACTTTTGCCTCTTTGTGAGGGACATTTCTGCCCCACCCTGATTACTGGAGTTTCTGATGGGGGAAATTTCTGCCCCCCTAATTACTGGTGCCTCTGACGGGGACATTTCTGCCCCCTAATTACCAAAGTGTCCTGGAGGGGGACATTTCTGCACCCCTGATTACTGGTGCCTCCTGGTGGGGGACATTTCTGCCCCTTCTAATTACTGGTGCCCCCGTGTGGCAAATATTTCTTACCCCTGTGATTACTGGTGCCACTGGTGGGTACATTTCTGACCCTCTGAATACTGGTGCCTTTGGTGGGTGACACATCTTCCCACTGATTACCAAAGCCTCCTGTGGGGGACATTTCTTCCCACCCCATTACTGGTGCCTCTGGTGGGGGACATTTCTGCCCAGCTGAATACTGGTACATTTAATGGGGGACACATCTGCCCCCCTGATTTCTGTTTCCTCCTGGTGAGGGACATTTCTGCCCCCCTGATTACAGGTGCCTCCTGGTGTGGGACATTTCTGGCTCCATGAATACTGGGCCTCTGGTGGGGGACATTTCTGCTCCCCTGATTACGAAAGCCACTTGGTGGGGGACATTTCTGCACCCCTGATTTGTGTTGCATCCTGGTGGGGGACATTTCTGCCCCCCTAATTACTCGTGCCTCGTGGTGGGGGACATTTCTGCCCCCCAATTACTGGTTCCTCGTGAGGGGGACATTTCTGCCCCCCAGATTTCCAGTGCCTCTTGGTGGTGGACATTTCTGCCCCCCTGATTTCCAGTGCCTCGTGCTGGGGGACCTTTCTGCCCTCCAATTTCCAGTGCCTCGTGCTGGGGGACAATTCTGCCCCCCTGATTACTCTTGCCTCCTGGAGGGGGACATTTCTGCCCCCCTGATTACTGTTGCCTGAGCTGGAGGACATTGCTATCCCACTGATAACTGGTTCCTCGTGAGGGGGACATTTCTGCCCCCCTAATTTCCAGTGCCTCGTGGTGGGGGACATTTCTGCCCCCCTGACTACTGTTGCTTCTCGCTGGGGGACATTTCTGCCCCCCTCATTACTAGTGTCTTGTGCTTGGGGAAATTTCTGCCCCCCTCAATTCTATTGCCTCGTGACGGGGGACATTTCTGCCCCCCTGCTTACTGGTGCCTCATGGTTGGGGACATTTCTGCCCCCCTGATTTCCAGTGACTTGTGGTGGGGGACATTTGTGCTCCCCTGATTTCCAGTGACACGTGGTGGAAGACATTCCTGCCCCCGACTTCCAGTGCCTCGTGGTGGGGGACATTTCTGCCCCACTGATTTCGAGTGCCTCGTGGTGGGGGACATTTCTGCCCCCCGTTTTTTCAGTGCCTCGTGCTGGGGGACATTTCTGACCCCTGATTTCCAGTGCCTCGTGCTGGGGGACATTTCTGCCCCCCTGATTAGTTGCCTCGTGCTGGGACAATTCTGCCCCCCCTAATTACTCTTGCTTCGTGCTGGGGGACATTTCTGCACCCCTGATTTCCAGTGCCTCGTGATGGGGGACATTTCTGCCCACCTCATTACTGGTGCCTTTCCTGGGGGACATTTCTGCCCCACTCAATCTGTTGCCTCGTGAGGGGGACATTTCTGCTCCCCTGATTTCCAGTGCCTCGTTCTGGGGGACAATTCTGCCCCCCTCATTAGTCGTCTTGTGCTGGGAGACAATACTGCCCCCCTGATTTGTCTTGCCTATTGCAGGGGGACATTTCTGCCCCCCTGATTACTGATGCTCTGGTTGGCGACTTTTCTGCCCCCCTGATTTACAGTCCCTCGTGGTGGGGGACATTTCTGCCCCCCTGATTTCTGTTGCCTCCTGGTGGGGGACATTTCTGCACCCGATTTCTGTTGCCTCCTGGTGGGGGACATTTCTGCCCCCCTGATTTCTGTTGCCTCCTGGTGGGGGACATTTCTGACCCCCTGATTACTGGTGCCTATTGGAGGGGGACATTTCTGCCTCTGCAATTACTGGAGCTTCTGGTGGGGGACATTTGTGCCCCCCTGATTACTGGTGCCTCTGGATGGGGAGACTTCTGCCCCCCTGATTTAGAGGGCCTCGTTGTTGGGGACATTTCTGCCCCCTGACTATGTTGCATCGAGCTGTGGGATATTTCTGCCCCCCTGATTACTGGTTCCTCGTGAGGGGGACATTTCTGCCCCCCTGATTTCCAGTGTCTCTTGTGGGGGACATATCTGCCCTTCTGATTTCCAGTGCCTCATTGTGGGGGACATTTCTGCCCCCCTGATTTGAAGTGCCTCGTGCTGGGGGACATTTCTGACCCCCTGATTACTGTTTCCTCATGAGGGAGACATTTCTGGCCCCTTGATTCCCAGGGCCTTGTATTGGGGGATATTTCTGCCCCCCTGATTTACAGTGCCTCGTGGTGGGGGACATTTCTGCCCCCCTGATTTCCAGTGCCTTGTGGTGGGGGATATTTGCCCCCATGATTTCCAGTGTCTCGTGGTGTGGGACATTTCATCCCCCCTGACTACTGTTGCCTTGAGCTGGGGGACATTTCTGCCAACTCATTACTGGTGCCTATCCCAGGGGACATTTCTGCCACCCTCAATTCTGTTGCCTCGTGACTGGGACATTTCTGCCCTCTTCATTACTAGTTCCTCGTGTGGGGGACATTTCTGCCCTCCTGATTTCCAGTGCCTCGTCCTGGGGGACATTTTGCCCCCCTCATTAATTGCCTTGTGCGGGGGGGGACAATTCTGTCCCCCATATTAGTCGCCTTGAGCTGGGGGACAATTCAGCCCCCCTGATTACTCTTGCCTCCAGGTGGGGGACATTTCTGCCCCCCTGATTAACAAGCCTCCTGGTGGGGGACATTTCTGCCCCCCTCATTTCTGTTGCCTCCTGGTGGGGGACATTTCTGCCCGCCTGAATACTGGTGGCTATTGGAGGGGGACATTTCTGTCCGCCCGATTACTGGAGCTTCTGGTGGGGGAATTTCTGCCTGCCCCCCTTATTATGGGTGCCTCTGGTGGGGGACATTTCTGCCCCACTGAATTACAGTTCCTCGTGGTGGTAGACATTTCTGCCCCCCTGACTACAGTTGCATCAACTGGGGGACATTTCTGCCCCCCCTCATTACTGGTTCCTTGTGAGGGGGAAATTTCTGCCCCCTGATTTCCAGTGCCTCAAGGTGGGGGACATTTCTGCCCCTCTGATTTCCAGTGCCTCATTGTGGGGGACATTTCTGCCCCCCTGATTTCCAGTGCCTGGTTGTGGGGACATTTCTGACCCCTGATTTCCAGTGCCTCGTGCTGGGGGACATTTCTGCCCCCCTAATTTCAGAACCTCGTCGTGGGGGAAATTTAGCCCACCTGACTACTGTTGCCTCGAGCCTGGGGCATTTCTGCCCCCCTGATTTCCAGTGCCTGGTTGTGGGGACATTTCTGACCCCTGATTTCCAGTGCCTCGTGCTGGGGGACATTTCTGCCCCCCTAATTTCAGAACCTCGTCGTGGGGGAAATTTAGCCCACCTGACTACTGTTGCCTCGAGCCTGGGGCATTTCTGCCCCCCTGATTTCCAGTGCCTCATGGTAGGGGTCATTTCTGCCCCCCTGTCTACTGTTGCCTCGAGCTGGGGGACATTTCTGCCCCCCTCATTACTAGTGCCTTGTGCTTGGGGAAATTTCTGCCCCCCTCAATTCTGTTGCCTCGTGACAGGGACATTTCTGCCCCCCTGACTACAGTGGCCTCGAGCTGGGGGACATTTCTGCCCCCCTGATTTCCAGTGCCTAATGCTGGGGGACATTTCTGCCACCCTGATTTCCAGTGCCTCGTGGTGGGGGATATTGCTGCCCCCATGATTTCAAGTGCCTCATAGTCGGGGACATTTCTGCCCCCCTGATTATTGTTGCCTTGATATTCGGGACATTTCTGCTCCACTGATTACTGGTGCCTCGTGTTGGGGGATATTTCTGTCCCCCGCTCATACCTGGTTACTAGTTTATGGGGACATTTCTGCTCTCCAATCCTCGTTAGTTCATGGTGGCGATACAATTCTGTCCCCATTCCTACTTGCCTCCTTCTGGTTGGATATTTCTGGCCCCTTAATTCCTAGTGTCTAGATTCTGCGGACATTCCTGCCCCCCCCCATTTATGGTGCCACCTGGTGGGCGACATTACTGCCCCCCATTACTGCAGCCTCCTGGTGGAAAACATTTTATCCCCCCTTTTTACTGGTGCCTCGTGTTAGGAGATATTTTCTGCCCCCCTGATTACTGGTTCCTCAAAGTGGGGGACTTTTCATCCCCCAGGATTACTGGTATCTCCAGCTGGGGACATTTCTGCCCCCCTTCTTCAAGTGCCTCGTTTTGGGGGACATTTCTGCCCTCCTGATTACTGGTTCCTCGTGGTGGGGGACTTTTCATCCCCCAGGATTACTGGTACCTCCAGCTGGGGACATTTCTGCCCCCCTGATTTCCAGTGTCTCATATTGGGGGACACTTCTGCCCCCCTTATTTCAAGTGCCTCGTTTTGGGGGACATTTCTGCCCCCCTGACTACAGTTGCCTCGAGCTGGGGGACATTTCTGCCCCCCTGATTACTGGTTCCTCTTGAGGGGGACATTTCTTCCATTCTGATTTCCAGTGCCTCATGCTGGGGGACATTTCTGCCCCCCTAATTTACAGTGCCTCATGCTGGGCTACATTTCTGACCCCTGATTTCCAGTGCTTCATACTGGGGGACATTTCTGCCCCCCTGATTTCCAGTGCCTCGTCCTGGGGGACATTTCTGCATCCCTGATTTCCAGTGCCTCATTGTGGGGGACATTTCTGCCCCCCCTGATTTCCAGTGCCTCATGCTGGGGGACATTTTGCCCCCCTGATTTCCAGTGCCTCATGGTGGGGGACATTTCTGCCCCCCTGATTTCCAGTGCCTCGTCCTGGGGGACATTTCTGCCCCCCTGATTTCCAGTGCTTCATACGGGGGGACATTTCTGCCCCCCTGATTTCTAGTGCCTCATGGTAGGGGTCATTTCTGCCCACCTGTCTACTTTTGCCTCGACCTAAGGGATTTGTGCCGCCCTGATTACTAGTGCCTTGTGCTGGGGGACATTTCTGCCCCCCTGATTTCCAGTGTCTCATGCTGGGGGACATTTCTGCCCCCCTGATTTCCAGTGCCTCATGCTGGGGGACATTTCTGCCCCCCTGATTTCCAGTGCCTCATTGTGGGGGACATTTCTGCCCCCCTGATTTCCAGTGCCTCGTGGTAGGGGTCATTTCTGCCCCCCGTCTTCTTTTGCATCGAGCTAAGGGACACTTTTGCCCCCCTGTTTACTAGTGCCTTGTGCTTGGGGAAATTTCTGCCCACTCAATTTTGTTGCCTCGTGACGGGGGACATTTGTGCCCCCCTGACTATTGTTGCCTCGATATTCGGGACATTTCTTCCCACTTGATTACTGGTGCCTCGTGTTGGGGGACATTTCTGTCCCCCGATCATACCTGGTTCCTAGTTTATGGGGACATTTCTGCTCTCCAATCCTCGTTCGCTCATGGTGGGGATACAATTCTGTCCCCATTCCTACTTGCCTCCTTCTGGTTGGATATTTCTGGCCCCTTAATTCCTAGTGTCTAGATTCTGTGGACATTTCTGCCCCCCCATTTATGGTGCCACCTGGTGGGCGACATTACTGCCCCCCATTACTGCAGCCTCGTGGTGGAAAACATTTTATCCCCCCTTTTTACTGGTGCCTCGTGTTAGGAGACATTTCTGCCCCCCTGATTACTGGTTCCTCATGGTGGGGGACTTTTCATCCCCCAGGATTACTGGTACCTCCAGCTGGGGACATTTCTGCCCCTCTGATTTCCAGTGCCTTATATTGGGGGACATTTCTGCCCCCCTCATTTCAATTGCCTCGTTTTGGGGGACATTTCTGCCCCCTGACTACTGTTGCCTCGAGCTGGGGGACATTTCTGCCCCCCTGATTACTGGTTCCTCATGAAGGGGACATTTCTTCCCTTCTGATTTCCAGTGCCTCATGCTGGGGGACATTTCTGCCTCCCCGATTTCCAGTGCCTCATGGTGGGGGACATTTCTGCCCCCCTGATTTCCAGTGCCTCGTCCTGGGGGACATTTCTGCCCCCCTGATTTCCAGTGTCTCATTGTGGGGTACATTTCTGCCCCCCTGATTTCCAGTGCCTCATACTGGGGGACATTTCTGCCCCCCTGATTTCCAGTGCCTCGTGTTAGGGGTCATTTCTGCCCCCCTGTCTACTGTTGCCTCGACCTAAGGGACATTTGTACCCCCCTGATCACTAATGCCTTGTGCTTAGGGAAATTTCTGCCCGCCTCAATTCTGATGCCTTGTGACGGGGGAAATTTCTGCCCCCCTGATTTCCACTGCCTCGTCCTGGGGGACATTTCTGCCCCCCTGATTTCCAGTGCCTCATACTCGGGGACATATCTGCCCCCCTGATTTCCAGTGCCTCGTGGTAGGGGTCATTTCTGCTCCCCTGTCTACTGTTGCCTCAAGCTAAGGGACATTTTTGCCCCCCTGATTACTAGTGCCTTGTGGTTGGGGAAATTTCTGCCCCCCTCAATTCTTTTGCCTCGTGACGGGGGACATTTCTGCCCCCCTGATTTCCAGTGCCTCGTGGTGGGGGATATTTCTGCCCCCATGATTTCAAGTGCCTCATGGTCGGGGACATTTCTGCCCCCCTGACTATTGTTGCCTCGATATTCGGGACATTTCTGCCCCCTTGATTACTGGAGCCTCGTGTTGGGGGATATTTCTGTCCCCCGCTCATACCTGGTTCCTAGTTTATGGGGACATTTCTGCTCTCCAATCCTCGTTCGCTCATGGTGGGGATACAATTCTGTCCCCATTCCTACTTGCCTACATCTGGTTGGATATTTCTGGCCCCTTAATTCCTAGTGTCTAGATTCTTCGGACATTTCTGCCCCCCCCCATTTATGGTGCCACCTGGTGGGCGACATTAATGCCCCCCATTACTGCAGCCTCGTGTTGGAAAACATTTTATCCCCCCTTTTTACTGGTGCCTCGTGTTAGGAGACATTTCTGCCCCCCTGATTACTGGTTCCTCGTGGTGGGGGACTTTTCATCCCCAGAATTACTGGTACCTCCAGCTGGGGACATTTCTGCCCCCCTGATTTCCAGTGCCTCATATTGGGGGACATTTCTGCCCCCCTGACTACTGTTGCCTCGAGCTGGGGGACATTTCTGCCCCCCTGATTACTGGTTCCTCATGAGGGGGACATTTCTGCCCCCCTGATTTCCAGTGCCTCGTGGTGGGGGATATTTCTGCCCCCATGATTTCAAGTGCCTCATGTTCGGGGACATTTTTGCCCCCCTGACTATTGTTCCCTCGAGATTGGGGACATTTCTGCCCCCTGCTTTCCAATGCCTCGTGTTGGGGGACATTTCTGCCCTCCTGATTACTGGTTCCTCATGAGGGGGACATTTCTTCCCTTCTGATTTCCTGTGCCTCATGCTGGCGGACATTTCTACCCCCCCTGATTTCAAGTGCCTCGTCTTGGGGGACATTTCTGCCCCCCTGATTTCCAGTGCCTCGTGCTAGGGGTGATCTTTTCCCCCTTGTCTTCTGTTGCCTCGAGCTAAGGGACATTTGTGTCCCCCTGATTAGTAGTGCCTTGTGTTTTTGGAAATTTCTGCCCCCCTCAATTCTTTTGCCTCGTGATGGGGGACATTTCTGCCCCCCTGATTTCCTGTGCCTCATACTGGGGGACATTTCTGCCCCCCTGATTTCCAGTGCCTCATACTGGGGGACATTTCTGCCCCCCTGATTTCCAGTGCCTCGTGGTGGGGGACATTTTTGCCCCCCTGACTACTGTTGCCTCTCGCTGAAGGATATTTCTGCCCCCCTCATTACTAGTGCCTTGTGCTTGGGGAAATTATTGCCCCCCTCAATTCTGTTGCCTCCTGACGGTGGACATTTCTGCCCCCCCTGATTTCCAGTGCCTCTTGCGGGGGACATTTCTGCCCCCCTTATTTCCAGTGCCTCTTGTGGGGGACATTTCTGCCCCCTGATTACTGGTGCCTCGTGTTTGGGGACATTTCTGCCCCCGATTTCCAGTGCCTCGTGGTGGGGGACATTTCTCCCCCTCATTATTGGTGCCTTTCCTGGGGGACATTTCTGCCCCCCTCAATTCTGTTGCCTCGAGACGGGGGACATTTCTACCCTCTTCATTACTGGTTCCTCGTGAGGGGGACATTTCTGCCCCCCTGATTTCCAGTGCCTCTTGGTCAGGGATATTTCTTCCCCAATGATTACTCCTGCCTCGTGGTGGGGGACATTTCTGTCCTCCTTACTGCTGTTGCTTCGCGCTGGGGGACATTTCTGCCCTCCTGATTACTGGTTCCTCGTGAGGGGGATATTTCTGCCCCCTGATTTCCAGTGCCTCGTGTTGGGGGACATTTCTGCCCCCCCTGATATCCAGCGCTTTGCGTTGGGAGACAATTCTGCCTCCCTGATTTCCAGTAACTTGTGCTGGGGGACAATTATGTCCTCCTCATTACTGGTTCCTGTGCTGGGGGACATTTCTACCCCCCTGATTACTGGTGCCTTGTGCTGGGAGATATTTCTACCCCCTGATTACTGGTACCTGGAGGTGGGATGCCTTTATGTTCCTCTGATTACTGGTGCCTCGTAGTTGGGGACATTTTTGCCCCAATGATTACAGGGGCCTCGTTCTGGGGGACATCTGCCCCCCTGATTACTGGTGCTTCAGGGTGGGGGACATTTCTGCCCCCCTGATTACCAAAGCCTCCGGGTGGGGGACATTTCTGCCCCCCTGATTATTGGTGCCTCCTGGTTGGGGACATTTCTGCCCCCCTAAGTACTGGTGCCTCCCAGTTGTGGGACATTTCTGCCCCCCTGAATACTGGTCCCCCTGTGGGGGACATTTATGCCCCCCCTGATTACTGGTGCCTCCTGGTGGGGGACATTTTTACCCCCCCCATTACTGGTGTCTCTGATGGGGGACATTTCAGCCCCCCTGGTTACTGGAACCTCTGGTGGGGGTCATTTCTGCCCCCTGATTACTGGTACCACCTGGTGGGGAACATTTTTGCCCCCCTGACTACTGTTGCCTCGAGCTGGGGCACATTTCTGTCCCCCAGATTACTGGTTGTCGTGAGGGGGACATTTCTGCCCCCTTAATTTCCAGTGCCTCGTAGTAGGGGACATTTCTGCACCCCTGATTTCCAGTGCCTCATGCTGGGGGACATTTCTACTCCCCTGATTTCTGGTGCCTCGTGTTGGGGGACATTTCTGCCCCCCTGATTACAGTGCCTCGTGGTGGGGGACATTTCTGCCCCCCTGATTACCAGTGCCTCGTGGTGGGGGACATTTTTGTCCCTCTGATTTTTAGTGCCTCGTGGTGGGCGACATTTCTGCCCCCCTGATTACCGGTGCCTCGTGGTTGGTGACATTTCTGCCCCCCTGATTTTCAGTGCCTAGTGGTGGGGGACATTTCTGCCCCCCTCATTACTGGTGCCTTTCCTGTGGGACATTTCTAGCCCACCTCAATTCTGTTGCCTCGTGACGGGGGACATTTCTGCCCCCCTGATTACAGTGCCTCGTGGTTGGGGACATTTCTGCCCCCCTGATTACAGTGCCTCGTGGTTGGGGACATTTCTGCCCCCCTGATTACTGGTGCCTCCTGGTGGGGGATATTTCTGCCCCCCTTGTTACCAAAGCCTCCTGGTGCGGGACATTTCTGCCCCCCCTGATTACTGGTGCCTCTGGTGGGGGACAATTCTGCCCCCTCATTACTGGTGCCTCCTAGTGGTGGGACATTTCTGCCCCCCTGAATACTGGTGCCTCTGGTGGGGGACAATTCTGCCCCCGATTAGTGCTGACTCCTGATGCGGGACATTTCTGCCCCCTGAACACTGTGCCCTCGTGGTGGGGGACATTTCTGCCCCCCTGATTACCAAAGCCTCCTGGTGTGGGACATTTCTGCCCCCCTGATTACTGGGGCCTCCTTGTTGGGGACATTTCTGCCCCCCTGATTACTGTGCCTCCTAGTGGAGGACATTTCTGCCCCCCTGAATACTGGTGCCTCTGGTGGGGGACATTTCTGCCCCCCCGGATTACTGTTGCCTCCTTGTTGGGGACATTTCTGCCCAGGTGATTACATCTGCTTCTTGGTGGGGGACAGTTCTGCTCCCTTGATTTCTGGTACCTCATTTTGGGGGACATTTCTGCCCCCCGATTACTGATGCCTCGGGTTGGGGGACACTTCTGCCCCACTGATTATTGGTGCCTCCTGGTGGGTGACATTTCTGCACCCCTGATTACTGGTGCCTCCTGGTGGGGACATTTCAGCCCCACTGATTACTGATGCCTGGTGATGGGGAGCATTTCTGCCCCCCTATTATTGGTTTCTGGTGTTTGGGAACATTTCTTCCCCCCCTCGTTCCTGGTTCCTAGTTTAGGGGGACATTTTTTGCTCTCCAATCCTTGGTTGTTCGTGGCGGGGACCTAATTCTGTCCCCTATCCCATTTGCCTTCTTCTAAGGCAGTATTTCTGCTTCTTAATTCCTTGTTTCTAGTTTCTGGGAAATTTTCTGCCCCCTGATTATTGTTGCCTCAGGGTGGGGGGCATTTCTGCCCCATGATTACTGGAGCCTCATGGTGGGGTACATTTCTGCCCCCCGTTTACTTGTGCTTGGTGGTCGGGGACATTTCTGACCCCCTGATTACTTGTGCCTCCTATTTGGGGAACATTTCTGCCCCCCTGAGTACTGGAGCCTCTGGTGGGGGACATTTCTGCCCCCATGATTACTGGTGCTTCCTATGGGAGACATTTCTGCCCCTCCTGATTACTGGTGTCTCCTGTGGGGGACACTTCTGACCCTCTGATTACCGGAGCCTCTGGTGGGGGACAGTTCTGCCTCCCTGATTACTGGTGCCTCCCAGTGGGTGACTTTTCTGCCCCCCTGATTACTGGTGATTCCTGGTGGGGACATTTCTGCTCCCCTGATTACTGGTGCCTCAGGTGGGGGACATTTCTGCCCCCATGAATACGTATTGAAACCTCCCTGTGGGGGACATTTCTGCCCCCTTGATTACCAGAGCCTCTCAGTAGGTGACATTTATGCCCCCCTGAAAGCAGGACCCTCTGGTGGGGGACATTTCTGCCCCCGTTATTACTGGAGTCTCTGGTGGGGGACATTTCTGCCCCCCTGATTACTGGTGTCTTGTGGTGGGGGACATTGCTGCCCCCCTGATTACTTGTGCCTCCTGGTGGAGGACATTTCTGCCCCCCTGATTACTGGTGCCTTGTTGTGGGGGACATTTCTGTTCTCCTGATTACTGGTGCCTCCTGGTGGGGGACATTTCTGCCCCCTGATAACTGGTGCCTGGTCATTGGGGACATATCTGCCCCCTTGATTCCTGGTGCCTAGTTTGGGGGACATTTCTGCTCCCTGGCCCTGGCATCAAATGGTGGGGGTGCAGTCTGCCCTCAATCCACGTGCCTAGTGGTGGGTGGACCTTACTGCCCCGTGATTTCTTGTTCCTTGTTTTGGGGGACATTTCTCTCCACTATCCCTGATGCCTTGTTTGGGGGTCATTTTGCCACCCTCCATTCTTTGTGCTTAGTTTTAGGGGACATTTCTGCGCCTGATCCCTGCTCCCTAGTGATGGGGGGACATTTGGCCTCCAGATTCATGGTACTTTTTGCGAGGGGAATTTGCCTCCCCTTTCCTGGTTTATCTTTTTGGGGGTCTTTTCAGCCCCTTGATCCATGGTTCCCCTTTGAGAGGGGACATTTCTGTGCCCTGATCCCTGGTGCCTAGTGATGAGGGCATTTCTGTCTGGCCACATCTGGTGCCAGTGATAGAGACATTTTTGCTCCCGATACCTGGTGCCAAGTGGTGGGGTCACGTTTCAGTCCCACAATCTCTGATTCCTAGTGTTGGGTGGACATTTCTAACCCCCCCCCCCCATCCCAGGTGTCTTGTGTGTAGGCCATATCTGTCCCCCTATCCGTGATGCCTAGTGGTGGGGGGAATTCTTCTACCCCCGAACATTATTGTCTAGTGGTGGGAGGCATTTTTGACACCCGGGCCCCTGGTGCCTCCTGGGGAGGGGGAATTTCTTCCCCCTGATTCCTGGTGCCTAGTGGTGTGGGGCATTTCTGTCCCTCTGATCCCCTGTCTTCTGGTCAGGACCATTTTGTTCCCTACAGCCCTACTACCAACTGGGGGGCATTTCTGCCCCCTTGATCCCTGATGCCTAGTGGTGAGGCATGTCTACCCACACATTTGTGTTCCTAGTTTTGGGGACATTTCTGCCCCCGATCCCTTGTGTTTCGTTGTGGTTAACCTTTCTGCCCCCTGACCTTGTCTCCTTAGGGGAGGGTCATTTCTATCCCCGACATACCTGGTGGCTGGTGGCTGGTGGAGGGTGAGAGTGGAGAGAGGAGGGTGAAGGAAGAGCGAGGGAGGAGGAGGATGAAATGAGGAAGGAGGGCAGTAGGAGGGCGGGAGTACAGCGTTGGGGGTAGATGGATTGATTGGGAGAGGACAGGGTGCCCCCGCACAAAGGAAACAGAGAACAGGGGGAAGATGTTCCCAGATGAACCTGTGCTGAAGCTCTGGACTTGGAGGCGAAGGTCTGCGGCCTCTTGTTGCACATGCGCAGGGACAGGAGAGTCTCTGGGTCTCACGTACTTCCTGGACCCGTGGGCTGTGTCTCGACCACGGCCTCCAGTCCACTGTCCTCTGACACTGCCCCAACTCATCTCCACTGCTTCCTCCTTGACCACAATGTCAAGTTCCACTCTGAATCCCCCAGGAGGTCTTGCTTTGCTTCCTCTTTCTTTCTTTCTTTCCTTTCTTTCTTTCTTTCTTTCTTTCTTTCTTTCTTTCTTTCTTTCTTTCTTTCTTTCTTTCTTTCTTTCTTTCTTTCTTTCTTTCTTTCTTTCTTTCTTTCCTTTCTTTCTTTCTTTCCTTTCTTTCTTTCTTTCTTTCTTTCTTTCTTTCTTTCTTTCTTTCTTTTTCTTCTTTCTCTCTCTCTTTCTCTCTTTCTTTCTTTCTCTCTCTTTCTCTCTTTCTTCTTTCTCTCTTTATTCTTTCATTCTCTTTTTCTTTCTCTCTTTCTTTCTCTTTCTCTTTCTCTTTCATTCTCTTTTTTCTTTCTTTCTCTCTCTTTCTTTCATTCTGTCTTTCTCCCTATTTCTTCTTTCTTTTTCTTTTACTTTTTTCTTTCTTTCTCTTTTTCTTTTTACTTTCTCTTTCTTTCTTTCTTTCTTTCTTTCTTCTTTCTTTCTTTTCTCACTCTTTTTTCTTTCTTTCTTTCTTTGTTTCGTTCTCCTTTTTCTTTCCTTTTTGTTTCTTTCTTTTTTCTTTCTCTCTCTCTCTTTCTTTCTTTCTTTCTCTCTTTCTCTTTCTTTCTTTCTTTCTTTCTTTCTTTCTCTCTCTCTCTCTTTCTTTCTTTCTCTTTCTTTCTTTCCCCCTTTCCTCTTTCTTTCTTTCTTTCTTTCTTTCTTTCTTTCTTTCTTTCTTTCTTTCTTTCTTCCTTTTCATTTTTAATTTTATTTTTATTTTTTGCTTTTTGGGTCACATCTAGCTATACTCAGGGCTTATTCCTGTTTTTGCACTCAGAAATAACTCCTTTTGGTGCTCACAGAACCATAGGGGATACTGGGAATCGAAACTGTCTGGCCCAGTGCAAGGCAAATACGCTACCTGCTGTGCTATTGCTCCAGTCCTGAAGTTCTTTCACCTTTGTCTTCCTTGATAGCAATGTCAAGTTCCTCCCCGAATCCCACAGGAGGTCTTTCACTTTTCTTTTCTTTTTATTTCTTTTCTTTTCTTTTTTGTGTCATATCCGCTGATGCTCGGGACTTTTTCTTATTTTTTCGCTCAGGAATAACTCTCGGTTATTGTTCAGGGGACCATATAGGATACTGAGACTAGAACCTGGGTCCGCTGAGTGCAAGGCAAATGCCTTACCCACTGTTCCATCACTCCAGCCCCGAAGGGCTTCCACTTTTTCCTTCCTTGACCACAATGTAAAGTTCCATTCTCCTAATCCCCCAGAATGTCTTACACTTTTTTTCCTTGACGAAAATGTCAAGTTCCTGTCTCCAAATCCCCCTTAAGGTCTTTCCATTTTTTCTTTTCTTTTGCTTTTTGGGTCACATTTGGTGAAGTTCTGGGTTTATTCCTTTTTTTATACTCAGGATTTCCTAGTCCTGGTGGTGCTCAGGAGACCATATGGGTTGATGGGAATCGAACCTGGGTCAGCTGTGTGCAAGGCAAATTCCCTACCCACTGTGCTATTGCTCCAGCCCCAAAGGTCTTTTCCTTTTTTCTTCCTTGATAAGGTTTGTCAGTTTCCACTCTCCTAATCCCCCAAGAGGTTTTGCACTTTTTTTTTTCTTTTTGGGTCTTATCCCAGCGATGCTCAGGGTTCATTCCTGTTTTGCAGTCAGGAATAACTCCTGGTGATGCTCAGGGACCATAGCGATGCTGAGAATCGAACTTGGGTTGACCATGTGTGGGGCAAATGCCCTACCCACTATGCTATCTCTCTAGCCCTGGAGGTCTTCCACATTTTTCTTCCTTGACAAAAATGTCAAGTTCCACTCTTCTAATTTCACAGATTGTTTCCACTAATTTTCTTTTTTTTCATTTTTTTTCTTTTCTTTTTTCTTTTTGGGTCACATCGTGCGGTGCTCAGGGTGCTTCGGGGACCATATGGGATGTGGGAATTGAACCTGGGTTGGCTGTGTGCAGGGCAAATGCCCTACTTGCTGTGCTATCGCTCCAGCCCCCAAAGTCTTCCACTTTTTTCTTCCTTGACAACAATGTCAAGTTCCACTCTTCTAATTTTCCAGAAGGTTTCCACTTCTTTTTCTTTTCTTCTTTCTTTATTTTTTAATTTTTTTTTAAATTTTTGGTCACACCCGGTGATGCTCAGGGGTTACTTCTGGCTCTTGACTCAGTAATTACTCCTAGGGGTTCTCAGGGGACCATATGGGATGCTGGGAATCGAACCTGGCTCAGCTGTGTGCAGGGCAAATGCCCTACCCACTGTGTAATCGCTCCAGCCTAGAAGGTCTTCCACTTTTTCCTTTCTTGACAACAATGTCAAGTTCCTCTCTCCTAATCCCCCAGGAGGTCTTCCACTTTTTTCTCTTTTTTCTTCCTTGACAATGTCAAATTCCACTCCCAAATTCCCCTGAAAATCTTACAAATTTTTCTTCCATGATGACAATGTCACATTCCTCCTTTCTAATCCCCCAAGGGTCTTCCAATTTCTTTCTTTGTGTTTATTTCTTTTTGCCCGGCTGCGTGCAGGGCAAATGCCCTACTTGCTGTGATACCGCTCCAGCCCAAAGGTCTTCCACTTTTTTCTTCCTTGACAACAATATCAAGATTCACTCTTCTAATTTCCCAGGTTTCCACTTTTATTTCCTTCTTTCTTCCTTTCTTTCTTTCTTCCTTCCTTCCTTTCTTTCTTTCTTTCTTTCTTTCTTTCTTTCTTTCTTTCTTTTTTTCTCTCTCCCTTCCTTCCTTCCTTCCTTCCTTCCTTCCTTCCTTCCTTCCTTCCTTCCTTCCTTCCTTCCTTCCTTCCTTCCTTCCTTCCTTCCTTTTCTTTCTTTTCTTTTTCTTCTTTTTGTGTCACAGCAGCGATGCTTAGGGTTGTTTTCTGTTTTGGCAGTCAGGAATAACTCCTGGTGGTGCTCAGAGGACCATATGGGATGCTGGGACTCAAATCTGGGTAGGCTGTGTGCAGGGCAAAGCCCTACCTGCTGTGCTATCACTTCAGCCCCAAAGGTCTTTCACTTCTTTCTTCTTTCAGTACGTTAAGTTCCACTCTTCTAATTTCACAGAAGATTTCCACTTCTTTTTCTCTTTCTTCTTTTCTCTCTCTCTTTTTGTTTTATTTTTGTGTCACACAGGTGATGCTATAAGTTACTCCTGGCTCTGCGCTCAGTAATAACTCCTAGGGGTGCTCAGGGGACCGAGTAGGATCCTGGGAATCGAACCTGGGTCAGCCGTGGCCAGGGCAAATGCCCTACTTGCTGTGCTATCGCTACAGCCCTGAAGTTCTTCCACTTTTTTCTTTCTTGAGAACAATTTTAAGTTCTACTCTCCTAATCCCCCTGAAAGTTTACACTTGTTTCTTCCATGATGACAATGTCATGTTCCTATTTTCTAATTTCTAATATCCCAAAAGGTCTTCTAATTTCTTTTGCTTATTTTTCTTTCTTTCTTTTTTTTCTTTTTTCTTTTCTTTTCTTTTCTTTTTTTTTTTTTTTTTGCTTTTTGGGTCACATCCAGCGATGCTCAGCGGTTATTTCTGGCTTTGAACTCAGGAATCACTCCTAACAGTGATCAGGGACCATATGTATGTTCAGAATCGAACCTGGGTCAGCCGTGTGCAAGGCAAACGCTCTACCCACTGTGCTATCGATCCAGCCCTGAAGGTGTTCCACCTTTTTCTTCCTTGACGACAATGTCAAGTTCCACTCTTTTAATTTCCCAGATGGTTTCCACTTCTCTTTCTAACTTTATTCCTTTCTACCTTACTTTTTTCTCTTCTTTCTTTCTTTCTTTCTTTCTTTCTTTCTTTCTTTCTTTCTTTCTTTCTTTCTTTCTTTCTTTCTTTCTTTCTTTCTCTCTTTCTTTCTTTCACACCTGATGACGCTCAGGGATTACTCCTGGCTCTGCACTCAGTAATGACTCCTAGGGGTGCTCAGTGGACCATATGGATGCCGGGAATCGAACCTGTGTTGGCTGTGTGCAGGGCAAATGCCCTACCCTCTGTGCTATCGCTCTAGCCCCGAAGGTCTTCCAGTTTTTTCTTCCTTGACAACAATGTCAAATTTCTCTCTCCTAATCCCCCTGAAGTTCTTATACTTTTTTCTTGCGTGACGACAATGTCATGTTCGTCTTTCCTAATCACCTAAAAGGTCTTCCAATTTCTTTCCTTTTACTTTTATTTTTTTTTGCTTTTTGGGTCAAATCCAGCAATACTCAGGGATTATTCCTGCATTGCACTAAGAGTCACTCCTAGCGGTGATCAGGGGACCATATGTATGTTGAGAATCGAACCTGGGTCAGCCAAGTGCAAGTCAAACACCCTACCCCCTGTGCTATCAATCCAGCCCCAAAGGTGTTCCACTTTTTTCTTCTTTGATGACAATGTCAAGTATCACTCTTCTAATTTCCCAGAACGTTTCTACTTCATTTTCTTTTTTTCTTCTTCTTCTTTTATTTTTTTTTTGATTTTTGGTCACACCCGGGGATGCTCTGAGGTTCCTCAAAGTTCTGCACTCAGTAATAATTCCTAGGGGTGCTCAGGGGCCATATGGGATGCTGGGAATCAACCGGGTCAGCTGTGTGCAGGGCAAATGCACTACCAGGTGTGCTATTGCTCCAGCCCAAAAGTTCTTCCAATTTTTGCCCTCTTGAAAACAATGTCAAGTTCCTCTCTTCTAATCCCCAGTATGTTTTCCACATTTTTCTTCTTTGAGGAGAATATCAGGTTTCACTCTCCTAACCCCTAGAACATCCTCCACTGCCTCTTCTTTGATGACATGCCAAGTTCCACTCCTATCATCCCCCAGGATGGCCTCCACCGCCTCCTCCTTCACCACGACATCCAGTTCCTCACTCCGGCTCCTTCTCCACTGCCTCCTCCTTGACCTTGGTCTCCAGCTGCACATGTGCCTGGTCGCACAATCTTCCACTAGTTTCGCTCCCGTCGGCTTCCTTTGGCACGGGGTGGTCTGTGGGGCAGCCAGAGGGTCTCAGCCAACCAAGGTGGGTGGAGAGGCCTGGGGCGGTGCCCGCCTGTTTCCACCTCCCCGGCTGCCACACCTCCTGACCCCCAGAGGGGCTTCTCCTTCTGGCCACTTACCCTTTGCAGGGCCCCTGGTGAGTGCAGCAGGGCCTGGCCCTGAGGTTTCTCCTTGAGGGTCTGACTGAGCTGCCCTAGAGGGGAAGGCAGGGGTGAGGGGCAGGGAGGGAGCCGGGGGCTGCCTTCTGCTCCCAGAAGCCCTGGGCCAGCCCTCACCTGGTCTCCCTCCTCCCCATGAAGGCTGCCCCCAGCAGGGCCTCCTCTGGGGACTGGGCAGCTGCAGCTGGTCCCTGAGCCGCTTCTGCTGCAGCCACTGTGGGGACGGCGGCTCCCCCTTGGTGCCCAGGAGACGGTGGCTTCCGGGGGCTGCGGTGTCACCGCTGTGCGCTGCTGAGAAGCAGGAGACGGTTCCCAGGGGGCCACAGGCCTCCAGCGTCTGGTCCTGCAGCCGCGTCTGTGGGCAGGGCGCTGGCTGAGGACAGGTGCGAGGGCCCACAGACCCCAGCCAGGAGGCCCAGGGCTTGACCCTCACTCCCAGGCCCAGGCAGGAACCCCTGGGACGACCTGTCCCCTGAAGGCCCCCGGGGTGTCTCTCCCAGGACCTGAGACCTGGGGCCTCGCCCTGCTTTGAGCCCTTAATCCTACCCGCAGCCTCCCACCATCCTCCAGTCTAGTCCTGCTCAGGCCCCCCCACACCCCCTCCACACCCCCTGGCCCTGGAGCCCCGGCTCAGACCCTTGGCCCGCACCTGAGTCTGCAGTTGTTCTCCCGGCTCATGGGTTCCTCCCGGATCTTCCTGGACCTTCCTGGAACTTCCTGGCCTCCAGCCTTAGCTGTCCTGTCGTGTGGCGAAACCAGGTGGCTGAGTCGGGGGCACCAGGGGCCAGTGAACCTGGGAGGAAGCCGAGGGTCCAGGCCCCCCAGAGCCTCACCCCACCCTAGCTTCATTCCTGGTCCACAGCCCCTGGCCTTGGGGCTCCTCTGGCTCGTCTCTGGGGGCTGCTCGTTTGTCTCTGCCTCATCTACCCCCGGCCCCTTGCACTGTCGATTCTTTCCCGGTTTGGGCTCACGTGAGCCCTCCCGGCAGGGCTGGACAGGGACAGGATGTAGGTGAGGCTTCCACGGACCGGGCCCTCCCGCTCTCTGCATTTCCCTGCCCAGAACGTTCTGGGGGGCCCGGACCCCCACCTGATGAACCCAGAGGAGGACCCTGAGGTGCAGGACTGTGAGACTCTCCAGCTCTGCTCCCGCCTGTCTCCTGATGTCACAAGGCCCCATTCACACGGCCCCTCCCTGGGCACCCTAGGCCACCCCTTCCTTCCATCCCCTCCCCACATGCCACAGGCTTGACACCCCGGATCCCATGACCCCGAGACCCCCGGTCACTCACCCAGACATCTATGACCTGCCACGCGGTCTTCTGAACGTTTTAATATATTCGATGTTTTAAAATTCTTCTGTCAGCGCTTTTCTCTGTCCAAACATGGGGAGGGGCGTGTTGGCAATGGTAAGGCCGGGGCTCTGCCCGCCCAGATCCTGCTTAGAGTCCCAGCGCCACCGAGGCTGCTCCTGAGCACTGTCTTGGAGTTTCCTCCCCTGCTGAGCTCCCGCCCACATTGTTTCCTGAGCTGGGAGGACCAGTGTCCAGACCCCTGGGTCTTTCTGGTGACGGGAGGAAGGGACATGTCCTGGAGATGGGGGTCTCTGGGGAGTCCCCATCCCAGAGTTCCGGGGAGAACCTGGTAGCCGGGGCTGCTGGGGTCGGGACTGGCCGCAGACCTGGGCTGGCAATGGGCCGGGGTCTTCATCCTGTGGCCTCCGGGCCACATGCTCTGACCATCGCGGGGCCGTCCCAGGACCTTGGGCTGCCCAGGATTCACCATCCCAGCTCTCGCATCCTCTTTCTGGCTCTGCCAATTTCCAGCTGTCTCCTAGAGAAAGGATCAACAGGGGCTTGGGGCCTCTTCTAGTTTAAGGGTCTCTGGGTGGGTGCCTGGAGGTTTATTGGCGGGGCTGGTGGGCGTAGCCTCAGATCTGCAACCCCATTGGCTAGGGATAATTCCAGTGCTCCTGGTGCCCTGCCCCCATCCAGAGGGAGGGTGACAGCACAATGCACTGGCTCTGTCCTTAGTCCCAATGCCCGGTGGCCTGAGGGGCCTCCCCTGCCCCCACCCGGACCCTCGTGCTCTGCCCCTACCTTGATGGTGGTTTGGAACTCTGTGCCCCAGGGTGGGCCAGGAACGTGTTCAGAGGGAAGCGCGTCTGTCCAGGCACTGACCCTGTCCAGTCTCTCCATGGCTGAGCCCACGGCTTTCTCAGTCCCAGAGATCACGCCCCCCGATGCCCAGGCCTGGCAGAGGGGAGTCCTTGCCGCTGTCCACACCGCCCCTCTCTCCCCACACTCCTCTCCTTCCTCTCCTATGGGACCCCTTCCCCCTCCTGCCCTGCCCTCTCCTCTCCTCCTTCCCGTCCCACTCTGAGTTCTTGCTCCTGCCCTTCAGCTCTCCCTGTGCTCTCTCTCGTCTTTCTCTGTCTCTCCTTCCCAGCCTGGCAGCAAGCAAGTCTAGGAGGCCTTAGAGACCCCGGCCCCGGTCAGCCTCTGACCAGAGTTCCCCTGTGCATAGAGACTTCCCTTTCTGAGCCCCTGGAGGCCCCCCACCCCCCACCCAGCGCCTCCCCAGACCCAGATCCCACCCCTTCCTCTGAGACTCAGTCCATCCTGCTGGACACCCAGACTGGGTGCTGGGGAAGGTGGATGCTTGTCTCACATGCTCCCTGCCTTTTCTGGAAATCCTCTCGGTACACACAGATGTACCTGTGGCCTCTCGCCTGGCCAGGTGTCCTTGGAGAGTCCTGAAGCATGACCACAAGGGACCCCAACTCCCCCATGGCCTCTCACATCAGCCTTTATTTTTTTAAATTTATTTTTATCTTTTATTTATGTTTTAATTGAGTCACTGTGAGAAGAGTTCCAGGGCTTTTTGGATCGAGTCTCAGTCATACTATGATAGAACACCCATCCCTTCACCAGTGCACATGTTCCACCACCAAAAACCCCAACATACCCCCCCTGCCACTCCCCCCTGCCTGTGTGGGAGATGATTTTCACTTTACTCTTTCCTTACTTTGATTACATTCAATTCTCGACAGGAAACTCACTCTCATTATTTGGAGTTTTTCCTCCAACAGTCAGACCTGTCAGAATGGCATCATTAGATTGTTTTCTTTCTTTCTTTTTTTTTCTTTTTGGGTCACACCCGGCTTTGCACAGGGGTTACTCCTGGCTCATGCACTCAGGAATTACTCGTGGTGGTGCTCAGGGGACCATATGGGATACTGGGAATCGAACCCAGGGCAGCAGCGTGCAAGGCAAACGCCCTACCCGCTGTGCTATTGCTCCATCGTATGTTTTCTATTGTTGGTAACAAAGAGCATATGATGACACATGGTCTCGAAAGCGGCCGCCCAAGTTTGGAATTCTGTCATTAAGTCCAGAGGTATTTCTGCCAGCAGCCGCTGCATTCACATGAGCCTTTCGCTCTCCTAAATTCTCTTTTAGTTTGAATCTTGTTCTGTGTTCCTGGGATTGAAACCAGGGCCTCACATATGTAAGGCATGTGCCAGGAGTCACCTCCGAGCCACGTTCATGGCCCTGAAATTCTCTTCATGTGCTTTGACTTTGTGGGAATTATCTCTATATTAAATTCTGCATGCTGGTAATAGCAAACAAACCAGGGCCTGACATACAATGAGCTTCAAGTAAAAAACTAATTCTTTCTTGCTTGGCTTGCAGAATCACTGAGCTCAATCACTGACCTTGCATGGTCCATGAGCATCATTTGATGTGACACCCCCTCCCCAGGAAAACAGTGAGAAGACATTAGCCTCCAGGGGCTGCTGGGGTTATGGCCTAAAACAAAAACAGGAGCAAAACCAAACCAAAACAAAAACCCAGATGAAAAGAATAAAGACTCAGTTACAGGCCAGAAGGGGTGGCTCAAAGAACTGAGTGTATGCTTTTCATGCTGGGGGCCAGAGTCAATCCCTGGCCCCAGTTGGTCCCAGAGCACTGCTGGGGAATGAAACCCAAAGCACAGAGCTTCCTCTAAGTGTGCCCCTGCCAAAAACCAACTGGATGATCACAGGGTCTTTTATCTGTTTTTGCTGTGCTGAGGATCAAACCCAGGTCCAGCGCATATAGAATATGTGCTTTACCACTCAGGTGGGTCCCTGGCCTTGACAGTTTTTTTTTTTTTTCTTAATTCACTGCCATCACCTAGGGAGCATTTATCAGTGAAGCACTTGAGCCTTTGGTCTCAGCCCCAAGGCATACACAGTGGCCCAGAATGAGCAGTGCCTCTGACTGTGCACCGTGCAGGGCAGAATAAAGATCACATCATGAGGCAAATGAAGATCAGCAGCACCAAAGATTTGCTGATATTGGCGAATATTGGAAGAAAGTCTTCAGTTTCTCTTTGTGACTGTTAAGGCTGTCAGGTTCCTGTCAGGGATGGAGCTCAGGGAGAGGGTGTGTGCTTCTCATGGATGAGGGTCAGGATTTGCTCCCTGACACCTCCCCCGCAAATAAAGACAAACAGGTTCAGTGATTCGAGATGATGAGCTATAAGGATATTTTTTGCCTCTTTTGGTGCTGCGTCCAGTGGTACTCAGGGTCTCCTCCTGGCTCTTTGCTCAGGGATCACTCCTAGCAGTGCTGCTGGGGGGACCATATTGATGCCCAGGATCAAACTGTGGCCAGCCGCGTGTAAGCACTGTCCTATCTCTCTAGCCCCAGAACTATGCGAGCGTTTAAGATTTCTATTTCTTTTTTCAAATGGTCCTGTAAATGCTCTTTATGTACACATTTTGTTATTTGTATATATGGTATAGACAACGAAACAAAGAGAAAACCCAAAGCAAGTTCCCTATGGACCTCTTTTCTTTTTTCTTCCCCCCATACTTTATTTTAACACTGTGGTTTACAAAGTTATAGGCATTCAGTATTCTAACACCAATGTTGTAACCACTGTCACCTTCCTCCACCTTTGTCTCCATTTTCCCAACCACCCCTGAAACTCCCCCTTCCCTGAGCCCCATAGCAGACCCAGAATAATTTGTTTTATACTGCTTGTTATCCATAAATGACTGACAGAATGATCAAATATGAGTGAAAATTGTTGTATCTCACCATGCGGATGTTAATTTGTTATCTGAGGAATACAAAGATGTTACACGTTAAGCTTGTGTGTGTGTGTCTCTGTGTGTGTGTGCTTTCTTTTTGGGGTTACTCCTGGCTCTGCACTCAGGAATTTCTCTTGGCGGTGCTGGGGGACCACATGAGATGCTGGGAATCGAACACAGGTTGGGTACATGCAAGAAAAACACCCTACCCGCTGTGCTATCCCTCCAGCCCCTAAGCTTCTGTGTTAATGTTTACAGTTTATTGAATCTGTTGAACTCCTACTGTATTATCAGTGTTGTAGAGTTTGGAGTTGTGTGACTTCTGTGCTGTGTACCCAGAGAATCCACAGGTGGTTTGTTTTTCCACTTTTCTTTTCTAATTTTTAAAAATTAAAATTTTGGCCTTGAGCGTGGCGGCAATTGGGTTCTGTAGGTCTGCGGCTACTGGGGTACATTTGGGACAGGTGGAGAGACACACCTGACCCCCTCCGAGTATGAGGTCTCTCTCTCTCTCTCTCTCTCTCTCTCTCACACACACACACACAGAGCTTAACGTGTAACATCTTTGAATTCCTTCAGATAACAACTTTACATCCGCATGGTGAGGTACAACTATTTTCACTCATATTTGATCATTCTGTCAGCCATTTATGGTTACCTCATACTCATACCTCAGTGGCTCTGAGGTGATGGAGTCTGTGGGGGGCATAGTGGTCACTTTGGGGTGTGGAAGCCAACAGCTACAGTCACTTGGCCCAATGTATATTTTTATATGACATTTATTGTTGCAACAAATGTTGCAATAAGGTTTGATTAGACAGTCTGAGGCATTTAAGATATGGAGGCAAATATGTTTTCCGGGAGGATCACATAACTGTCTCCGAAGGTTTTTGTGTTGTGGCCTGCTGCAGAGCAGTCTGTTCAGCCCCCTTTTATTAACTAGCTTGATGTTCTAACCAATGATATTCAGCCACATAGGCAGAATATGCAAATTAACTTAGTCAATGGAAACAGTATCAAAGTCAGTTACAGAACAGAAGTATAGTCAGTTAAAGTAACAGTAACAGGAAAATGATGTTTACATCCAAGCCTAGCTAGGTCTGAGATTATGGGATGTTGTACACCAACATTTATTTATGTGTTTTTTGGGGGTTTGTGGTCATACCCAGCGGTGCTCAGGGCTTACTCCTGGCTCTGTATTCAGGGCTCACTCCTAGCAGTGCTCTAGGAACCATACGTGGTATTGGAGATTGGGACTAGAGTGAGCAGGATATAAGACAAGCAGCTCAATCTTGCTCCATCTCTCTGTGCTCCCCCTTCCTCCCGAACCCCAGCCGCACTGTTTCAGGTTTGTGACCCAACTCTTTTGGGGGGAGTTTTGGCTGACACCTAGGGTCTCTCTAGGGATACTCCCAGCAATGCTTGGGGGACTGTGTGGTACCGGGGTCAAAACAAGTGGGTCGCAGGAAGCAAGGGCCTTATGTAGGCCCTAGAATATGTCCCCAACCCACTTTTCCCTAGAAACATTCCCCTTTTCCCCCTGCCTTAGGAAGGCAAAGAACTCCTTGATATTTGGAGGAATTCCTGGGTATTCAGGGAGAAATCTTGATCCATTCAAAACAAATTTCGAGGGGCTGGAGTGGTAGCAGAGAGGGTTGGATATTTGCTTTGCACGTGGTTGACCACTTGCGATCCCTAGCACCCCATATGGTCCCCTGAGCACCGCCAGAAGTAACCCCTGTGCATTCCCGGTGTGACCTCAAAACCAAAAACAAACAAATCAAAAAAGCAATTTCCTGTGGGATGGGACAGAATTTCTCGGCAGACCGGGATTCAGAGTGGCCCTGCGCTTCAGTTCCTGACCACCCTGTTTGCCTCGGAGAAGTCGTATGTCTGGGGGATGCTGTTGTCCAGGACGTGAGTGTTTCTATCCAGTTTTTTTTTTGTTTCTTTTTTGGTTTTGGGGTCACACCCAATAGTGTTCAGGGATGTGCTTGAGCGACTATATGGGATTCTGGGGCTCGAACCCAGCTTAGCTGCGTGTAAGACAAGCGCCTACCCGTGATACTGTCCTCCGGCCCCTCTGGCCAGTTTGTTCACTGCCCTGCCCCTGCCCGGCAGAGCTGGCCTGTCAGGGTTTGCTTTGCTGATCAGTCCCACAGCTCATCCCCGTCTGATCTGAGGCTGGGGGAGCCAGAGAGGGAGAAGGGGGCCCTCCTGTGTGGCACAGGGAGGGACTGCTGGAGTAGGCCTGGGTCCTAACCCCCGGGGTCGGAGGCTGCTGTCCTGAGGACACGGCGGCCCTGAGGAGTGTCGAGGAAGCCTGCCCGCTGCTTCCCTTGCAGCCAGAGAGGCCCGTGTGCAGAGCAGGGAAGGAGTCAAGACCCAAGAGTTGGAACATGCCTTCGCCTTTGACTCAGGAATCACTCCTGGCAGCGGTCAGGGGCCCATGTTCCGAGGGTCGAGGGGTGGCTGACCACAGGCATGGCTAGTGCCCCTACCCTTGGACTATCACTCTGGCCCAAGCCCTACCTTTTTTTTTTAATATTTTATTTTCATGAAATATTTCACAATGGTTCACTCTCACTGTCAGTCATCCAATTGCTCACCGATTTGTTCGAGCGGGCACCAGTAAGGTCTCATATTGTGAGACTTGTTATTATTGTTTTTGGCATATCAAATACATCACGGGGAGCTTGCCAGGCTCTGCTGTGCAGTTGTGATACTCTCGTAGCCTGCTGAGCTCTCTGAGAGGGGTGGAGGAATCGAACACGGGTCGGCTGTGTGAAAGGCGAAAGCCCAACCGCTGTCTTCCAGCCCTGACATTTCATTTGCAGATAATAGTCAAACACCACCCCCACCTCCGAGCACCTTCACACTTATTTTGGGAAGTGTGTCCGTCGAATCCACACACCCTGAAACCAACCTGTAGAAACGGTTTCCTGCGTCCCTGCTCGGGCCTGTTTGGGCAGTGGCTGGGTTGAGCCTCAACTCTTGGAATAAATTGGGGCGCTTCCCTCCACTTCTCGGGTGCCCCCTATGTCTCGGCCAGACACTGTTGTCCCCACCGGCGAGGGGATGTAGGGGCCGAGTCGCTGATGCCCACAGTCTCCCAGCTCCCCAAACCTCAAGGGGCAGCTGGACTTGGTGTCTCCCCGGCCCAGGGGCCCCGGGGCGGGCCATGAGGAGCTAAGCCCAGATCCCCCTCGGGGGCTGCGAGGGGCCGAGTCTCTCCCACTCAGACTCCTGTGTGAGGCGGGCAGGAGCCTGAGAGTGTCGGGCGGCCCCGGGCCCAGAGCGCAAGTGGAGGGACAGAGCTGGCCCTGGGAGTCCCGGGGGAAACCAAGGACCCGCCCTGCCTGCTCTGGGCAGCCTTGGTGGGTGAGGGGCAGCCAGGGCCGTGGCCGACCCCATTCCCGGAAGGTTCCTGAAAGGAGGGCACTTCCTCCTGAGGGCTGCCGTGCGGTCCCTGACCTCTGTCCCGGGCATGCTGCCCGCCCTGTCTGAGTAGTGTGGCCTCAGCAGGGCCTGTCCCCATGGGTGTGCGGGGGCAGAGAGGACCCCGGGCCTGGAGCTCCCCACCAGGGGCGGACTGGTTCTGGCTACCCCGACGCATGTTCGGTCCCAGGGCTCATCCTGCTCCTGGTGATGACACAGTCTTTCTGCCAGTGCCAGGGCGGGTGGCATCAGGGGACCCTGGCTGAGGGGACACCACCTCGGACCCTCCAGCTGCAGGAGCACTTTCAAGTCCTCATCCTGAGAAACCTGATCTGGACACCAAGGGGTGGCACCACTGGCCTAGGGGGAAGGTGGGGTCTCCCTGGTGACAGAGGTGGGGGGCCGGGGGACTGGCCCCAGGGCCGAGGGGAGACCGTGACCTGGTGCAGTGGAAGGCGGGTTCTGTGGTGCGAGCGTCCTGCCCCCTCCTAGCACGCACCGTTGTGGAGACCTCTGACCTTCGAGGGGAATGGCTGGGGTCCCGGGACAGGCTTCAGCCAGGGCCGTGCGAGTGACAGGCTCCGGACAGGTCCAGCCCCATTCCCGGAAGTCCCGGACACCCCATGGCAGAGGCTCCCACAGTTCAGAAGCTCGCGCCCTCCCCCGGCCAGCCCCGCCCGCCCCACCCCTGCCACATACCACAAGAGCCTGGTAGGATCCGTTTATTGAGACAGGGGTGGAAAGGGACAGTGACTGTCAGGGGAGCGAGCCAGCCCTCCTCCTTCCTCTCTCCTCTGCCACCAACTCACGGGACCCTCAAGGCCCCAAAGAGTGCCTGAGAGTGGCAGCTCTGAGGGTCCAGCCCCGTCAGCTCCAGGGGTGCCTTTCCCAGACACAGAAATGCTCACTGGGCAGGGGGTTCCAGCTCCACCTTTGGCTTTGGGAGCCCCAGGGAAGGAGGTTTGAGTCCTACTGAGGAATCCACTGACCCCTGGAGCCTAGTGGTGGGGGACGTTTCTGCCCCCCTTACTGGTGCTTAGTGGAGGGGGGATATTTCACCCCCCGGCCCTGGTGCCTAGTGGTGGTGGTGGACTGGTGCCTAGTGGTGGGGGTATATTTCTGCCCCCCCAGTTCTTTGTTGCCTAGTGGGAGGGACATTTCTGCCCTCCCACTCTCTTGTGCCTATTTTAGGGGAAATTTCTGCCACCCCCTAACTCCCTGGTGCCTAGGTTGGGGAAACATTTTGGCCCCTGATCCCTGGTTTCTAGTGATGGGGGGACACTTCTGACCCCCGAATTCTGGTGCCTTGTGGTTGTGGCACAATTCTATCCTGGATCCATGGTGCCTTCTTTTGGGGTGACATTTCTGTCCCCCTAAATCCTGGTCCATAGTATATGGGGACATTTCTGCCCCCTGATCCCTGGTGCCTAATGGTGGGGGCTGTTTTTCTGTTTTTGCCTCCTAATTCCTCATTCCTAGGTAGGGGACATTTCTGCCTCTTTCTTTCAATCAAATTTCTGATTCTAGTATAGGGCAAAATTTCTCCCCCTGATATCTGGTGCCTATTGGGGACGATACTTCTGCCCCCTGATTACTGGTACCTAGTGATGGGGCCATTTATTCCCCACTATCCATGGTCCCTAGTTGTGGGGAACATTTCTGCCCCCTGATGCCTTGTGCCTCCTGGTGGGGGACATTTCTGCCCCCCTGATTACTGGTGCCTCGTGGTGGGGGACATTCCTGCCACCCGGATTACTGGTTCCTCCAGGTGGGGGACATTTCTTCACCCCAGATTACTGGTGCCTCCTGGTGGGAAATATTTCTAACCCCAGATTACTGGTACCAGGTAGTGGGGGATTTTTCTTCCCCCCCCCCATTACTGCTGCCTCCTGTGGGGGATATTTCTGCCACATGTCTCCTGCTGCCTCCTGGTGGAGGACATTTCTGTCCCAGGATTACTGCTGCCTCCTGGTGGGGGATTTTTCTGCCCCCCCACACATTACTTCTGCCTCCTGGTGGGGTATATTTTTGCCGCCCTCATTCCTGGTTCCTAGTTTAGGGGGAAATTGCTGCTCCATAATTCTTGGTCCCCCGTGGTGGGGACACAATTCTGTCCCCGATCCTAGTTGCCTCCTCCTAGGGGGATATTTCTGTCCCCTTAATTCCTGGTTTCTAGTTTCTGGGGACATTTCTGCCTCCTTGTGGGAGACATTTCTGCCCCCATCATTACTGGTGCCTCGTGTTGGGGGACATTTCTGCCACCCCATTACTAGTGCCTCCTTGTGGGAGATAATTCTGCCCCCATCATTACTGGTGCCTCGTGGTGGGGAACATTTCTGACCCCCGATTACTGGTGCCTCGTGGAGGGGGACATTTCTGCCCCCCATATTTCTGGAGCCTCACGGTGGGGGAAATTTCTGCCCCCCCCCGCTTACTTGTGCCTCGAGGAGGGGGACAATTCTGGCCCCCGATTACTGGTGCTTCATGGCGAGGGACATTTCTGCCCCCCGAATTACTGGTGCCTCATGGCGGTTGACATTTCAGCCCCCCTGATTACTGGAGCATCGTGTCGGGAAACATTTCTTCCCTCCAATAATTGGTGCCTCCTGGTGCGGGACATTTCTGCACCCAGATTACTGGAGCCTCGTGTCGGGAAACATTTCTGCCCCCCAAATACTGGTGCCTCGTTGTGGGGGACATTCCTGCCCCCACCCCATGTTTACTGTTCCCTCCTGGTGGGGGACATTCCTGCCCCCACCCCATGTTTACTGTTCCCTCCTGGTGGGGGACATTCCTGCCCCCCTGATTGCTGTTCCCTTCTAGTGGGGGACATTTCTGCCCCACTGATTACAGGTTTCTCCTGGTGGGGGAAAATTCTGCCCCCCTCATTACAGGAGACTCTTGGTTGGGGAAATTATTTTCCCCCCTAAATTCAGGAGCCTCATGCATGGGGACATTTCTACTCCCGTCTATTCAGGAGCCTTGCACTGGGGGACATTTCTGCCCCCCGATTACTAGTGCCCCTTTGTGGGAGATATTTATGCCCCAATCATTACTGGTTCCTCGTGGTGGGGGACATTTCATCTCCCCTGATTACTGGTGCCTCGTTGTGGGGGACATATCTGCCACCCTGATTACTGTTGCCTCCTCGTGGGGACACTTCTGCCCTCCGATTACTGGTGACTCCAAGTCGGGGACATTTCTGCCCTCGATTTTGGTGCCCTCTGGTCGTGTACATTTATGCCCCCCGATTACTGATGCCTCCCCATGGGGGACATTTCTTCCCCCCTATACGGATGCCTCGTGGTGGGGGACATTTCTGCCCCCCGGTTACTTGTGTCTCGAGGCGGGGGACATTTCTGCACCCCTGATTTCTGGTGTCTCGTGGTGGAAGATATTTCTGCCCCCTGATTACTGGTATCTCTTAGTGTAGGATATTTCAGCCCCCTTGATTACTGCTGCCCCGAGGTGGGCACATTTCTGCCCCTGAATACTGGTGCCTAGTGGTGGGGACATTTCTGCCACCCTGATTACTGGTCACTGCTGGTGGGGAACATTTCTGCCCCTCTGATTACTGGTGCCTTGTTGTGCCGGACACTTTTGCCCCCCAATTACTGGTGACTCGTCTTGGGGACATTTCTGACCCCCTGATTTCTGGTGCCTCGTGGTGGGGAACATTTCTACCCCTCTGATTTCTGGTGGCTCCTGGTGGGGGACATTTCTGCCCCCCCCGATTACTGGTGCCTCCTGGTGGGGGACGTTTCTGCCCCCATGATTCCTGGTTCCTAGTTTAGGGGGACATTTCTGCTCTCCAATCCTTGGTCCCTCGTGATGGGGACACATTTCATTCCCCGTTATTGGTTGCCTCCTTGTTGAGGAATATTTCTGTCCCCTTAATTCCTGGTTTCTAGTTTCTGGGGTCATTTCTGCCCCCCATTACTGGTGCCTCATGGTGGGGGACATTTCTGCCACCCTGATTACTGGTGCTTCCTAGTGGGGGACATTTTATCCCCCTGATTACTGGTGCTCGCTGGTGGGGGACATTTATGCCCCCCCTGATTACTGGAGCCTCGTGTTGGGAGATATTTCTGTCCCCCGCTCATACCTGGTTTCTAGTTTACGGGGACATTTCTGCTCTCCAATCCTTGTTCCCTCATGGTGGGGATACAATTCTGTCCCCGTTCCTAGTTGCCTCCTTCTGGTTTGATATTTCTGGCCCCTTAATTCCTCATGTCTAGATTCTAGGGACATTTCTTCCCCCCCATCTATGGTGCCTACAGGTGGGGGACATTTTTGCCCCCCAATTACTGCTGCCTCATGGTGGGGAACATTTCATCCCCCCTGATTACTGGTAGCTCGTGGTGGGAGATATTTCTGCCCCCCTGATTACTGGTGCCTCGTGGTGGGGGACATTTCATCCCCCCTGATTACTGGTGCATCTTGGTGGGAGACATTTCTGCCCACCATATTGCTGGAGACTCCTGGTGGGGGACACTTTTGCCCCCTGATTTCTGTAGCCTCCTGCTGGGGACATTTCTGCCCCTCTCATTACTGGTTCCTTGGGCTGTGGGATATTTCTGCCCCCCTTATTACTGGTGTCTTGTGCTGGGGAACATTTCGGCCCACCTGATTTCTGCTGCCTCGTGTTGGGGGACATTTCTGCCCCCCTGATTACTAGAGCCTCCTGGTTGGGAACATTTCTGCCCCCCTGAGTACTGGAGCCCCAGGGTGGGGGACATTTCTGCCCCTTTATTGCTCTGCCCCAATTTGTGGTACATTTCTGTCTCCCTGATTACTGGTTCCTCCTGCTGGGGTACATTTCTATCCCCCTGATTACTGGTGCACCGAGGTGGGGGACATTTCTGCCTCCCTATTACAGGTGCCTCCTGCTGGGGGACATTTCTGCCCCCCTGATTACTGGTGCTTCCTTTTGGGAGACATTTTGCCCCCCTGATTACAAGTGCTTTCTTTTGGGGGACATTTATGCCCCCCTGATTACAGGTGCTCGCTGGAGGGGGACATTTCTGCCCCCCTGATTACAGGTGCCTCGGGCTGGAGGATATTTCTGTCCCCCGATCATACCTAGTTCCTAGTTTACAGGGACATTTCTGCTCTCCAATCCTTGTTCGCTCATGGTGGGGATACAATTCTGTCCCCGTTCCTACTTGCCTCCTTCTGGTTTGATATTTCTGGCCCCTTAATTCCTCGTGTCTAGATTCTGGGGACATTTCTGCTCCCCAGCCCGGATTTATGGTCCCTCTTGGTGGGGTACATTTCTGCCCCCCATTACTGCTGCCTCGTGGTGGGGAACATTTCATCCCCCCTGATTACTGGTGACTCGTGGTGGGAGATATTTCTGCCCCACTGATTTCCAGTGTCTCCTTGTGGGGGACATTTCTGCCCCCCTTATTTCCAGTGCTTCGTGGTTGGGGACATTTCTGCCCTGCTGACTACTGTTGCCTCGAGCTGGGGGACATTTCTGCCCCCCTCATTACTAGTGCCTTGTGCTTGGGGAAATTTCTGCCCCCCTCAATTGTTGCCTCGTGAAGGGGGACATTTCTGCCCCCCTGATTTCCAGTGCCTCGTTGTGGGGGACATTTCTGCCCCCCTGATTTCAGTGCCTCGTGGTGGGGGACATTTCTGCCCCCCTGATTTCAAGTGCCTCGTTGTTGGGGACATTTCTGCCCCCCTGACTACTGTTGCCTCGAGACTGGGGACATTTCTGCCCCCGTCATTACTGGTGCCTTTCCTGGGGGACATTTCTGCCCCCCTCAATTCTGTTTCCTGGTGAGGGGGACATTTCTGCCCCAGATTTCCAGTGCCTCTTGGTGGGGGACATTTCCCTCCCCTCATTAGTTGCCTCGTGCTGGGGACCATTCTGCCCCTCTGATTGCTCTTGCCTCGTGTTGGGGGACATTTCTGCCCCCCTGACTCCTGTTGCCTTGAGCTAGGGGACATTTCTGCCCTCCATATTACTGGTTCCTCGTGAGGGGGACATTTCTGCCCCCTTGATTTCCAGTGCCTCGTAGTGGGAGACATTTCTGCCCCCCTGATTTACAGTGCCTCGTGTTGGGGGACATTTCTGCCCCCGTTTCTAGTGCTTAGTGGTAGGGGACATTTCTGCCCTCCCGCTCTCTTGTGCCTATTTTAGGGGAAATTTCTGCCCCCAATCCCTGGTGCCTAGTGGGGGGGACATTTCTGCCACCCCCTAACTCCCTGGTGTCTAGGTTAAGGAAACATTTTGGCCCCTGATCCCTGGTGTCTAGTGATGGGGCGGACACTTCTGACCCCCGAATTCTGGTGCCTTGTGGTTGTGGCACAATTCTATCCTGGATCCATGGTGCCTTCTTTTGGGGCGACATTTCTGTCCCCTCTAAATCCTGGTCGATAGTATATAAGGACATTTCTGTCCCCTGATCCCTTGTGCCTAATGGTGGGGGCTGTTTTTCTGTTTTTGCCCCCTAATTCCTCATTCCTAGGTAGGGGACATTTCTGCCTCTTTCTTTCAACCTAATTTCTGATTCTAGTATAGGGCAAAATTTCTCCCCCTGATATCTGGTGCCTATTGGGGACGATACTTCTGCCCCCTGATTACTGGTACCTAGTGATGGGGCCATTTATTCCCAACTATCCATGGTCCCTAGTTGTGGGGGACATTTCTGCCCCCCTGATTACTGGTGCCTCGTGGTGGGGGACATTCCTGCCACCCGGATTACTGGTTCCTCCAGGTGGGGGACATTTCTGCAACCCAGATTACTGCTGCCTCCTGTTGGGGCATATTTCTGCCACATGACTCCTGCTGCCTCCTGGTGGAGGACATTTCTGTCCCAGGATTACTGCTGCCTCCTGGTGGGGGATTTTTCTGCCCCCCCCCCCCCCGCCCATTACTTCTGCCTCCTGGTGGGGTATATTTTTGCCGCCCTCATTCCTGGTTCCTAGTTTAGGGGGAAATTGCTGCTCCATAATTCTTGGTCCCCCGTGGTGGGGACACAATTCTGTCCCTGATCCTAGTTGCCTCCTCCTAGGGGGATATTTCTGTCCCCTTAATTCCTGGTTTCTAGTTTCGGGGACATTTCTGCCCCCCGATTACTTCTGCCTCCTTGTGGGAGACATTTCTGCCCCCATCATTACTGGTGCCTCGTGTTGGGGGACATTTCTGCCACCCCATTACTAGTGCCTCCTTGTGGGAGATAATTCTGCCCCCATTATTACTGGTGCCTCATGGGTGGGAACATTTCTGACCCCCACCCCCGATTACTGGTGCCTCGTGGCGGGGGACATTTCTATCCCCCATATTTCTGGTTCCTCATGGTGGGGGAAATTTCTGCCCCCACGGTTACTTGTGCTTCGAGGAGGGGGACAATTCTGGCCCCCGATTACTGGTGCTTCATGGCGAGGGACATTTCTGCCCCCCGAATTACTGGTGCCTCATGGCGGTTGACATTTCAGCCCCCCTGATTACTGGAGCATCGTGTTGGGAAACATTTCTTCCCTCCAATAATTGGTGCCTCCTGGTGCAGGACATTTCTGCACCCAGATTACTGGAGCCTCGTGTCGGGAAACATTTCTGCCCCCCAAATACTGGTGCCTCGTTGTGGGGGACATTCCTGCCCCCATGATTACTGTTCCCTCCTGGTGGGGGGACATTCCTGCCCCCCTGATTACTGTTCCCTCCTGGTGGGGGACATTTCTGCCCCACTGATTACAGGTTTCTCCTGGTGGGGGAAAATTCTGCCCCCCCTCATTACAGGAGCCTCTTGGTTGGGGAAATTATTTTCCCCCCTAAATTCAGGAGCCTCATGCATGGGGACATTTCTACTCCCGTCTTTTCAGGAGCCTCGTGCTGGGGGACAATTCTGCTCCTCTCATTTCAGGAGCCTCGTGCTGGGGGACATTTCTGCCCCCCGATTACTAGTGCCTCCTTGTGGGAGATATATCTGCCCCCATCATTACTGATGCCACGTGTTGGAGGACATTTCATCTCCCCTGATTACTGGTGCCTCGTTGTGGGGGACATTTCTGCCCCCCTGATTACTGTTGCCTCCTGGTGGGGACATTTCTGCCCCCCGATTACTGGTGACTCTAAGTCGGGGACATTTCTGCCCTCGATTTTGGTGCCCTCTGGTCGTGGACATTTATGCCCCCCGATTACTGATGCCTCCCCGTGGGGGACATTTCTGCTCCCCTATACTGCTGCCTCGTGGTGCGGGACATTTATGCCCCCCTGACTACTGGTGTCTCCTGGTGGGAGACATTTATGCCCCCCTGACTACTGGTGCCTCATGGTGGGGGACATTTCTGCCCCCCTGATTACCGGTGCACACTGTTGGGGGACATTTCTGCCCCCTTGAATACTGGAGCCCCAGGGTGGGGCACATTCATGCCCCCTTGATTACTCTGCCCCAATGTGTGGTACATTTCTATCCCCCTGATTACTGGTGCACCGAGGTGGGGGACATTTCTGCCTCCCTATTACTGGTGCCTCCTGCTGGGTGACATTTCTGCTACCCTGATTACTGGTGCTTCCTTTTGGGGGACATTTTTGCCCCTGATTACAGGTGCTCGCTGGTGGGGGACATTTCTGCCCCCCTGATTACTGGTGCCTCCTGTTGGGGGATATTTCTGTCCCCCGCTCATACCTGGTTCCTAGTTTACGGGGACATTTCTGCTCTCAAATCCTTGTTCGCTCATGGTGGGGATACAATTCTGTCCCCGATCCTAGTTGCCTCCTTCTGGTTTGATATTTCTGGCCCCTTAATTCCTCGTGTCTAGATTCTGGGGACATTCTCTCAAATCCTTGTTCGCTCATGGTGGGGATAAAATTCTGTCCCCAATCCTAGTTTCCTCCTTCTGGTTGGATATTTCTGGCCCCTTAATTCCTCATGTCTAGATTCAGGGGCCATTTCTGCGCCCCCCCATTTATGGTGCCTACAGGTGGGGGACATTTTTGCCCCCGAATACTGCTGACTCGTGGTGGGGAACATTTTATCCCCCCCTTTTACTGGTGCCTCGTGTGGGAGACATTTCTGCCCCCCTGATTACTGGTTCCTCGTGGTGGGGGACTTTTCATCCCCCAGGATTACTGATACCTCCTGCTGGGGACATTTCTGCCCCCCTGATTTCCAGTGCCTCATACTGGAGGACATTTCTAGCCCCCATATTTCCAGTGCCTAGAGCTACGGGACATCTCTGACCCCTGACGACTGTTGCCTCGAGCCGGGGGACATTTCTGACCACTTGATTACTGCTTCCTCATGGAGGGGACATTTCTGCCATTCTTATTTCCAGTGCCTCGTTTTGGGGGACATTTCTCCCCCCTGATTTCCAGTGCCTCGTCCTGGGGGACATTTCTGCACCCCTCAATTGTTTCCTCATGAGGGGGACATTTCTGCCCCCCGATACTGCTGCCTCGTGGTGGGGAATATTTCATCCCCCCTAATTACTGGTGCCTCGCTTTGGGAGACATTTCTGCCCCCCTGGTTGCTGGTGCCTCCTTGTTGGGGACATTTCTGTCCCCCTGAATACTGGTGCCTCGTGTGGGGGGACATTTCTGCCCCCCTTATTACTGATACCTCCTGGTGGGGGACGTTTCTTCCCCATTATTACTGGTGACTAGTAGTGGGGGATATTTCTGCCCCCCTGATTCCTGGTTCCTAATTTAGGGGGATATTTCTGCTCTCCAATCCTTGGTCCCTCGTGGTGGGGACACAATTCAGTCCCTGTTCCTAGTTGCCTACTTGGGGAATATTTCTGTCCCCTTAATTCCTGTTACTAGTTCTGGGGACATTTCTGCCACGCATTACTGGTGCCTCCTGATGGGGGACATTTCTGCCCCCCTGATAACTGGTGCCTCGTGTTGGGGGACATTTCTGCCCTCCTGATTACTGGTGCCTCGTGTTGGGGGATATTTCTGTCCCCTGCTCATACGTTTTTCCTAGTTTACAGGGACATTTCTGCTCTCCAATCCTTGTTCGCTCATAGTGGGGATACAATTCTGTCCCCGTTCCTAGTTGCCTCCTTCTGGTTGGATATTTCTGGCCCCTTAGTTCCTCGAGTCTAGATTCCGAGGACATTTCTGCCCCACCACATTTATGGTGCCGCCTGGTGGGCGACATTTCTGCCCCCTCCCCATTACTCTGCCTCGTGGTGGGGAACATTTCTTCCCCCCTGATTACTGGTGCCTCGTGTTGGGAGACATTTCTGCCCCCCTGATTACTGGTTCCTCGTAGTGGGGGACATTTCATACCCCGGATTACTGGTATCTACTGCTGGGGACATTTCTGCCCCCCTGATTTCCAGTTCCTCATACTGGGGGACATTTCTGCCCCCCTTATTTCCACTGCCTAGTGCTGGGGATCATCTCTGCTTCCCTGACTAGTGTTGCCTCGAGCTGGGGGACATTTCTGCCCCCCTCAATTCTGTTTCCTCGTTAGGGGGACATGTCTGCCCCTGATTTCCAGTGCCTTGTGGTTGGGGACATGTCTGCCCCTGATTTTCAGTGCCTCCTGGTTGGAGACATTTCTGCCCCCTCATTAGTTGCCTCGTGCTGGGGACAATTCTGCCCCCCGACTACTGTTGCTTGGAGCTGGGGGACATTTATGCCCCCTGATTACTAGATCCTCATGGTGGGGGACATTTCTGCCCCCCTGATTTCCAGTGCTTCGTGGGGGGGACATTTCTGCCCCCTGATTTCCAATGCCTTATTTTGGGGGACATTTCTGCCCCCCTGATTCACAGTGCCTGGTGGTGGGGGACATTTCTGCCCCCCTTATTACAGGTGCCTTTCCTGGGGGACATTTCTGCCCCCCTCAATTCTGTTGCCTCAACACGGGGGACATTTCTTCCCCCTTCATTACTGGTTCCTCGTGGTGGAGGACGTTTCTGCCCCCATGATTACTGGTGCGTCATGGTGGGGGACATTTCTGCCCCCCTTATTTCCAGTGCCTCGTGGTGAGGGACATTTCTGCCCCCCTTATTTCCAGTGCCTCATGCTGGGGGACATTTCTGCCCCCCTGATTTCCAGTGCCTCATGGTGGGGGACATTTCTGCCACCCTGCTTTCCAGTGCCTCGTGGTGGGGGACATTTCTGCCCCCCTGACTACAGTTGCCTCACGCTGAAGGACATTTCTGTTCCCCTCATTACTAGTGCCTTGTCCTTGGGGAAATTTTTGCCCCCCTCAATTTTGTTGCCTCCTGACGGGGGACATTTCTGCCCCCCTGATTTCCAGTGCCTCGTGGTGGGGGACTTTTCTGCCCCTCTGATTTACAGTGTCTCGTGTTGGGGGACATTTCTGCCCCCATGATAACCGGTGCATCGCGGTGGGGGACATTTCTGTCCCACTGATTTCCAGTGCCTTGTGGTGGGGGACATTTCTGCCCCCTGATTTCTGTTACCTCCTGGTGGGGGACATTTCTACCCCCTGATTTCTGTTACCTCCTGGTGGGGGACATTTCTGCCCCCCTGATTACTGGTGCCTATTGGAGGGGGACATTTCTGCCCCTCGTTTATGGAGCTTCTGGTGGGGGACATTTCTGCCCCCCTGATTTCTGGTTTCTCTGGTGGGGGACATTTCTGCCCCCCTGTCTATGTTGCATCGAGCTGGGGGACATTTCTGCCTCCCTGATTACTGGTTCCTCGTGAGGGGGACATTTCTGCCCCGTGATTTCCAGTGCCTCTTTTGGGGGACATTTCTGCCCCTATTTCCAGTGCCCCGTTGTGGGCGACATTTCTGCCCCCCTGATTCCCAGTGCCCCGTGTTGGGGTCATTTCTGCCCCCGATTTCCAGTGCCCCGTGGTGGGGGACATTTCTGCCCCCCTGATTTCCAGTGTCTCATGCTGGAGGACAATTCTGCCCTCCTGATTTCTCTTGCCTCGTGGTGGGGGACATTTCTGCCCCCCTAACTACTGTTGCCTCGTGCTGGGGGACATTTCTGCTGCCCTGATTACTGGTTCCTCGTGTTAGGGGACATTTCTGCCCCCGTGATTTCCAGTGACTCGTGGTGGGGGACATTTCTGCCCACTTAATTACTGTTGCTTCGCACTGGGGGACATTTCTGCCCCCCTCATTACTAGTGCCTTGTGCTTGGGGAAATTTCTACCCCCCTCATTTCTGTTGCCTCGTCACGGGGGACATTTCTGCCGACCTGATTTCCAGTGCCTCGTGGTGGGGGACATTTCTGCCCCCCTGACTACTCTTGCTTCGCGCTGAGGGACATATCTTACCCCCTCATTACTAGTGCCTTTTTCTTAGGGAAATTTCTGCCCCCCTCAATTCTGTTGCCGCGAGACGGGGGACATTTCTGCCCCCTGATTACTGGTGACTCTAGTTGGGGACATTTCTACCCCCTGATTTCCAGTGCCTCATTGTGGGGGACATTTCTGCCCCCTTGATTTCCAGTGCCTCGTGCTGGGGGACAATTCTGCCCCCCTGATTTCCAGTGCCCCATGGTGGGGGACATTTCTGCCCCCCTGATTTCCAGTGCCTCGTGGTGGGGGACATTTCTGCCCCCCTGATTTCCAGTGCCTCATTGTGGGGGCCATTTCTGACCCCTTGATTACTGGTGCCTCGTTGTGGGGACATTTCTGCCCCCCTTATTTCCAGTTCCTCGTGGTGGGGGACAATTCTGCCCCCTTGATTACCGGTGCCTCATTGTGGGGGACATTTCTGCCCCCCTGATTTACAGTGTCTCGTGCTGGGGGACATTTCTGCCCCCCGCATTAGTTATCTCGTGCTGGGGCAAAATTCTTCCCCCCTGATTACTCTTGCCTCATGGTGGGGGACATTTCTGCCCCCTGATTACCAGTGCATCGTGAGGGGACATTTCTGCCCCCTGATTTCCAAGGCCTCGTGGGGGGGGACATTTCTGCCCCCCTGATAACCGGTGCCTCGTGCTTCGGGACATTTCTGCCCCCCTGATTTCCAGTGCCTTGTGATGGGGGACATTTCTGCCCCCCTGATTTCTGTTGCCTCCTGGTGGCGGACATTTCTGCCCCCTGATTACTGGTGCCTTATGGAGGGGGACTTTTCTGCACCCCTATTACTGGAGCTTCTGGTGGGGGACATTTCTGCCCCCCTGATTACTGGTGCCTCGTGGTGGGGGACATTCCTGCCACCCGGATTACTGGTTCCTGCAGGTGGGGGACATTTCTGCAACCCAGATTACTGGTGCCTCCTGGTGGGGCACATTTCTAACCCCAGATTACTGGTGCCAGGTGGTGGGGATTTTTATGCCCCCCGATTACTGCTGCCTCCTGTTGGGGCATATTTCTGCCACATGACTCCTGCTGCCTCCTGGTGGAGGACATTTCTGTCCCAGGATTACTGCTGCCTCCTAGTGGGGGATTTTTCTGCCCCCCCCCCCCCATTACTTCTACCTCCTGGTGGGGTATATTTTTGCCGCACTCATTCCTGGTTCCTAGTTTAGGGGGAAATTGCTGCTCCATAATTCTTGGTCCCCAGTGGTGGGGACTCAATTCTGTCCCCGATCCTAGTTGCCTCCTCCTAGGGGGATGTTTCTGTCCCCTTAATTCCTGGTTTCTAGTTTCTGGGGACATTTCTGCCCCCCGATTACTTCTGCCTCCTTGTGGGTGACATTTCTGCCCCCATCATTACTGGTGCCTCGTGGTGGGGAACATTTCTGACCCCCGATTACTGGTGCCCCATGGCGGGGGACATTTCTGCCCCCCATATTTCTGGTGCCTCATGGTGGGGGAAATTTCTGCCCCCCCCCGGTTACTTTTGCCTCGAGGAGGGGGACAATTCTGGCCCCCGATTACTGGTGCTTCATGGCGAGGGACACTTCTGCCCCCCGAATTACTGGTGCCTCATGGCGGTTGACATTTCTGCCCCCCTATTACTGCAGCATCGTGTCGGGAAACATTTCTTCCCTCCAATAATTGGTGCCTCCTGGTGCGGGACATTTCTGCACCCAGATTACTGGAGCCTCGTGTCGGGAAACATTTCTGCCCCCCAAATACTGGTGCCTCGTGGTGGGGGGCATTCCTGCCCCCATGATTACTGTTCCCTCTGGTGGGGGACATTCCTGCCCCCCTGATTGCTGTTCCCTCCTGGTGGGGGACATTTCTGCCCCACTGATTACAGGTTTCTCCTGGTGGGGGAAAATTCTGCCCCCCTCATTACAGGAGCCTCTTGGTTGGGGAAATTATTTTCCCCCCTAAATTCAGGAGCCTCATGCATGGGGAAATTTCTACTCCTGTCTTTTCAGGAGCCTCGTGCTGGGGGACATTTCTGCCCCCCGATTACTAGTGCCCCCTTGTGGGAGATATTTCTGCCCCCTGAATACTGGTGCCTAGTGGTGGGGACATTTCTGCCACCATGATTACTGGTCACTGCTGGTGGGGAACATTTCTGCCTCTCTGATTACTGGTGCCTGGTTGTGCTGGACACTTTTGCTCCCCAATTACTGGTGACTTGTCTTGGGGACATTTCTGACCCCCTGATTACTGGTGTCTCCTCGTGGGGGACATTTCTGCCCTCTTGATTACTGGTGCCTCGTGGTGGGGAACATTTCTACCCCTCTGATTTCTGGTGGCTCCTGGAGGGGACATTTCTGCCCCCCTGATTACTGGTGCCTCCTGGTGGGGGACGTTTCTGCCCCCTTTATTCCTGGTTCCTAGTTTAGGGGGACATTTCTGCTCTCCAATCCTTGGTCCCTCGTGATCGGGACACAATTCAGACCCCGTTATTGGTTGCCTCCTTCTTGAGGAATATTTCTGTCCCCTTAATTCCTGGTTTCTAGTTTCTGGGGACATTTCTGCCCCCCCTTTTACTGTTTCCTCATGGTGGGGGACATTTCTGCCACCCTGATTACTGGTGCTTCCTTGTGGGGGACATTTTATCCCCCTGATTACTGGTGCTCGCTGGTGGGGGACATTTCTGCCCCCCTGATTACTGGAGCCTCGTGTTGGGGGATATTTCTGTCCCCTGCTCATACGTTTTTCCTAGTTTACGGGGACATTTCTGCTCTCAAATCCTTGTTCGCTCATGGTAGGGATACAATTCTGTCCCCGTTCCTACTTGCCTCCTTCTGGTTGAATATTTCTGTCCTCTTAATTCCTCGTGTCTACTTTCTGGGGATATTTCTCCCCCCCCCCAATTTATGGTGCCTCCTGGTGGGGTACATTTCTGCCCCCGATTACTGCTGCCTCGTGGTAGGGGACATTTATGCCCCCCTGACAACTGGTGCCTCCTGGTGGGGGACATTTATGCCCCCCTGACTACTGGTGCCTCATGGTGGGGAACATTTCTGCCACCCTGAATACTGGTGCCTCGTGATGGGGGACATTTCTGCCCCCCTGATTACCGGTGCACACTGTTGGGGGACATTTCTGCCCCCTTGATTACTCTGCCCCAATGTGTGGTACATTTATATCCCCCTGATTACTGGTGCACCGAGGTGGGGGACATTTCTGCCTCCCTATTACTGGTGCCTCCTGCTGGGGGACATTTCTGCTACCCTGATTACTGGTGCTTCTTTTTGGGGGACATTTTTGCCCCCTGATTACAGGTGCTCGCTGGTGGGGGACATTTCTGCCACCCTGATTACTGGTGCCTCGTGTTGGGGGATATTTCTGTCCCCCGCTCATACCAGGTTCGTAGTTTACGGGGACATTTCTGCTCTCCAATCCTTGTTCGCTCATGGTGGGGATAAAATTCTGTCCCCGATCCTAGTTTCCTCCTTCTGGTGGATATTTCTGGCCCCTTAATTCCTCGAGTCTAGATTCCGACTACATTTCTGCACCCCCACATTTATGGTGCCGCCTGGTGGGGGACATTTTTGCCCCCCCATTACTGCTGCCTCGTGGTGGGGAACATTTCATCCCCCCTGATTACTGGTTCCTCGTGATGGGGGTCTTTTCATCCCCCAGGATTACTGGTACCTCCTGCTGGGGACATTTCTGCCCCCCCTGATTTCCAGTCCCTCATACTGGGGGACATTTCTGCCCCCTTACTTCCAGTGCCTCGTTTTGGGGGCATTTCTGCCCCCCTGACTACTGTTGCCTCGAGCTGGGTGATATTTCTGCCCCCCTGATTACTGCTTCCTCATGAGGGGGACATTTCTTCCCTTCTGATTTCCAGTGCCTCATGCTGGGGGACATTTCTGCCCCCCTGATTTCCAGTACCTCAACGTGGGGGAAATTTCTGCCCCCCCCTGATTTCCAATGCCTTGTGGTAGGGGTCATTTCTGCCCCCCTGTCTACTGTTGCCTCGAGCTGGGGACATTTCTGCCCCCCTCATTACGAGTGCCTTGTCCTTTGGGAAATTTCTGCCCCCCTCAATTCTGTTGCCTCGTGACGGGGGACATTACTGCCCCCCTCATTAGTTACCTAGTGCTGGGGGAAAATTCTGTGCCCCCCTAATTATTCCTGCCTCATGGTGGGGGACATTTCTGCCCCCCTGATTACTCGTTCCTCGTGAGGGGGACATTTCTGCCCCCTTGATTTCCAAGGCCTCGTGGTGGGGGACATTTCTACCCCCCTGATTTACAGTGCCTCGTCCTGGGGACATCTTTGCCCCCCTGATTTCTAGTGCCTCGTGGTAGGGGTCATTTCTGCCCCCCTGTCTACTGTTGCCTCGAGATGGGGGACATTTCTGCCCCCCTCATTACTAGTACCTTGTGCTTGGGGAAATTTCTGCCCCCCTCAATTCTGTTGCCTCGTGGTGGGGGATATTTCTGGCCCCCTGATTCCAAGTGCCTCATGGTCGGGGACATTTCTGCCCCCCTGACTATTGTTGCCTCGAGATTGGGGACATTTCTGCCCCCTGCTTTCCAAGGCCTCGTTTTGGGGGACTTTTCTGCCCCCCTCAATTTTTTCCTCTTGAGGGGGACATTTCTGCCCCCCGATTACTGCTGCCTCGTGTTGGGGGATATTTCTGTCCCCCGCTCATACCTGGTTCCTAGTTTATGGGGACATTTCTGCTCTCCAATCCTTGTTCGCTCATGGTGGGGATACAATTCTTTCCCCGATCCTAGTTTCCTCCTTCTGGTTGAATATTTCTGGCCCCTTAATTCCTCCAGTCTAGATTCCGCCTCATACTGGGGGACATTTTTGCCCCCCCCATTACTGGTGCCTCGTGCTGGGGACACATTTCTTTCCCCTTTCCTAGTTGCATCCTTCTGGGGAATATTTCTGTCACCTTAATTCGTGGTTTAAAGTTTCTGGGGACATTTCTGCCCCCCGGATTTCTGGTACCTCGTGGTGAGGGATATTTCTGCCCCCCTGACTTCTGTTGCTTCGCGCTGAGGGACATTTCTGCCCCCCTCATTACTAGTGCCTTATGCTTGGTGAAATTTTTGCCCGCCTCAATTCTGTTGCCTTGTGACGGGGGACATTTCTGCCCCCCTGATTTCAAGTGCCTCGTGTTGTTGGACATTTCTGCCCCCCTGATTTCCAGTGCCTCATTGTGGGGGACATTTCTGCCTCCCTGATTTCCAGTGCCTCGTGGTGGGGGACATTTCTGCCCCCCTATTACCAAAGCCTCCTGGTGGGGGACATTTCTGCCCCCCTGATTACCAAAGCCTCCTGGTGGGGGACATTTCTGCCCAACTGATTACTGGTGCCTTCTGGTGGGGGACATTTCTGCCCAACTGATTACTGTTGCCTCCTGCTGGGGGACATTTTTGTCCCCCCTGATTACTGGTGCCTCGGTTGGGGACATTTCTGCCCCTGTGAATAGTGGAGCCTCTGGTGGGGGACATTTCTGCCCCCCTGATTACTGGTACCTCCTGGTGGTCGACATTTCTGCCCCACATATTACTGGTGCCTCATGGGGTGGGAAAAGTTCTGCCCCCCCTGATTACTGGTGCCTTTGATGGGGGATATGTCCCATGCTGATCATAGCTTCTTCCTGGTGGGGGACAGTTCTGCCCCCGGATTATGCTGACAGATGGTCGGGACATCTGCCCCCTGAATGCTGTTGCCTCGTGGTGGGGGACATTTCTGCCCGTGATTACTGGTGCCCCTAGTGGGGGAATATTTCAGCCCCCCTGATTTCTGGTGCCTCCTATTGAGGGACATTTCTGCCCCCCTGATTACTGGTGACTCTGGTTGGGGATATTTGTGCCCCCTGATAACTGGTGCCTCTTTTTGGGGGACATTTCTGTCCTCCAGATTACTGGAGATTCTGCTGGGGGACATTTCTGTTCTCCAGATTACTGGAGCTTCTGGTGGGGGACATTTCTGCTCCCCCTGATTTCTGTTGCCTCCTGGTGAGGGACATTTTTGTCCCCCTGATTACTGGTGCGTCCTGGTGTGGGACATATCTGCCCTGACGAATACTGGTCCTGTGCTGGGAGATATTTCTGCTCCCCGGATTACCAAAGATTCCTGGTGGGGACATTTCTGCTTCCACTGATTACTGGTGCCTCTTGGAGGGGGACATTTCTGCCCGACCTGATTACTGGAGCTTCTGGTGAAGGACATTTCTGCCCCCGTGATTTACAGTGCCTCGTGGTGGTGGACATTTCTGCCCCACTGATTACTGGTGCCTTCTGGTGGGGGACATTTAGGCCCCCCTGATTACTGGTGCCTCCAGGTAGGGGACATTTCTGCCCCCACTGATTACTGGTGCCTCTGGTGGGGGACATTTCTGCCCCCCTGATTTCTGGTGCCTCCTAGTGGGGGGACATTTCTGCCCCCCTGCATACTGGTGCCTCCGGTGGGGGACATTTCTGCCCCTCTGATTACTTGTGCCTCTGTTAGGGACATTTTGCCCCCCCTGATTACGCTTTCCTCTGGTGGGGGACATTTATGCCCCCCTCATTACTGGTGCCTCTTGGGGTGGAAAAGTTCTGCCCCCCCCCCTGATTACTAGTGCCTCTGATGGGGGATATTTCTGCCATGGTGATTACGGGTGCTTCCTGGTGGGGGACAGTTCAGCCCCCCGATTAGTGCTGACATATGGTGGGGGACATTTCTGCCCCCCTGATTACTGGTGCCTTCTGGTGGGGGACATTTTTGCCCCCCCCTGATTACTGTGGCCTCCTCGTGGTGGACATTTTTGTCGCCCCTGATTACTGGTGCCTCGGTTGGGGACATTTCTGCCCCCCCCCGATTACTTGTGCCTCTGTTAGGGACATTTCTGCCCCCCCTGATTACGTTTTCCTCTGGTGGGTTACATTTCTGCCACCCTCATTACTGGTGCCTCTTGGGGTGGAAAAGTTCTGCCCCCCCATTACTTGTGCCTCTGATGGGGGATATTTCTGCCATGGCCATTACAGGTGCTTCCTGGTGGGGAACATTTCTGCCCCCCGATTAGTGCTGACACATGGTGGGGGACATTTCTGCCCCCCAAACACTGTGGCCTCGTGGTGGGGGACATTTCTGCCCCCCTGATTACCAAAGCCTCCTGGTGGGGGACATTTCTGCCCCCCCTGATTACTGGTGCCTCTGGTGGGGGACATTTCTGCCCCCCTGATTACTGGAGCCTCCTGGTCAGGACATTTCTGCCCCCCTGATTACTGGTACCTCCTGGTTGGCGACATTTCTGCCCCACATATTACTGGTGCCTCATGGGGTGGGAAAGTTCTGCCCCCCCCTCATTACTGGTGCCTTTGATGGAGGATATTTGTCCCATGCTGACCACAGCTGCTTCCTGGTGGGGGACAGTTCTGCCCCCAAATTAGTGCTGACAGATGGTGGGGATATTTCTGCCCCCCGAATGCTGTTGCCTCGTTTTGGGGGACATTTCTGCCCCTGTGATTACTGGTGCCCCTAGTGGGGGAATATTTTAGCCCCCCTGAATACTGGTGCCTCTGGTGGGGGACATTTCTGCCCCCCTGATTTCTGGTGCCTCCTGTTGAGGGACATTTCTGCCTCCCTGATTACTGGTGACTCTGGTTGGGGATATTTGTGCCCCCCTGATAACTTGTGCCTCTTTTGGGGGGACATTTCTGTCCTCCAGATTACTGGAGCTTCTGGTGGGGGACATTTCTGCCCCCCTGATTACTGGTGCCTTCTGGTGGGGGACATTTCAGCCCCCCTGGTTACTGGAACCTGTGGTGGGGGACATTTCTGCCACCTGATACCAAAGTTTCCTAGTGGGGGACATTTCTGCCCCCCTGATTACTGGTGGCCTTAGTGGGGGGACATTTCAGCCCCCCGAATACTGATGCCTTTGGTGGGGGACATTTCTGCCCCCCTGATTACTGTTGCCTCTGGCGGGGGACATTTCTGACCCCCTGATTACTGGAGCTTCTGATGGGGGACATTTCTTCCCCCTGATTACTGATGCCTCTGGTGGGGGACATTTCTGCTCCTCTGATTACTCGTGCCTCCTAGTGAGGGGACATTTCTGCACCCCTGAATACTGGTGCCTCTGGAGGGGGACATTTCTGCCCCCCCCTGATTACTGGTGCCTCTTCTGGGGGACATTTTTGCAACCCTGAATACTAGTGCTTTTGGTGGGGACATTTCTGCACCCCTGGTTTCTGTTGCCTCCTGGTGAGGGACATTTCTGTCCACCTGATTATTGTTGCCTCCTGGTAAGGGACTTTTCTGTCCACCTGATTACATGTACCTACTGATGGGGGACATTTCTGCCCCCCTTGAATACTGGTGCCTGTGGTGGGGGACATTTATGCCCCCCGATTTCTGTTACTTCCTCATCGGGACATATCTGTTCCCCTGTTTTCTGTTGCCTTCTGTTGGGGGACATTTCTGCCCCACCCTGATTACTGGAGCTTCTGATGGGGGAAATTTCTGCCCCCCTGATTACTGGTGCCTCTGACGGGGACATTTCTGCCCCCTAATTACCAAAGTGTCCTGGAGGGGGACATTTCTGCACCCCTGATTACTGGTGCCTCCTGGTGGGGGACATTTCTGCCACCAATTACTAGTGCCTCCTAGTGGGGGGTCATTTCTGCCCCCCTGAATACTGGTGCCTCTAGTAGGGGGCATTTCTGCTCCTTCTGATTACTGGTGCCCCCCTGTGGGGAATATTTCTTACCCCTCTGATTACTGGTGCCACTGGTGGGTACATTTCTGCCCCCCTGAATACTGGTGCCTTTGGTGGGTGACACATCTTCCCCCCTGATTACCAAAGCCTCCTGTGGGGGACATTTCTTCCCCCCCCCATTACTGGTGCCTCTGGTGGGGGACATTTCTGCCCAGCTCAATACTGGTGGATTTGATGGGGGACACATCTGCCCCCCTGATTACCAAAGCCTCCTGGTGGGGGACATTTCTGCCCCTTTGATTTCTGTTTCCTCCTGGTGAGGTTCATTTCTGGCCCCCTGATTACTGGTGACTCCTGGTGTGGGACATTTCTGGCTCCATGAATACTGGTGCCTCTGGTGGGGGACATTTCTGCCCCCCCTGATTACTGGTGCCTCATGCTGGGCGACATTTCTTCCCCACATATTACTGGTGCCTCGTGGGGTGGGAAAGTTCTGCCCCCCCTGATTACTGGTGCCTGTGATAGGGGATATTTGTCCCATGCTGATCACAGCTGCTTCCTGGTGGGGGACAGTTTTGCCCCCGGATTAGTGCTGACACATGGTGGGGACATTTATGCCGCCCGAATGCTGTTGCCTCATGGTGGGGGACATTGCTGCCCCTGTGATTACTGGTGCCCCTAGTGGGGGAACATTTCAGCCCCCCTGAATACTGGTGCCTCTGGTGGGGGACATTTCTGCCCCCCTGATTACCAAAGCCTCCTGGTGGGGGACATTTCAGCCCCCCTGATTTCTGGTGCCTCCTGGTGAGGGACATTTCTGCCCCCCTGATTACTGGTGCTTCTGGTTGGGGATATTTCTGCCCCCCTGATAACTGGTGCCTCTTTTGGGGGGACATTTCTGTCCCCCTGATTACTGGAGCTTCTGGTGGGGGACATTTCTGCCCCCCCTGATTACTGGTGCCTCCTGGTGGGGGACATTTCTGTCTCCCATGATTACTGCTGCCTCTGATGGGGGACATTTCAGCCCCCCTGGTTACTGGAACCTCTGGTGGGGGACATTTGTGCCCCCCTGATACCAAAGCCTCCTGGTGGGGGACATTTCTGCCCCCTGATTATTGGTGCCCCTAGTGGGGGGACATTTCAGCCCCCCAATACTGGTGCCTCTGGTAGGGGTCATTTCTGCCCCCCTGTTACCAAAGCCTCTTGGTGGGGGACATTTCTGCCCCACTGATTGCTTTTGGCTCCTGGTGAGGGACATTTCTGCCCCCCTGATTACTGGTGTCTCTGTTGGGGGACATTTCTGCCCCCCTGATTACTGTTGCCTCTGGTGGGGGACATTTCTGACCCCCTGATTACTGGATCTTGGTGGGGGACATTTTTGCAACCCTGAATACTGGTGCATTTGGTGGGGACATTTCTGCACCCCTGATTACCAAAGCCTCCTGGTGGGGGACATTTCTGCCCCCCTGATTTCTGTTGCCTACTGGTGAGAGACATTTCTGCCACCGAATTACAGGTGCCTCCTGGTGGGAGACATTTCTGCCCCCTGATTTGGGTTGCATCCTGGTGAGGGACATTTCTGCCCCCCCCTGATTACTCGTGCCTCTTGGTGGGGGACATATCTGCCCCCCCTGATTACTAGTGCCTCTGATGGGGGACATTTCTAACCCCCTGAATACTGGTGCCTCTGGGTGGGGGACATTTCTGTCCCCCTGATTACTGGTGCTCCTAGTGCTGGGACATTTCTGACCCCCTGAATACTGGTGCCTCTGTTGGGGAACATTTCTGCCCACCATGATTACTGGTGCCTCTGATGGGGGACATTTCAGCCCTCCTGGTAACTGGAACCTCTTTTGGGGGACATTGCTGCCCCCCTGATTATTGGTTCCTCCAGCTTGGGGACGTTTTTGCCCCTTCTCATTACTGGTGCCTCCTGGTGGGGGACACTTTTGGCCAACCTGATTACAGGAGCCTCTGTTGGGGACATTTCTGCCCTCGTGATTACTGGAGCCTCGGGTGGGGGACGTTTCTGCCCCCCTGAATACTGGAGTCTCCCGGTGGGTGACATTTCTGCACCCCTGATTACTGGTGTCTCTGGTGGGGGAAATTTCTGCACCCCTGATTACAAAAGCATCCAGGTGGGGGACATTTCTGCAACCCTGATTATTGGTGCATCCGGATGGGGGACATTTCTGTCCCCCTGATTACAGTTGCCTCCAAGTGGATGGACATTTTGCCCCCCTGATTACTGTTGCCTCCTACTTGGGGGACATTTTTGCCCTCCTGAATACTGGTGCCTCCTGCTGTTGGACATTTCAGCTAACCTGATTTCTGTTGCCTCCTGGTGAGGGGGACATTTCTGCCCCCCTGATTTTTGTCCCCCTGATTACTGGTGTGTCCTGGTGTGGGACATATCTGCCCCGACGAATACTGGTCCTGTGCTGGGAGATATTTCTGCCCCCCGGATTACCAAAGATTCCTGGTGGATAATTTCATCTTACTTGATGACACATCCCAAATTTTTTGTGCTATATGCATGTTCGGGACATTTCTGCCCCAACTGATTACTGGTGCCTCTTGAAGGGGGACATTTCTGCCCCACCTGATTACTGGAGCTTCTGGTGAGGGACATTTCTGCCCCCGTGATTTACAGTGCCTCGTGGTGGGGGACATTTCTGCCCACCTGACTACTGTTGCCTCTAGCTGGGGGACATTTCTGTTGCCTCCTGGTGGGGGACATTTCTGACCCCCCTGATTAGTGGTGCCACATGGAGGGGGACATTTCTGCCCCCTCTGATTACTGGAGCTTCTAGTGGGGGACATTTCTACCCCCTGATTACTGGTGCCTCTGGTGGGGGACATTTCTGCCCCCCTGATTTACAGTGTCTCGTGGTGGGGGACATTTCTGCCCCCATGCCTACTGTTGCCTTGAGTTGGGGGACATTTCTGCCCCCCTGATTACTGGTTCCTCGTGAGGGGGACATTTCTGCCCCCTGATATCCAGTGCCTCGTGGTGGGGGAAAATTCTGTCCCCCTGATTACTCTTGCCTCGTGGTGGGGGACATTTCTGCCCCCCTGACTACTGTTGCCTCGAGCTGGGGGACATTTTTGCCCTCCTGATTACTGGTTCCTAGTGAGGGGGACATTTCTGCCCCCCTGATTTCCAGTGCCTCTTGTGGGGGACATTTCGGCCCCCGTAATTTCCAGTGCCTCGTGGTGGGGTACATTTCGGCCCCCGTAATTTCCAGTGCCTCGTGGTGGGGGACATTTCTGCCCCCCTGACTACTATTGCCTCGCACTGGGGGACACTACTGCCCACCTCATTACTAGTGCCTTGTGCTTGGGGAACTTTCTGCCCCCCTCAATTCTGTTTCCTCGTGGTGGGGGACATTTCTGCCTCCCTGATTTCCAGTGCCTCGTGGTGGGGGACATTTCTGCCCCCCTGATTTCCAGTGCCTCGTGCTGGGGGACATTTCTGCCCCCCTGAGTACTGTTGCTTCGTGCTTGGGGACATTACTGCCCACCTCATTACTAGTACCTTGTGCTTGGGGAAATTTCTGCCCCCCTCAATTCTGTTTCCTCGTGGTGGGGGATATTTCTGCCCCCCTGATTTCCAGTGCCTCGTGCTGGGACAATTCTGCCCCACTGATTATTCTTGCCTTGTGGTGAGGGACATTTCTGCCCCACTGATTACTGGTTCCTCGTGAGAGGGAAATTTCTGCCCCCCTGATTTACAGTGCCTCATGGTGGGGGACATTTCTGGTGCCCTGATTACTGGTGCCTCATGGTGGGGGACATTTCTCCCCACCTGATTTCCAGTGCCTCGTGGTGGGGGACATTTCTGCCCCCCTGATTTCCAGTGCCTCGTGGTGGGGGACATTTCTGCCCACCTGACTACTGTTGCCTCGTGCTGGGGGACATTTCTGCCCCCCTGAGTACTGTTGCTTCGCGCTTGGGGACATTACTGCCCACCTCATTACTAGTACCTTGTGCTTGGGGAAATTTCTGCCCCCCTCAATTCTGTTTCCTCGTGGTGGGGGATATTTCTGCCCCCCTGATTTCCAGTGCCTCATGGAGGGGGACATTTCTGCCCCCCTGATTTCTGTTGCCTCCTACTTGGGGGATATTTTTGCCCTCCTGAATACTTGTGCTTCCTGCTGTGGGACATTTCTGCTCCCCTGATTACTGGTGCGTCCTGGTGTGGGACATATCTGCCCCGACGAATACTGATCCTGTGCTGGGAGATATTTCTGCCCTCCTGATTAACAAAGATTCTGCCCCCTCTGATTACTGGTGCCTCTTGGAGGGGGACATTTCTGTCCCCCCTCCCTTGATTACTGGAGCTTCTGTTGAGGGACATTTCTGCCCCCTTGATTTACAGTGCCTCGTGGTGGGGGACATTTCTGCCCACCTGACTACTGTTGCCTCTAGCTGGGGGACATTTTTGCCCTCCTGAATACTGGTGCCTCCTCCTGTGGGACATTTCTGCTCCCCTGATTTCTGTTGCCTCCTGGTGAGGGACATTTTTGTCCCCCTGATTACTGGTACGTCCTGGTGTGGGACATATCTGCCCCGACGAATACTGGTCCTGTGCTGGGAGATATTTCTGCTCCCCTGATTACCAAAGATTCCTGGTGGGGACATTTCTGCCCCCTCTGATTACTGGTTCCTCTTGGAGGGGGACATTTCTGCCCCCCCCTGATTACTGGAGCTTCTGGTGGGGGACATTTCTGCCCCCCTGATTTACAGTGCCTCGTGGTGGGCGACATTTCTGCCCCCCTGACCACTGTTGCCTCGAGCTAGGGGACATTTCTGCCCCCCTGTTACTGCTTCCTCGTGAGGGGGACATTTCTGCCCCCCCTGATTACTGGAGCTTCTGGTGGAGGACATTTAAGCCCCCCTGATTTACAGTGCCTCGTGGTGGGGGACATTTCTGCCCACTTGACTACTGTTGCCTCTAGCTGGGGGACATTTCTGCCCCCCTGATTTTTGTTGCCTTCTGGTGGGGGACATTTCTGCCCCCCCTGATTAGTGGTGCCACTTGGATGGGGACATTTTCTGCCCCCGCTGATTACTGGAGCTTCTAGTGGGGGACATTTCTGCCCCCCTGATTACTGATGCCTCTGGTTGGGGACATTTCTGCCCCCCTGATTTACAGTGCCTCGTGGTGGGCGACATTTCTTCCCCCCTGACTACTGTTGCCTCGAGCTAGGGGACATTTCTGCCCCCCTGATTACTGCTTCCTCGTGAGGGGGATATTTCTGCCCCTCCTGATTACTGGAGCTTCTGGTGGGGCACATTTCTGCCCCCCTGATTTACAGTGCCTCTTAGTGGGCGACATTTCTGCCCCTCTGACTACTGTTGCCTCGAGCTAGGGGACATTTCTGCCCCCCTGATTACTGGTTCCTAGTGAGGGGGATATTTCTGCCCCCTGATTTCCAGTGCCTCATTGTGGGGGACATTTCTGCCCCCCTGATTTCCAGTGCCTCATTGTGGGGGACATTTCTGCCCCCCTGATTTCCAGTGCCCCGTGGTGGGGGACATTTCTGCCCCTCTGATTTACAGTGCCTCGTGGTGGGGGACATTTCTGCCCCCCTGATAACTTGTGCCTGCGGTTGGGGGACATTTCTGCCCCCCGCTGATTACTGGTGCCTGATGGGGGACATTTATGCCCCCCTGATTGCCAAAGCCTCCTGGTGGGGGACATTTCTGTCCCCAAAATTAGTGGTGTCCCCTGGTGGGGGACATTTCTGCCCCACCCCGACTACTGGTGCCTCTGGTTGGGGACATTTCTGCCTCCCTGATTACTGGTGCCTCTTGGTGGGGGACATTTCTGTCCCCCTGATTACCGGAGCTTCTGGTGGGGGACATTTTTGCCCCCCTCATTTTCAAAGCCTCCTGGTGGGGGACATTTCTGCCCCCCTGATTACTGTTCCCTCCTGGTGGGGGACATTTCTGCCCCACTGATTACAGGTTTCTCCTGGTGGGGGAAAATTCTGCCCCCTTCATTACAGGAGCCTCTTGGTTGGGGAAATTATTTTCCCCAAAAAATTCAGAAGCCTCATGCATGGGGACATTTCTACTCCTGTCTTTTCAGGAGCCTCGTGCTGGGGGACATTTCTGCCCCCCGATTACTAGTGCCCCCTTGTGGGAGATATTTCTGCCCCCATCATTACTGGTGCCTCGTGGTGGGGGACATTTCATCTCCCCTGATTACTGGTGCCTCGTTGTGGGGGACATTTCTGCCCCCCTGATTACTGTTGCCTCCTGGTGGGGACATTTCTGCCCCCCGATTACTGGTGACTCCAAGTCGGGGACATTTCTGCCCTCGATTACTGGTGCCCTCTGGTCATGGACATTTATGCCCCCCGATTACTGATGCCTCCCCGTGAGGGACATTTCTGCCCCCGTATACGGGTGCCTCGTGGTGGTGGACATTTCTGCCCCCCGGTTACTTGTGCCTCGAGGCGGGGGACATTTCTGCACCCCTGATTTCTGGTGCCTCGTGGTGGAAGATATTTCTGCCCCCTGATTACTGGTATCTCTTAGTGTAGGATATTTCTGTCCCCCTGATTACTGGTGCTCAAGTGGGGGACATTTTTATCCCCTGAATACTGGTGCCTAGTGGTGGGGACATTTCTGCCCCCCATTACTGGTGCCCCCTTGTGGGGGACATTTCTAGCCTCCTGATTACTGGTGCCTCCTGGTGGGGGAACATTTCTGACCCCGAATTACTGGTGCCTGCTGGTGGGGACATTTCTGCCCCCCTGATTATTGCTGCCCCGAGGTGGGAGACATTTCTGCCCCCTGAATACTGGTACCTAGTGGTGGGGACATTTCTGCCACCCTGCTTACTGGTCACTGCCGGTGGGGAACATTTCTGCCCCTCTGATTACTGGTGCCTCGTTGTGCCGGACACTTTTGCCCCCCAATTACTGGTGACTCGTCTTGGGGACATTTTTGACCCCCTGATTTCTGGTGTCTCCTAGTGGGGGACATTTCTGACCCCTTGATTACTGGTGCCTCGTGGTGGGGAACATTTTATCCCCCCTTATTACTGTTCCCTCGTTTTGGGAGACATTTCTGCCCCCCTGCTTACTGGTTCCTCGAGGTGGGAGACTTTTCATCCCCCAGGATTACTGGTAACTCCTGCTGGGGACATTTCTGCCCCCCTGATTCCAGTGCCTCATACTGGGGGACATTTCTGCCCCCCTTATTTCCAGTGCCTCGTTCTGGGGGACATTTCTGCCCCCCTGATTTCCAGTGCCTCATACTGGGGGACATTTCTGCCCCCCTTATTTCCAGTGCCTTGAGCTAGGGGACATCTCTGCCACCCTGACGACTGTTGCCTCGAGCTGGGTTACATTTCTGCCCCCCTGATTACTGGTTCCTCATGAGGGGGACATTTCTTCCCTTCTGATTTCCAGTGCCTCATGCTGGGGGACATTTCTGCCCCCCTGATTCCAGTGCCTCGTGGTGGGGGACATTTCTGCCCCCCTGATTTCCAGTGCCTCGTTGCTGGAGACATTTCTGTCCCCCTGAATACTGGTGCCTCGTGCTGGGGGACATTTCTGCCCCCCTGATTACTGGTGCCTCGTGTTGGCGGATATTTCTGTCCCCCGCTCATACCTGGTTCCTAGTTTACGGGGACATTTCTGCTCTCCAATCCTTGTTCGCTCATGGTGGGGATACAATTCTGTCCCCGATCCTAGTTTCCTCCTTCTGGTTGGATATTTCTGGCCCCTTAATTCCTCGAGTCGAGATTCTGCGGATATTTCTGCCTCCCCACATTTATTGTGCCGCCTGGTGGGCGACATTACTGCCCCCCTTTATTGCTACCTCTTGGTGGGGAACATTTTATCCCCCCTTATTACTGGTGCCTCGTGTTGGGAGACATTTCTGCCCCCCTGATTACTGGTGCCTCGTTGTGGGGGACATTTCATCCCCCAGATTACTGGTACCTCCTGCTGGGGTCATTTCTGCCCCCTTGATTTCCAGTTCCTCTTACTGGGGGATATTTCTGCCCCCCTTATTTCCACTGCATAGAGCTGGGGATCATCTCTGCTCACCTGACTAGTGTTGCCTCGAGTTGGGGGACATTTCTGCCCCCCTCAATTCTGTTTCCTCGTTAGGAGGACATTTCTGCCCCCGATTTCCAGTGCCTCGTGGTGGGGGACATTTCTGCCCCCCTGATTTCCAGTGCTTCGTCGTGGGGCAGATTTCTGCCCCCTGATTTCCAGTGCCTCATTTTGAGGACATTTCTGCCCCCCTGATTTCCAGTGCCTCATGTTGGGGGACATTTCTGCCCCCCTTATTACAGGTGCCCTTCCTGGGGGACATTTCTGCCCCCCTTAATTCTGTTGCCTCGTGACGGGGGACATTTCTGCCCCCTTCATTACTTGTTCCTCGTGGTGGGGGACATTTCTGCCCCACTGATTACTGGTGCCTCATGGTGGGGGACATTTCTGCCCCTCTTATTTCCAGTGCCTCGTGGTGAGGGACATTTCTGACCCCCTGATTTCCTGTGTCTCGTTGTGGGGGACATTTCTGCCCCCCTGATTTTCAGTGTCTCGTTGTGGGGGACATTTTTGCCCCCCTGAATACTGTTGCCTCGAGCTCAGGGACATTTCTGCCCCTGTCATTTATGGTGCCTTTCCTGGCGGCCATTTCTGCCCCCCTCTATTCTGTTGCCTTGTGACTGGGGACATTTCTGCCCCCATCATTACAGGTGCCTCTTGCTGCGGACACATTTCTTTCCCTGTTCCTAGTTGCATCCTTCCAGGGGGAAATTTCTGTCCCCATAATTCCTGATTTCAAGTTTCTGGGGACATTTATTTCCCCCGGATTACTGGTGCCTCTTGGTGGGGGACATTTCTGCCCCCCTGATTTCTGGTTCCTGTTGATTGCGACATTTCTGCCCCCGTTTTAAATTGCCTCATAACAGGGTGACATTTCTGCACCCCACATTACTGATGCCTCATACTGGGGACACATTTCTTTCCCCGTTCCTAGTTGCATCCTTCTGGGAAATATTTCTGTCCGCTTAATTCAATTTTCTGGGGACATTTCTGCCCCCCCGGATTTCTGATACCTCGTGGTGAGGGATATTTCTGCCCCTGTGACTACTGTTGCTTCGGGCTGGGGGACATTTCTGCCCCCCTCATTACTAGTGCCTTGTGCTTGGGGTGATTTCTGCCCCCCTCAATTCTGTTGCCTTCTGACGGGGGACTTTTCTGCCCCCCTGATTTCGAGTGCCACCTGGTGGGGGACATTTCTGACCCCCTGACTACTGTTGCCTCGAGCTGCGAAACATTTCTGCCCCCCGATTACTGGTTCCTTGTGAGGGGGACATTTCTGCCCCCCTGATTTCCAGTGCCTCGTTGTGGGGGACATTTCTGCCCCCCTGATTTCACGTGCCTCATGATGGGGGACATTTCTGCCCCCCTGATTTCCAGTGCCTTGTGGTGGGGGACATTTCTGCCCCCCTGATTTCCAGTGCCTCGTGGTGGGGGACATTTCTGCCAACCTGATTTACAGTGCCTCGTGGTGGGGACATTTCTGCCTCCCTGTCTACTGTTTCCTCGAGCTGGAGGACATTTCTGCCACCCTGAATACTGGTTCCTCGTGAGGGAGACATTTCTGACACCCTGATTTCAAGTGCCTTGTGGTGGGGGACATTTCTGCCCCCCTGATTACTGGTGCCTCATTGTTCGGGACATTTCTGCCCCCCTGATTTCCAGTGCCTTGTGGTGGGGGACATTTCTGCCCCCCTGATTTTCAGTGCCTCGTGGTGGGGGACATTTCTGCCCCCCTGACTACTGTTGCCTCACGCTGAAGGACATTTCTGCCCCCTTCATTACTAGTGCCTTGTGCTTGGGGAAATTTTTGCCCCCCTCAATTCTGTTGCCTCCTGACGGGGGACATTTCAGCCCCCCTGATTTCTAGTGCCAAGTGGTGGGGGCCATTTCTGACCCCTTGATTGCTGGTGCCTCGTGGTGGGGGACATTTCTGCCCGCCTGATTTCCAGTTCCTCGTGGTGGGGGACATTTCTGCCCCCCTGATTTCCACTGCCTCGTGATGGGGGACATTTCTGCCCCCCTGATTTCTGGTACCTCGTGGTGGGGGACATTTCTGCCCCCTTGATATCCAGGGCCTCGTGGTGAGGGACATTTCTGCCCCCCTGATTTCCAGTGCCTCGTGGCGGGGGACATTTCTGCCCCCCTCATTACTAGTGCCTTGTATTTGGGGAAATTTCTACCCCTCTCATTTCTGTTGCCTAGTTGTGGGGAACATTTCTGCACCCCTGATTTCCAGTGCCTCGTTGTGGGGAACATTTCTGCCCCCCTGATTTTCAGTGCCTCGTGCTGGGGGACATTTCTGCCCCCCTAACTATGTTGCATCGAGCTGGGGGACATTTCTGCCTCCTTGATTAGTGGTTCCTCATTACGGGGACATTTCTGCCCCCTGATTTCCAGTGCCTCTTGTGAGGGACATTTCTGCCCTCGATTTCAAGTGCCTCATTGTGGGGGACATTTCTGCCCCCTGATTTCCAGTGCTTCGTGCTAGGGGACAATTCTGCCCCCCAAACTATGTTTCATCGAGCTGGGGGACATTTCTGCCTCCTTGATTACTGGTTCCTCGTTAGGGGGACATTTCTGCCCCCTGATTTCCAGTGCCTCTTGTGGGGGACATTTCTGCCCTCGATTTTAAGTGCCTCATTGTGGGGGACATTTCTGCCCCCTGATTTCCAGTGCCTTGTGCTGGGGGACAATTCTGCCCCTCTGATTTCCAGTGCCTTGTGGTGGGGGACATTTCTGCCCCCCTCATTACTAGTGCTTTGTGCTTGGGGAAATTTCTACCCCCCCTCAATTCTGTTGCCCCGTGTTGGGGGACTTTTCTGCACACCTGATTTCCAGTGTCTCGTGGTGGGGCACATTTCTGCCCACTTGACTATGTTGCATCGAGCTGGGGGACATTTCAGCCTCCCTGATTACTGGTTCCTCGTATGGGGGACATTTCTGTCCCCTGACTTCCAGTGCCTCTTGTGGGGGACATTTCTGCCCCCGATTTCCAATGCCTCATTGTGGGGGACATTTCTGCCCCCTGATTTCCAGTGCCTCGTGCTGGGGGACATTTCTGCCCCCCTGATTACTCTTGCCTCATGGTGGGGGACATTTCTGCCCCCCTGATTACTGGTTCCTCGTGGTAGGGGTCATTTCTGCCCCCCTGTCTACTGTTGCCAAGAGCTCGGGGACATTTCTGCCACCCGATTCCTGGTTCGTCGTGAGGTTGACATTACTGCCCCCCTGATTTCCTGTGCCTCGTGCTGGGGGATATTTCTGCCCCCCTGATTTCCAGTGCCTCGTGCTGGGGGACATTTCTGACCTTGATTTCCAGTGCCTCGTGCTGGGGGACATTTCTGTCCCCCTCATTAGTTGCCTCGAGCTGGGACAATTCTCCCCCCCTGATTACTCTTGCTCGTGGTGGGGGACATTTATGCCCCCTGATACTGGTTCCTCATGAGGGGGACATTTCTGTCCCCTTGATATCCTGGGACTCGTGGTGAAGGACATTTCTGCACCCTGATTTACAGTGCCTCATGGTGGGGGACATTTCTGCCCCCATGATTACTGGTGTCTCGTGGTGGGGGACATTTCTGCCCCCCTTAATTCTGTTGCCTCGTGACGGGGGACATTTCTGCACCCCTTATTTCTGGTACCTCGGGGTGGGGGACATTTCTGCCCCCCTGATTACTGGTGCCTCGTGTTGGGAGATATTTCTGTCCCCTGCTCATACCTGGTTCCTAGTTTACGGGGACATTTCTGCTCTCCAATCCTTGTTCGCTCATTGTGGGGATACAATTCTGTCCCCGTTCTTACTTGCCTCCTTCTGGTTAAATATTTCTGTCCCCTTAATTCCTCGTGTCTAGTTTCTGGGGAAATTTCTCCCCCCCCAATTTTTGGTGCCTCCTGGTGGGGGACATTTCTGCCCCCACCCGATTACTGCTGCCTTGTGGTGGGGAACATTTCATCCCCCCTAATTACTGGTGCCTCCTGGTGGGAGACATTTATGCCCCCCTGACTACTGGTGCCTTGTGATGGGGGACATTTATGCCCCCGTGATTACCGGTGCACACTGTTGGGGGACATTTCTTCCCCCCTGAATACTGGAGCCCAAGGCTGGGGGACATTTCTGCCCCCTTGATTACTCTGCCCAAATGTGTGGTACATTTCTATCCCACTGATTACTGGTGCACTGAGGTGGGGGACATTTCTGCCTCCCTATTACTGGTGCCTCCTGCTGGGGGACATTCTGCCCCCCTGATTACTGGTGCTTGTTTTGGGGGACATTTATGCCCCCTGATTACAGATGCTCACTTGTGGGGGACATTTCTGTCCCCCTGATTACTGGTGCCTCCTGTTGGGGGATATTTCTGTACTCCGCTCATACCTGGTTCCTAGTTTATGGGGACATTTCTGCTCTCCAATCCTTGTTTGCTCATGGTGGGGATACAATTCTGTCCCCGTTCCTAGTTGCCTCCTTCTGTTTTGATATTTCTGGCCCCTTAATTTCTCGTGTCTAGATTCTGGGGACATTTGGGGCCCCCTTATATATGGTTCCTCCTGGTGGGGGATATTTCTGCCCCCCTGATTCTGGGTTCCTACTTTAGGAGACATTTCTGCTCTCCAATCCTTGGTCCCTCGTGGTGGGGACACAATTCCGTCCCTGTTTTTAGTTGCCTCCTTGGGGAATATTTCTGTCCCCTTAATTCCTGCTTTCTAGTTTCTGGGGACATTTCTGCCCCCACATTACTGGTGCCTCCTGATGGGGGACATTTCTGCCCCCCTGATTACTGGTGCCTCCTGTTGGGGGATATTTCTGTCCCCTGCTCATACCTGGTTCCTAGTTTACGGGGACACTTCTGCTCTCCAATCCTTGCACGCTCATGGTGGGGATACAGTTCTGTCCCCGTTCCTAGTTTCCTCCTTCTGGTTTCATATTTCTGGGCCCTTAATTCCTCATGTCTAGATTCTGGGGACATTTCTGCCCCCCCCCGATTTATGGTGCCTTCTGCTGGGGGACATTTCTGCCCCCCGATTAATGCTGCCTAGTGGTGGGGAACATTTCATCTCCCCTGATTACTGGTGCCTCGTGGTGGGGGACATTTCATCCCCCCTGATAACTGTTGCATCTTGGTGAAAGACATTTCTGCCCACCTCATTGCTGGAGACTCCAGGTGGGGGACACTTTTGCCCCCTGATTTCTGTAGCCTCCTGCTGGGGACATTTTGGCCCCTCTCATTACTGGTGCCTCAGGCTGTGGGATATTTCTGCCCCCCCCTGATTACCTGTGCACACTGTTGGGGGACATTTCTGACCCCCTGAATACTGGAGCCCCAGGGTGGGGGACATTTCTGCCCCCTTGATTACTCTGCCCCAATGTGTGGTACATTTCTGCCCCCGATTACTGGTGCTTCCATGTGGGGGGACATTTTTACACCCCTGATTACTGGTGCTCGATTCTGGGGGACATTTCTGCCCCCCTGATTACTGGTGCCTCGTGTTGGGAGATATTTCTGACCCCCACTCATAACTGGTTCCTAGTTTACGGGGACATTTCTGCTCTCCAATCCTTTTTCGCTCATGGTGGGGATACAATTTTGTCCCCGATCCTAGTTTCCTCCTTTTGGTCGGATATTTCTGGCCCCTTAATTCCGCGAGTCTAGATTCCGCGGACATTTCTGCCCCCCCCCCCCCATTTATGGTGCCACCTGGAGGGGGACATTTCTGCCCAAAGATTACTGGTGCCTCGTGTTGGGAGACATTTCGACCCCCCTGGTTACTGGTGCCTCGTTGTTGGGGACATTTCTGCCCCCCAGAATACTGGTGCCTCGTGCTGGGGGACATTTCTGCCCCCCTGATTCCTGGTTCCTAGCTTAGGGGGATATTTCTGCTCTCCAATCCTTGGTCCCTCGTGGTGGGGACACAATTCAGTCCCTGTTCCTAGTTGCCTACTTGGGGAATATTTCTGTCCCCTTAATTCCTGGTTACTAGTTTCTGGGGACATTTCTGCCCGGCATTACTGGTGCCTCCTGATGGGGGACATTTCTGCTCCCCTGATAACTGGTGCCTCGTGTTGGGATACATTTCTGCCCTCCTGATTACTGGTGCCTCGTGTTGGGGGATATTTCTGTCCCCTGCTCATACGTTTTTCCTAGTTTACAGGGACATTTCTGCTCTCCAATCCTTGTTCGCTCGTCGTGGGGATACAATTCTGTCCCCGTTCCTAGTTTCCTCCTTCTGGTTGGATATTTCTGGCCCCTTAATTCCTCGTGTGTACATTCTGGGGACATTTCTGCCCTCCCCACCCCCCATTTATGGTGCCGCCTGGTGGGGGACATTTCTGCTCTCCAATTCTTGTTTTCTCATGGTGGAGAAACAATTCTGTCCCCGATCCGAGTCGCCACCTTCTGGTTGGATATTTCTGGCCCCTTAATTTCTCGAGTCTAGAATCCGCGGACATTTCTTCCCCCCAAATTTATGGTGCCGCCTGGTGGGCGACATTTCTCCCCCCCCCCATTACTCTGCCTCGTGGTGGGGAACATTTCTGCCCCCCTGATTACTGGTGCCTCGTGTTGGGAGACATTTCTGCCCCTCTGATTACTGGTTCCTCGTGGTGGGGGACATTTGATCCCCCGGATTACTGGTATCTCCTGCTGGCGACATTTCTGCCCCCCTGATTTCCAGTTCCTCATACTGGGGGACATTTCTGCCCCCCTCCTTTCCACTGCCTAGAGCTGGGGATCATCTCTGCCCCCCTGACTAGTGTTGCCTCGAGCTGGGGGACATATCCACCCCCCTCAATTCTGTTTCCTCGTTAGGGTGACATGTCTGTCCCCGATTTCCATGCCTTGTGTTGGGGGCCATTTCTGACCCGTTGATTAGTGGTGCTTCGTTGTGGGGGACATTTCTGCCCCCCTGATTTACAGTGCCTCGTGTTGGGGGACATTTCTGCCCCCCTGATTTCTGTTGCCTCCTGGTGGGGGACATTTCTGCCCCGTGATTTCTGTTAACTCCTGGTGGGGGACATTTCTGCCCCCCTGATTACTGCTGCCTATTGGAGGGGGACATTTCTGCCCCCCATTATGGAGCTTCTGGTGGGGGACATTTCTGCCCCCCTGTGTATGTTGCATAGAGCTGGGGGACATTTCTGCCTCCCTGATTACTGGTTCCTCGTGAGAGGGACATTCCTGCCCCTGATTTCCAGTGCCTCATTATGGGGGACATTTCTGCCCCCTGATTTCCCGTGCCCAATGGTGGGGGACATTTCTGCCCCCCTGATTTACACTGCCTCGTGCTGGGGGACAATTCTGCCCCCCTGATTTCCAGTGCCTCGTGCTGGGGGACAATTCTGCCCCCCGATTACTCTTGCCTCGTGGTGGGGGACATTTCTGCCCCCCTGACTACTGTTGTCTCGAGCTGGAGGACATTTCTGCCACCCTGAATACTGGTTCCTCGTGAGTGGGACATTTCTACTCCCCTGATTTCCAGTGCCTCGTGGTGGGGGACATTTCTGCCCCCCTGAATACTGTTGCTTCGCCCTGGGGGACATTTCTGCCCCCCTCATTACTAGTGCCTTGTCCTTAGGGAAATTTCTGCCCCCCTCAATTCTGTTGCCTCGAGACGGGGGACATTTCTGCCCCCTTGCTTTTCACTGCCTCGTTTTGGGGGACATTTCTGCCCCCCTCAATTGTTTCCTCCTGAGGGGGACATTTCTGCCCCCCGATTACTGCTGCCTCATGGTGGGGAACATTTCATCCCCCCTAATTACTGGTGCCTCGTGGTGGGAGACATTTCTGCCCCCTGGTTACTGGTGCCTCGTTGTTGGGGACATTTCTGTCCCCCTGAATACTGATGCCTCCTGGTGGGGGATGTTTCTTCCCCCATTATTACTGGTGACTAATGGTGGGGACATTTCTGCCTCCCTGATTCCTGGTACCTAGTTTAGGGGGACATTTCTGCTCTCAAATCATTGGTCCCTCGTGGTGGGGACACAATTCAGTCTCTGTTCCTAGTTGCCTACTTGGGGAATATTTCTGTCCCCTTAATTCCTGGTTACTAGTTTCTGGGGACATTTCTGCCACGCATTACTGGTGCCTCCTGATGGGGACATTTCTGCCCCCCTGATAACTGGTGCCTCGTGTTGGGGGACATTTCTGCCCTCCTGATGACTGGTGCCTCATGCTGGGGGACATTTCTGCCCCCCTGATACCAGTGCCTCGTGCTGGGGGAAAATTCTGACCCCCTGATTACTCTTACCTTGTGGTGGGGGACATTTCTGCCCCCCTGACTACTGATGCCTCGAGCTGGGGGACATTTCTGCCCCACTGATTACTGGTTTCTCTTGAGGTGGACATTTCCCCCCCACCCCGATTTCCAGTTCGTCGTGTTGTGGGACATTTCTGCCCCCGTGATTTCCAGTGCCTCGTGCTAGGGGACATTTCTGTCCCCCTGATTACTGGTGCCTCGTGTTGGGGGACATATCTGCCCTCCTGATTTACAGTGCCTCATGGTGGAGGCCATTTCTGTCCCCCTGATTTTCAGTGCCTCGTGCTGGGGGACATTTCCGCCCCCCTCATTAGTTACCTCATGCTGGGGAACAATTCTGCCCCCCTGATTACTCGTTCCTCGTGAGGGGGACATTTCTGCCCCCTTGGTTTTCAGGGTCTCGTGGTGGGGGACATTTCTGCCCCCGATTTCCAGTGCCTCGTGGTGGGGTACATTTCTGCCCCCTCATTACTGGTGCCTTTCCTGCGGGACATTTCTGCTCCCCTCAATTCTGTTGCCTCGTGCCGGGTGACATTTATGCCCCCTTCATTACTGGTTCCTTGTGAGGGGGACATTTTTGCCCCCCTGATTTCCAGTGCCTCGTTGTGGGGAACATTTCTGCCCCCCGATTTCCAGTGCTTCATGCTGGGGGACATTTCTGCCCCCCTCATTAGTCGCCTTGTGCTGGGGGACAATTCTGCCCCCCTTATTTCCAGTGCCTACAGCGGGGGGACATTTCTGCCCCCCTGACTACTGTTGCTGAGCTGGGGGTCATTTCTGCCCCCCTCATTATTTGTGCCTTCTGCTGGGTGACATTTCTGCCCCCCTGATTTCCAGTGGCTCGTGGTGGGGGACATTTGTGCCCCCCCGATATCCAGTGCTTTGTGGTGAAGACAATTCTGCTCCCTGATTTTTAGTGACTTTTGCTGTGGGACAATTCTCTCGTCCTCATTACTGGTTCCTGTGCTGGGGGATATTTCTATCCCCCTGATTACTGGTGCCTCCTGGTGGGGGACATTTCTGTCCCCCTGACTACTGTTGCCTTGTGCTGGGAGATATTTCTGCCCCCTGATTACTGGTACCTAGAGGTGGGATGCATTTCTGTTCCCCTGATTACTGGTGCCTCGTAGTGGGGGATATTTTTGCCCCAATGATTACTCGTGCCTCGTTCTGGGGGACATCTGCCCCCCTGATTAATGGTGCTTGGTGTTGTGGGACATTTCTGCCCCCTTGATCACTGGTGCCTCATGGTGGGGGACATTTTTGCCCCCCTTATTACAGGTGTCTCCTTGAGGGGGGACATATCTGCCCCCTGATTACTGGTGCCTCCTGGTAGGGGACATTTCTGCCCCCTTGGTTCCTGGTGCCTGGTCGCTGGGGACACTTCTGCCCCCCTCATTCCTGGTTCCTTATTTAGGGGGACATTTCTGCTCACAATCCTTGGTCCCTCTTGGTGGGGACACAATTGTGTCCCCTTTCCTAGTTGCCTCCTTCTTGGTGGTATTTCTGTACCCTTAATTCCTGGTTCTAGTTTCGGGAAATATTTCTGCCCCCCTAGTTACTGGAGCCTCCAAGTTTGGGACATTTCTGATCCCTTAATACTGGTGAATCCTGCTGGGGTTCATTTCTGGCCCCGATAATTTGTGCCTCCTGATGGGGAACATTTCTGCCCCCCGATTACTGCTGCCTCCTGGTGGGGGAAATTTCTATCCCCCTTATTACTGGTGCCTCATGGTAGGGGGCATTTCTTCCAGCCTTATTACTGGTGCCTCTTGCTGGGGGACATTTTTGGCCCCCCTGATTACTGGTGCCTCTGTTGGGGACATTTCTGCCCCCGTGATTACTGGAGCCTCTGGTGGGGGACATTTCTGCCCCCCTGAATATTGGAGCCTCCCGGTGGGGGACATTTCTGCCCCCCTCATTGCTGGTGCCTTGTGCTGGGTGACATTTCTGCCCCACTGTCTACTGGTGCCTCCTTATGGGGGACAATTCTGCCCCCCTTATTACTGGTTCCTCGTGAGGGGGACATTTCTGCCCCCCTGATTTCCAGTGCATTGTGGTGGGGGACATTTCTTCCCCCCTGATTTCCAGTGCCTTGTTCTGGGGGACATTTCTGCCCCTGATTACTGGTTCCTCGTTGTAGGGGACGTTTCTGTCCTGATATCTGGTGCCTCCAGGTGGGGGACATTTCTGCCCTCCTGATTACCAGTGCCTCATGGTGTTGGACATTTCTACTCCCCTGATTTCTGGTTCCTCGTGTTGGGGGATATTTCTGCCCCCATGATTACTGGTGCCTTGTGGTGGGGGATATTTCTGCCCCCCTCATTCCTGGTTCGTTGTTTAGGGGGACATTTCTGCTCTCCAATCCTTGTTCGCTCGTGGTAGGGACACAATTCTGTCCCTGTTCCTATTTGCTTCCTTCTGGGGGAATATTTCTGTCCCCTTAATTCCTTGTTTCTAGTTTCTGGGGACATTTCTGCCCCCCTAATTACTGGTGCCTCCTGGTGGGGGACATTTTCCCCCCAGATTAATGGTGCCTTTTGGTGGGGGACATTTCTGCCCCCCGTTTACTGGTTCCTGGTGGTGTCAGAAATTTCTACCCCCTGATTACTGCTGCCTCTTGCTGGGGGAAATTTCTTCCTCCCCGATTACAGGTGCCTCGTGGTGGGGGACATTTCTGCTCCCCTGATTACTGGTGCCTCCTGTTTTGGGACATTTTTGCCCCCCATTACTGGTGCCTCCTGGTGAGGGACATTTTCCCCCCCTGATTTCTGGTTCCTTGTTGTGTGGGACATTTCTGCCCCCCTGATTACTGGTGCCTCATGGTGGGTGACATTTCTCCTCCTGATCCCCGGTTCCTAGTGGTGTTGGGACATTTCTGCGCCCGGATCTCTGGTGTTTCTGGTGGAGGACATTTCTAGCCCACTGTCTCCTGTTGCCTATTTTGTGGGGACATTTCTTCCCCCCTGATGCTTGCTGCCTACTGTTGTGGATATTTCTGTCCCTGATCCCTGGTTCGTAGTGTTTTAGGGATATTTCTGCCCCTATTATATGGTGTCTAGTGGTGGGGGAGATTTCTGCCCCCCACCCCATCCCTGGTGCTTTGTGTTGGGGAACATTTCTGCTCCCCTAATTCTTGGTTCCTAGTTTAGTGGGACAGTTCAGCTCCCAATATCTGGTGCTTAGTGGTGGGGGATATTTCTGCCCCCTTATTCTTGGTTCCTATTTTTGGAGACATTTCTGTCCCTCAATTTCACGTGTGCAGTAGTGGAGGATATTTCTGGCCCCCTGAATTCTTTGTGGCAGGTTTTGGGGGACATTTCACCCAGAACTTGGTTCCTAGTCATGGGGGACATTTCTGCCCCCGTAATATGTTTCCTAGTTTAGTGGGACATTTTTGCCCCTTGATGCCTAGTCTCTAATTTTGGGGGACATTTCTGCCCCCAACACCTGGTGCCTAGTCGTGGGGGATATTTCTAGCCCCTTAATTCCTGGTTCCTAGTTTTGGGGGACATTTCTGCCCAGCAATTCCAGGTGCCTAGTTCTGGAGGATATTTCTACCCCTGGTCCCAGGTACCTATTTGTGGGAACATTTCTGCCCCCTTGATTCCTGATGCCTAGTTTGGGAGACATTTCTGCTCCCTGGCCCTGGTACCAAAGGTTGGGGGGGACAGTCTGCCCCAATCCACATGCCTAGTGGTGGAGGGACCTTTCTGCTCCCTGATTTCTTGTTCCTTGTTTTGGAGGACATTTCACTCCCCTATCTCTGATGCCTAGTTTTGGGGACATTTTCCCCCCATTCCTTGTGCCTAGTTTTGGGGGACATTTCTGCCCCTGATCCCTGCTGCCTAGTGATAGGGGGACATTTGGCTTCCAGATTCATGGTACCTTTTGCGAGGGGAATTTGTCCCCCCATTCCTGGTGTAACTTTTGGGGGGACATTTCAGCTCCCTGATCCATGGTTCCACTTTGTGAGGGGACACTTCTGTGCCCTGATCCCTGGTGCCTAGGCATTTCTGTCTAGCCACATCTGGTGCCTGTGATAGGGACATTTCTGCCCCCAATTCCTAGTGCCTAGTGGTGGGGTCACGTTTCAGTCCCACAATCTCTGATTCCTAATGTTGGGTGGACATTTCTAACCCCCCGATCCCTGGTGTCTAGTGGGTGGGACATATCTGTCCCCCTATCCGTGATGCCTAGTGGTGGGGGGAATTCTTCTACCCCCGAATATTATTGTCTAGTGGTTCGAGGCATTTTTGACCCCCTGATTCCTGGTGACTGGTGGTGTGGGGCATTTCTGTCCCACTGATCCCCTGTTTTCTGGTCAGGACCATTTTGTTCCCTACAGCCCTACTACCTACTGGGGGGCATTTCTGCCCCCTTGATCTCTGATGCCTAGTGGTGGGGGCATGTCTACCCACACATTTGTGTTCCTAGTTTTGGGGACATTTCTGCCCCCGATCCCTTGTGTTTCATTGTGGTTAACCTTTCTGCCCCCTGACCTTGTCTCCTTAGGTGAGGGTCATTTCTATCCCCGACATACCTGGTGGCTGGTGGCTGGTGGAGGGTGAGAGTGGAGAGAGGAGGGTGAAGGAAGAGCGAGGAAGGAGGAGGATGAAATGAGGAAGGTGGGCAGTAGGAGGGCGGGAGGACAGCGTTGGGGGTAGATGGATTGATTGGGAGAGGACAGGGTGCCCCCGCACAAAGGAAACAGGGAACAGGGGGAAGGAGGTTCCCAGATGAACCTGTGCTGAAGCTCTGGACTTGGAGGCGAAGGTCTGCGGCCTCTTGTTGCACATGCGCAGGGACAGGAGAGTCTCTGGGTCTCACGTACTTCCTGGACCCGTGGGCTGTGTCTCGACCACGGCCTCCAGTCCACTGTCCTCTGACACTCCCCCAACTCATCTCCACTGCTTCCTCCTTGACCACAATGTCAAGTTCCACTCTGAATCACCCAGGAGGTCTTGCTTTGCTTCCTCTTTCTTTCTTTCTTTCCTTTCTTTCTTTCTTTCTTTCTTTCTTTCTTTCTTTCTTTCTTTCTTTCTTTCTTTCTTTCTTTCTTTCTTTCTTTCTTTCTCTTTCTTTCTTTCTTTCTTTCTTTCTTTCTTTCTCTTTCTTTCTTTCTTTCTTTCTTTCTTTCTTTCATTCTTTCATTCTTTCTTTCTTTCTTTCTCTCTCTCTTTCTTTCTTTCTTTCTTTCTTTCCTTTCTCTTTCTTTCTTTCTCTCTTTATTTCGTTCTCTCTCTTTTTTCTTTCTCGCTCTTTCTCTCTCTTTCTTTCTTTCTTTCTTTCTTCTTTCTCTTTTTTCTTTCTTTCTCTCTTTTTTCTTTCATTCTCTCTTTCTCTCTATTTCTTTCTTTCTTTCTTTTTCTTTCTATTTCTCTTTCTTTCGCTCTCTTTTTCTTTCTTTCTCTTTCTTTCTTTCATTCTTTCTTTCTTTCTTTCACTCTTTTTTCTTTCTTTCTCTCTCTTTTTTCTTTCTTTGTTTCTTTCTCCTTTTTCTTTCCTTTTTCTTTCTTTCTTTGTTTCTTTCTTTCTCTTTCTTTCCTTCTTTCTTTCTTTCATTCATTCTCTCTCTTTCTTTCTTTCATTCCTCTTTCTTTGTTTCTTTCTTTCTTCCTTTTCATTTTTAATTTTATTTTTATTTTTTGCTTTTTGGGTCACATCTAGCTATAGTCAGGGCTTATTCCTGTTTTTGCACTCAGAAATAACTCCTTTTGGTGCTCAAGGAACCATATGGGATACTGGGAATGGAACCTGTGTGGCCCAGTGCAAGGCAAATACGCTACCTGCTGTGCTATTGCTCCAGTCCTGAAGTTCTTTCACCTTTGTCTTCCTTGAGGGCAATGTCAAGTTCCTCCCCTAATCCCACAGGAGGTCTTTCACTTTTCTTTTCTTTTTATTTCTTTTCTTTTCTTTTTTGTGTCATATCCGCTGATGCTCGGGATTTTTTCTTATTTTTTCGCTCAGGAATAACTCTCGGTTATTGTTCAGGCTACCATATAGGATACTGAGACTAGAACCTGGGTCCGCTGAGTGCAAGGCAAATGCCTTACCCACTGTTCTATCACTCCAGCCCTGAAGGGCTTCCACTTTTTCCTTCCTTGACCACAATGTAAAGTTCCATTCTCCTAATCCCCCAGAATGTCTTACACTTTATTTCCTTGACGAAAATGTCAAGTTCCTGTCTCCAAATCCCCCTTAAGGTCTTCCCATTTTTTCTTTTCTTTGGCTTTTTGGGTCACATTCGGTGAAGTTCTGGGTTTATTCCTGTTTTTATACTCAGGATTTCCTAGTCCTGGTGGTGCTCAGGAGACCATATGGGTTGATGGGAATTGAACCTGGGTCAGCTGTGTGCAAGGCAAATTCCCTACCCACTGTGCTATTGCTCCAGCCCCAAAGGTCTTTTCCTTTTTTCTTCCTTGATAAGGTTGTCAGTTTCCACTCTCCTAATCCCCCAAGAGGTTTTGCACTTTTTTTTTGCTTTTTGGGTCTTATCCAGCGATGCTCAGGGTTCATTCCTGTTTTTGCAGTCAGGAATAACTCCTGGTGATGCTCAGGGACCACAGCGATGCTGAGAATCGAACTTGGGTTGACCATGTGTGGGGCAAATGCCCTACCCACTATGCTATCTCTCCAGCCCTGGAGGTCTTCCACGTTTTTCTTCCTTGACGACAATGTCAAGTTCCACTCTTCTAATTTCACAGATTGTTTCCACTAATTTTTCTTTCTTTTCATTTTTTTTCTTTTCTTTTTTCTTTTTGGGTCACATCGTGCGATGCTCAGGGTGCTTCGGGGACCATATGGGATGTGGGAATTGAACCTGGGTTGGCTGTGTGCAGGGCAAATGCCCTACTTGCTGTGCTATCGCTCCAGCCCCCAAAGTCTTCCACTTTTTTCTTCCTTGACAACAATGTCAAGTTCCACTCTTCTAATTTTCCAGAAGGTTTCCACTTCTTTTTCTTTTCTTCTTTCTTTATTTTTTAATTTTTTTTTAAATTTTTGGTCACACCCGGTGATGCTCAGGGGTTACTTCTGGCTCTTGACTCAGTAATTACTCCTAGGGGTTCTCAGGGGACCATATGGGATGCTGGGAATCGAACCTGGCTCAGCTGTGTGCAGGGCAAATGCCCTACCCACTGTATAATAGCTACAGCCTAGAAGGTCTTCCACTTTTTTCTTTCTTGACAACAATGTCAAGTTCCTCTCTCCTAATCCCCCAGGAGGTCTTCCACTTTTTTCTCTTTTTTCTTCCTTGACAATGTCAAATTCCACTCCCCAAATTCCCCTGAAAATCTTACAAATTTTTCTTCCATGATGACAATGTCACATTCCTCCTTCCTAATCCCCCAAGGGTCTTCCAATTTCTTTCTTTGTGTTTATTTCTTTTTGCCCTGGGTTGGCTGCGTGCAGGGCAAATGCCCTACTTGCTGTGATACCGCTCCAGCCCAAAAGGTCTTCCACTTTTTTCTTCCTTGACAACAATATCAAGATTCACTCTTCTAATTTCCCAGGTTTCCACTTTTCTTTCTTTCTTTCTTTTTCTCTTTCTTTCTTTCTTTCTTTCTTTCTTTCTTTCTTTCTTTCTTTCTTTCTTTCTTTCTTTCTTTCTTTCTTTCTTTCCTTTCTTTCTTTCTTTCTTTCTTTCTTTCTTTCTTTCCTTCTTTCTCTCTCTCCCTTCCTTCCTTCCTTCCTTCCTTCCTTCCTTCCTTCCTTCCTTCCTTCCTTCCTTCCTTCCTTCCTTCCTTTCTTTTCTTTTTCTTCTTTTTGTGTCACGTCAGCAATGCTTAGGGTTGTTTTCTGTTTTGGCAGTCAGGAATAACTCCTGGTGGTGCTCAGAGGACCATATGGGATGCTGGGACTCAAATCTGGGTTGGTTGTGTGCAGGGCAAAGCCCTACCTGCTGTGCTATCACTTCAGCCCCAAAGGTCTTTCACTTCTTTCTTCTTTCAGTACGTTAAGTTCCACTCTTCTAATTTCACAGAAGGTTTCCACTTCTTTTTCTCTTTCTTCTTTTCTCTCTCTCTTTTTGTTTTATTTTTGTGTCACACAGGTGATGCTAGGAGTTACTCCTGGCTCTGCACTCAGGAATAACTCCTAGGGGTGCTCAGGGGACCAAGTAGGATCCTGGGAATTGAACCTGGGTCAGCCGTGGTCAGGGCAAATGCCCTACTTGCTGTGCTATCGCTACAGCCCTGAAGTTCTTCCACTTTTTTCTTTCTTGAGAACAATTTTAAGTTCCACTCTCCTAATCCCCCTGAAAGTCTTACACTTGTTTCTTCCATGATGACAATGTCATGTTCCTATTTTCTAATTTCTAATATTCCAAAAGGTCTTCTAATTTCTTTTTTTTTTTTTGCTTTTTGGGTCACATCCAGCGATGCTCAGTGGTTATTTCTGGCTTTGCACTCAGGAATCACTCCTAACAGTGATCAGGGACCATATGTATGTTGGGAATCGAACCTGGGTCAGCCGTGTGCAAGGCAAACGCTCTACTCACTGTGCTATCGATCCAGCCCTGAACGTGTTCCACCTTTTTCTTCCTTGACGACAATGTCAAGTTCCACTCTTTTAATTTCCCAGATGGTTTCCACTTCTCTTTCTATCTTTCTTCCTTTCTACCTTTCTTTTCATTTCTTTCTTTCTTTTCTTTCTTTCTTTCTTTCTTTCTTTCTTTCTTTCTTTCTTTCTTTCTTTCTTTCTTTCTTCCTTCCTTCCTTCCTTCCTTCCTTCCTTCCTTCCTTCCTTTCTTTCTTTCTTTCTTTCACACCTGATGATGCTCAGGGATTACTCCTGGCTCTGCACTCAGTAATGACTCCTAGGGGTGCTCAGTGGACAATATGGGTGCTGGGAATCGAACCTGTGTTGGCTGTGTGCAGGGCAAATGCCCTACCCTCTGTGCTATCGCTCCAGCCCCGAAGGTCTTCCAGTTTTTTCTTCCTTGACAACAATGTCAAGTTTCTCTCTCCTAATCCCCCTGAAGTTCTTATACTTTTTTCTTACATGACGACAATGTCATGTTCGTCTTTCCTAATCACCTAAAAGGTCTTCCAATTTCTTTCCTTTCACTTTTAAATTCTTTTGCTTTTTGGGTCAAATCCAGCAATGCTCAGGGATTATTCCTGCACTGCACTAAGAGTCACTCCTAGCGGTGATCAGGGGACCATATGTATGTTGAGAATCGAACCTGGGTCAGCCAAGTGCAAGTCAAACACCCTACCCACTGTGCTATCAATCCAGCCCCAAAGGTGTTCCACTTTTTTCTTCCTTGACAACAATGTCAAGTTCCACTCTTCTAATTTCCCAGAAGGTTTCTATTTCATTTTCTTTTTTCTTCTTCTTCTTTTATTTTTTTTTAATTTTTGGTCACACCCAGGGATGCTCAGAGGTTCCTCAAAGTTCTGCATTCAGTAATAATTCCTAGGGGTGCTCAGGGGACCATATGGGATGCTGGGAATCAACCGGGTCAGCTGTGTGCAGGGCAAATGCACTACCCACTGTGCTATTGCTCCAGCCCCAAAGTTCTTTCAATTTTTTCCCTCTTGAAAACAATGTCAAGTTCCTCTCTCCTAATCCCCAGTAGGTCTTCCACATTTTTCTTCTTTGAGGAGAATATCAAGTTTCACTCTACTAAACCCCCCAGAACATCCTCCACTGCCTCTTCTTTGATGACATGCCAAGTTCCACTCCTGTCATCCCCCAGGATGGCCTCCACCGCCTCCTCCTTCACCACGACATCCAGTTCCTCACTCCGGCTCCTTCTCTACCACCTCCTCCTTGACCTTGGTCTCCAGCTGCACATTTGCCTGGTTGCACAGTCTTCCACTAGTTTCGCTCCCGTCGGCTTCCTTTGGCCCGGGATGGTCTGTGGGGCAGCCAGAGGGTCTCAGCCAACCAAGGTGGGTGGAGAGGCCTGGGGCGGTGTCCGCCTGTTTCCTCCTCCCCGGCTGCCACAACTCCTGACCCCCAGAGGGGCTTCTCCTTCTGGCCACTTACCCTTTGCAGGGCCCCTGGTGAGGGCAGCAGGGCCTGGCCCTGAGGTTTCTCCTTGAGGGTCTGACTGAGCTGCCCTAGAGGGGAAGGCAGGGGTGAGGGGCAGGGAGGGAGCCGGGGGCTGCCTTCTGCTCCCAGAAGCCCTGGGCCAGCCCTCACCTGGTCTCCCTCCTCCCCATGAAGGCTGCCCCCAGCAGGGCCTCCTCTGGGGACTGGGCCAGCTGCAGGTGGTCCCTGAGCCGCTTCTGCTGCAGCCACTGTGGGGACAGCGGCTCCCCCTTGGCGCCCAGGAGACGGTGGCTTCCGGGGGCTGCGGTGTCACAGCTGTGCGCTCCTCTGAGAAGCAGGAGACGGTTCCCAGAGGGCCACAGCCTCGCAGCGTCTGGTCCTGCAGCCGCGCCTGTGGGCAGGGCGCTGGCTGTGAGGACAGGTGCGAGGGCCCACAGACCCCAGCCAGGACGCCCAGGGCTCAGACCCTCACTCCCAGGCCCAGGCAGGAGCCCCTGGGACGACCTGTCCCCTGAAGGCCCCCGGGGTGTCTCTCCCAGGACCTGAGACCTGGGGCCTCGCCCTGCTTTGAGCCCTTAATCCTACCCGCAGCCTCCCACCATCCTCCAGTCTAGTCCTGCTCAGGCCCCCCCACACCCCCACACACCCCCTGGCCCTGGAGCCCCGGCTCAGACCCTTGGCCCGCACCTGAGTCTGCAGTTGTTCTCCCGGCTCACGGGTTCCTCCCGGATCTTCCTGGAACTTCCTGGCCTCCAGCCTTAACTGTCCTGTCGTGTGTCGAAACCAGGTGGCTGAGTCTGGGGCACCAGGGGCCAGTGCACCTGGGAGGAAGCTGAGGGTCCAGGCCCCCCAGAGCCTCACCCCACCCTAGCTTCATTCCTGGTCCACAGCCCCAGGCCTTGGGGCTCCTCTGGCTCGTCTCGGGGGGCTGCTCGTTTCTCTCTGCCTCAGCTGCCCCTGGTCACTTGCACAGTCAATTCTTTCCCGGTTTGGACTGATGTGAGCCCTCCCGGCAGGACTGGACAGGGACAGGATGTAGGTGAGGCTTCCCTGGACCAGGCCCTTGCTCTCTCTGCATTTCCATGCCCAGAATATTCTGGGGGGGGCCGGGACCCCCACCTGCTGCCCCCCAGAGGAGGACCCTGAGGTGCAGGACTGTGAGACTTCCAGCTCTGCTCCCGCCTGTCTCCTGATGTCACAAGGCCCAATTCACACGGCCCCTCCCTGGGCACCCTAGGCCACCCCTTCCTGCCATCACCCTCCCCACATGCCACAGGCTTGACACGCCGATCCCACGCCCCCGAGACCCCTGGTCACTCACCCAGACATCTATGACCTGCCATGGGGTCTTCAGAACGTTTTAATATATTCCATGTTTTAAAATTCTTCTGTCAGCGCTTTTCTCTGTCCAAACAGGGGGAGGGGCGTGTTGGCAATGGTAAGGCCGGGGCTCTGCGCGCCCGGATCCTGCTTAGAGTCCCACCGCCACCGAGGCTTCTCCTGAGCACTGTCTTGGAGTTTCCTCCCCTGCTGAGCTCCCACCCACATTGTTTCTTGAGCTGGGAGGACCAGTGTCTAGCCCTCCGGGCTTTCTGGTGGCGGGAGGAAGGGACAGGTCCTGGAGGGCGGGTCTCTGGGGAGTCCCCATCCCAGAGTTCCGGGGAGAACCTGGTAGCCCGGGGGTGCTGGGGTAGGGACTGGCCGCAGACCTGGGCTGGCAATGGGCCGGGGTCTTCATCCTGTGGCCTCCGGGCCACACGCTCTGATGACCGCGGTGCCGTCCCAGGGCCTTGGGCTGCCCAGGAATCGCCATCCCAGCTCTCGGACCCTCTTTCTGGCTCTGCCAATTTTCAGCTGTCTCCTAGAGAGTCAACATGGGTAAGGGGCTTGGGGCCTCTTCTAGCTTAAGGGTCTCTGGGAGGCATTTATTGGCGGGGCTGGTGGGCGTGGCCTCCGATATGCAATCCCATTGGCCAGGGAGAACTTCAGCTCTCCTGAGCCCCGCCCCCACCCAGAGAGAGGGTGACTGAACAATGAAGGCTGCACTGGCCTGTGTCCTGAGTTCCAATGTCCTGGTGGGCCTGAGGGACCTTCCCTGCCCCCACCCTAACCCTCAGGCACTGCCACTACCTAATTCTGGTTGGAATCTGTGGCCCCAGGGTGGGCCAGGAACATGTTCAGAGGGATGCGGGTCTGTCCAGGCACTGACCCTGTCCAGCCTCTCCATGGCTCAACCCACGGCTTTCTCAGTCCCAGAGATCAGGGCCCCAGATGCCCAGGCCTGGCAGAGGGGGAGTCCTGGCCGCTGTCCACACCGCCCCTCTCTCCCCATGACCCTCTCCTTCCTCTTCTTTCTGGAGCCCTTCCAGAAAGTGGGTAGGGCGTTTGCCTTACACGCGGTCCACCTTGGTTCGATTCCCAGCATCCCATAGGGTCCCTTGAGCACTGCCAGGGCTGATTCATGAGAGCTGAGCCAGGAGTAACCCCTATGAATCTCCGGGCGTAACCCCCCTACCCCCCAAAAAGAATTTTTTTTGCAGCTGGGAGGGAAAGGGCATTTGCAGGGGACAGTGTGAAGGGCAGTGTCTCAGACTGTTAAGGGTGAGAGGTTACCAGACCCACAGATAATGACCAGCACATTTGCTTTGTTTTCATTTCACAATGAAGAGAGGAAATTCTTGTCCTCTCACACCAGCCTTTAGCTATCCTGAATATTCTTTTAGTTTGACTCTTGTTCTGTGGTCCTGGGATTGAAACCAGGGCCTCACGCACATAAGGCAGGTGCCAGGAGCCACCTCTGAGCCACATCCATGGCCCTGAAATTCTCTTCATGTGCTTTGAGTTTGTGCGAATTTTCTCTACATCAAATTCTGCATGCCGGTAATAGCAAACAAATCAGGGCCTGACATACCATGAGCTTCAAGTAAAAAGCTAATTCTTTCTTGCTTGGCTTGCTAAAGCCCTGAGCTCAATCACTGACCTTGCATGGTCCCTGAGCATCATTTGATGTGACACCCCCTCCCCAGGAAAACAGTGAGAAGACATTAGCCTCAAGGGGCTCCTGGGAATATGGCCCTAAAACAAAAACAGGGGCAAAACAGAACCAAAACAAAAACCCAGATGAAAAGAATAAAGACTCAGACATAGGCCAGAAGGGGCCTCTCAAAGAACTGAGTGTATGCTTTGCATGCTGGGGGCCAGAGTCAATCCCTGGCCCCAATTGGTCCAGAGCACTGCTGGGGAATGAAACCCAAAGCATAGAGCTTCCTCCAAGTGTGTCCCTGCCAAAAACCAATGTTATGATCACAGGGTCTCTTATCTGTTTTTGCTGTGTGAAGGATCAAACCTAGGTCCAGCACATACAGAACATGTGCTTTACACTCAGGTAGGCCCCTGGCGTTGACAAAGTGTTGTTTTCTTAATTCACCGCCATCACCAAGGGAGCATTTATCAGTGAAGCACTTGAGCCTTGGTCTCAGCCCCAAGGCATACACAGTGGCCCAGAATGAGCAGTGCCTCTGACTGTGCACCGTGCAGGGCAGAATAAAGATCACATCATGAGGCAAATAAAGATCAGCAGCACCAAAGATTTGCTGATATTGGCGAATATTGGAAGAAAGTCTTCAGTTTCTCTTTGTGACTGTTGAGGCTGTCAGGTTCCTGTCAGGGATGGAGCTCAGGGAGAGGGTGTGTGCTTCTCATGGATGAGGGTCAGGATTTGCTCCCCAGCACCTCACCCTACAGATAAAAAGAAACAGGTTCAGTGATTCGAGATGATGAGCTAGAAGGATATTTTTTGCCTGTTTTGGTGCTGTGTCCAGTGGTACTCAGGGTCTCCTCCTGGCTCTTTGCTCAGGGATCACTCCTGGCAGTGCTGCTGGGGGGACCATATAGATGCCCAGGATCAAACTGTGGCCAGCCGCGTGCAAGGCAAGCACCGTCCTATCTCTCTAGCCCCAGAACTATACGAGTGTTTAAGATTTCTATTTCTTTTTTCAAATGGTCCCGTGAATGCTCTTTATGTGTGCATTTTGTTATTTGTATATATGGTATAGACAAACAGAAAACCTAAAGCAAGTTCCCTATGGACCTATTTTTCTTTTTCTCCCCGCCCCCCGCCCATACTTTATTTTAACACTGTGGTTTACAAAGTTATAGGCATTCAGTATTCTGTCACCAATCTCATCATCACTGTCACCTTCCTCCACCATTGTCTCCATTTTCCCAACCACCCCTCACGCTCTCCCTTCCCTGACCACCATAGCAGACCCACAATAATTTGTTTTATATTTCTTGTTATCCATAAATGGCTAACAGAATGATCAAATATGAGTGAAAATTGTTGTATCTCAGCATGCAGATGTTCATTTTTTATCTGAGGGAATAGAAGATGTTACACATTAAGCTTCTATGTGTGTGTGTGTGTGTGTATGTGTGTGTGTGTGTGTGTGTGTGTGTGTTTTCATTTTGGGTCATACTCGGTGATGCACATGGGTTACTCCTGGCTCTGCACTCAGGAATTTCTCTTGGCAGTGCTGGGGGACCGCATGGGATGCTGGGAATCAAACACAGGTTGGGCACGTGCACGGCAAACACCCTACCCGCTGTGCTATCCCTCCAGCCCCTAAGCTGCGTTAATGTTTTTGTTAGTCAAGATGGGTTGGCTTCCACAAAACAGTTTATCCAATCTGTTGAACTCCTACTGGATTATCAGTGTTGTAGAGTTTGGAGTTGTGTGACTTCTGTGCTGTGTACCCAGAGAATCCACAGGTGGGTTTTTTTTTCCGCTTTTCTTTTTTAATTTTTAAAAATTAAAATTTTTTTCATAAAGTTGTTCGCAATAATAGTTTGCATTCAGTATTTCAACACAAATCCAACCACAATTGCACCTTCACGCCAGCATTACTCACCTTATTTGCCCCTTAGGCAGTTGTTAATTTTATATTGCTCGCCATGAATTTTATGAGGTGTCATGCAGCCATAAAAATGGCCACGCACTCCTGGAATTCTAAAATTTTTGAATATTTGGGGTCCAGAGCCAAATCTGTGGCATGCTGCTCATTTGTGAGTCTCTGAATTGCAGTTTAATGTGCTTCAATGGCACCCAGAGGCAGTTCTGGGTGTGACTGCCAGGCTCCCTGAAGAACAGAGAGATGGGGGCAGGTCACCTTTCCCCGACTCTGTGAAGCCTGGACTTTTCTGTCACTGGTCCCAAATACCCATACCTGGGTTTTTCAGCAAATTCATTCTCATGCAAGTGGGGCTCATGATGAGGCAGTTAAGGTTGGCCGTGAGCGTGGCAGCAATTGGGTTCTGTAGGTCTGTGGCTACTGGGGTACATTTGGAACAGGTGGATGGACACACCTGCCCCCCTCCGAGTATGAGGTCTCTCTCTCTCTCTCTCTCTCTCTCTCTCTCTCTCTCACACACACACACACACACACACACAGAAGCTTAACGTGTAACATCTTTGAATTCCTTCAGATAACTACTTAACATCCGCATGGTGAGATACAACTATTTTCACTAAGATTTATGGGTACCTTATACTCATACCTCAGTGGTTCTGAGGTGATGGAGTCTGTGGGGGGCAGAGTGGTGACTTTGGGGTGTAGAAGCCAGCAGCTACAGTCACTTGGCCCGATGTATATTTTTATATGACATTTATTGTTGCAACAAATGTTGCAATAAGGTTTGGTTAGATAGTCTGATGCATTTAAGATATGGAGGCGAAAGAAATATGTTTTCCGGGAGGATCACTTAACTGTCTGGAGTTGTTGTGCTGTGGCCTGCTGCAGAGCAGCCTGTTCAGCCCCCTTCTATTGACTAGCTTGATGTTCTAACCAATGATATTCAGCCACATAGGCAGAATATGCAAATTAACTTAGTCAATGGAAACAGTATCAAAATCAGTTACACAACAGGAAGTATAGTCAGTTAAAGTAACAGTAACAGGAAAACGATGTTTACATCCAAGCCTAGCTAGGCCTGAGATTATGGGATGTTGTACACCAACAATTATTTATGTGTTTTTTTGGGGGTTTGTGGTCATACCCAGCGGTGCTCAGGGCTTACTCCCGGCTCTGCATTCAGGGCTCGCTCCTAGCAGTGCTCTAGGAACCATACGTGGTACTGGGGATTGGGACCAGAGTGAGCAGGATATAAGACAAGCAGCTCAATCTTGCTCCATCTCTCTGTGCTCCCCCTTCCTCCCGCACCCCAGCCCCACTGTTTCAGGTTTGTGACCCAACTCTTTTGGGGGGAGTTTTGGCTGACACCTAGGGTCTCTCTAGGGATACTCCCAGCAATGCTTGGGGGACTGTGTGGTACCTGGGGTCAAAACAAGTGGGTCGCAGGAAGCAAGGGCCTTACGTAGCCCCTGGAATATGTCCCCAACCCACTTTTCCCAAGAAATTTTCCCCTTCTCCCCCTGCCTTAGGAAGGCAAAGAACTCCTTGATGTTTGGAGGAATTCCTGGGTATTCAGGGAGAAATCCTCTTCCATTCAAAACAAATTTCCAGGGGCTGGAGTGGTAGCAGAGAGGGTTGGATATTTGCTTTGCACGTGGTTGACCACTTACGATCCCTAGCACACCATATGGTCCCTGAGCACCGCCAGGAGTAATTCCTGAGTGCAGAGCCAGGAGTAACCCCTATGCATTGCTGGTGTGACCCTAAAAGCAAACAAACAAACAAACAGACAGACAAACAAACAAACAAAACCCAATTTCCTGTGGGATGGGAGGGAATTTCTCGGCAGACCGGGAATCAGAGTGGCCCTGAGCTTCAGTTCCTGACCACCCTGTTTGCATCAGAGTAGTCGTGGGTCTGGGGGAGGCCGTTGTCCACGAGAAGAGTGTTTCCATCAAGTTTTTTTTGTTTCTTTTTTGTTTTGGGGTCATACCCAATAGTGTTCATGGGTTACTCCTGGCTCTGCACTCATGAATTACCCCCCTGGAGGTGCTTGAGCGACTATATGGGATTCTGGGTATCGAACTCAGCTTAGCTGCGTGTCAGACAAGTGCCTACCCATGATACTGTCTTCCGGCCCCTCTGGCCAGTTTGTTCACTGCTGAACCCCTGCCCTGCCCCTGCCTGGCAGAGCTGGCCTGTCAGGGTTTGCTTTGCTGATCAGTCCCACAGCTCATCCCCGTCTGATCTGAGGCTGGGGGAGTCAGAGAGGAGAAGGGGGCCCTCCTGTGTGGCACAGGCGGGGACCGCTGGAGTAGGCCTGGGTCCTGCCCCCCGGGGTCGGAGGCCACGGTCCTGAGGACACGGCGGCCCTGAGGAGTGTCGAGGAAGCCTGCCCGCTGCTTCCCTTGCAGCCAGAGAGGCCCGTGTGCAGAGCAGGGAAGTAGTCAAGACCCGAGAGTAGGAACATGCCTTCGCCTTTGACTCAGGAATCACTCCTGGCAGCGGTCAGGGGCCCATGTTCCAAGGGTCGAGGGGTGGCTACCACAGGCTGGCTAGTGCCCCTACCCTTGGAGTATCACTCTGGCCCAAGCCCTACCGTGTCTTTTTGCTGTTTTTTAATATTTTATTTTCATGAAGTAGTTCACAATGGTTCACTGTCACTGACATCCAATTGCTCACCGATTTGTTTGAGCAGGCACCAGTAAGGTCTCTCATTGTGAGACTTGTTATTACTGTTTTTGGCATATCGAATATGCCAGGGTAGTTTCCCAGGCTCTGCCGTGCAGTCGTGATACTCTCGGTAGCTTGCCGAGCTCTCCGAGAGGGGCGGAGGAATCGAACTTGGGTCGGCTGTGTGAAAGGTGAAAGCCCAACCGCTGGGCTATCGCTCCAGCCGTGACATTTCATTTGCAGATAATAGTCAAACACCACCCCCACCTCTGAACACCTTCACACTTATTGTTGGAAGTGTGTGATGGTTGTTGTATGTTGTATTTTGTTCTGGAGCCATTGAAGGCTCTATATAAGAGAACACAAGCAAGTATGTTAAAAACCAAACAAATGTGTGCTACTTTTGGTACATAAGTGGGCTAGAGTATTAAGAGGTTGCATGGCCGTGAATGCGACCAGGCACTCCAGGAAATTCTGCGGTGCTCTCCTCTAGGAGCTTTGGTTTATAGTCTCTGATCGTGGCCGTTGATGAGATGACATGGCACTGGGGGCAGTTTGTGGGTGTGACTGCCAAGCTATTGGAACACTGGTGACATGGCTAGAGCAGGCCCAGTCCCGATCAGAGCAGGCTTGGATATCTCAGGCAGGGTCAGGCAAACCTGAGTTCCTCTGTTGGTTCCTTCATGTGTGATGCTCGTCCGAGCCTGTGGAATTGGCCTGGAGCATGGCTGCAGCTGGGTTTGGAGGTTTTTGGCAGCTTGGGTTCTGCTTGGGTTGGGGAGGGAAACTTAACCTGTCCCCCTCCGAAGAGCCCCAGTGAAGACAGCCTGGCAGAGGGGAAAGAGATTCTGCATTGCACTCTTCCGGGAGCATTGGTTTATAGTCTCTGGATCTTGGCTGTTAATGGGATAACATGGTGCTAGAGCAGTTTGTGGGTGTGACTGCCAAGCTACTGGAAAACTGAGGAGCTGGGGGGAGGAGGCCTAGTTCCCATCCAAGCGGGCTTGGAGGTCTGTCATGGGGCCCAGCTGCCTGGTTTTTCCTGCTAGATCCTACTTGGGTGAGGCTCGTCTGAGCATGTGGAGGGTAAGCCCTGCCTTTTCTGTCCTCTTATTTACCCCAGTGACCAGGGAGAAGCTCCCCACACAGTCCATCATTTCAAAGAGTCGGTTCCCCTAGACAGAGATTCTCTCCTCAGAAGACCAGCAGCTCTGAGGTGGAGGTGGTGCTCAAAGTCCACAAGAGTTTGCCCAGGACACTCACCACCTGGAACCCTGAGGATTCTGTAGCACAAGGAGGACGTCGAGGCAGACCCTGACTCCAAGTCTGAGTCTGCGTCTGTGGAGCGTGAGAGCGCTCTCTCTCTGCCTGCAAGCAAGGGGCCTCCGGACAGTTAGGCAGAGGCGGCTCCAGACTCCCAGAAGCTCTGGATCTGACTCCATGGCCTTGGCCCTTGGGTCAAGCAGCAGAGGGGATTTCTCCTGCCCCCCCCCCCCCCATCGAGCCTCAGATTCTGGTCCTTCAGCCCCTCCCGCCGGCCTCTAAGCCCTGAGGAAAGCCCCTTCTGCAGGAACTTCTCTTCTGTTTAGACTAAACTCGCTTCAGTCATTAAACAGCCGCTGAGTTGGCCAAAGACTCAGTCTGTTTCTGGGGGGGCAGGGAAGCTCTTTGCTGGGATTTGTCCTCTGGGCCACCCCCTTTCTTGGGTGGGCGGGGCGGGGCGGGGGGCAGACCCTGTGGTGTACAGGGGCTACTCCAGGCTCTGAGCTTGGGCGTCTCTGCCCCTGGTGCAGTGGTGGGGATCACACCAGGGGTCGGTGGCAGGCGTGGCAGGGCAGGCCCCTTGAGCCCTGTACTGGCATTCTGACAACGTGGGTCGCCTTCCTCCCGTCAGAAGCAAAAACTGAAAAGTCTGAGTCTGCCAGGAGAGCGGGAAACCCAGGTCCCGTCCCAGGGCCCCTCCCGCCCCCCATCTGGCTCTTTCCAACTCCCGGGCGAGAGCGCCAGGGGGCAGGTCGCCAGAGCAGGAACGCAAGAGGCTCCCGGGAACAGCCCGACACTGGGACTGAGAAACTAATTGTCCTCACTGGTTGGAGCAGCCGAGGACACTCGGCACCACTGTGTGCGAGAGGTGAACGCTGTTGCCGTCGAATCCACACACCCTGAAACCAACCTGTAGAAACGGTTTCCTGCGTCCCTGCTCGGGCCTGTTTGGGCAGTGGCTGGGTTGAGCCTCGACTCTTGGAATAAATTGGGGCTCTTCCCTCCACTTCTCGGGTGCCCCCTATGTCTCGGCCAGACCGCTGTTGTCCCACCAGCGAGGGGGTGTAGGGGCCGAGTCGCTGATGCCCAGTCTCCCAGCTCCCCAAACCTCAAGGGGCAGCTGGACTTGGTGTCTCCCCGGCCCAGGGGCCCAGGGGGGGCCATGAGGAGCTAAGCCCAGAGCCCCCGCGGGGGCTGCGAGGGGCCGTGTCTCTCCCACTCAGACTCCTGGGTGAGGCGGGCAGGAGACTGAGAGTGTCGGGCAGCCCCGGGCCCAGAGCGCAAGTGGAGGGACAGAGCTGGCCCTGGGAGTCCCGGGGGAAACCAAGGACCCGCCCTGCCTGCCCTGGGCAGCCTTGGTGGGTGAGGGGCAGCCAGGGCCGTGGCCGACCCCATTCCCGGAAGGTTCCTGAAAGGAGGGCACTTCCTCCTGAGGGCTGCCGTGCGGTCCCTGACCTCTGTCCCGGGCATGCTGCCCGCCCTGTCTGAGTAGTGTGGCCTCAGCAGGGCCTGTCCCCAGGGCTGTGCGGGGCCTAGAGGACCCCGGGCCTGGAGCTCCCCACCAGGGGCGGGCTGGTTCTGGCTACCCCGACGCATGTTCGGTCCCAGGGCTCATCCTGCTCCTGGTGATGACACAGTCTTTCTGCCAGTGCCAGGGCGGGTCGCATCAGGGGACCGTGGCTGAGGGGACACCACCTTGGAACCTCCGGCTGCAGGAGCACTTTCAAGTCCTCATCCTGAGAAACCTGATCTGGACACCAGGGGGTGGCACCCACTAGCCTAGAGGGAAGGTGGGGTCTCCCTGTGACACAGGTGGGGGCCGGGGGACTGGTTCCAGGGCCGAGGGGAGGCCATGACCTGCTGCAGTGGAAGGCGAGGGCCGTGCGAGTGACAGGCTCCGGACAGGTCCAGCCCCATTCCCGGAAGTCCCGGACACCCCATGGCAGAAGCTCCCACAGTTCAGAAGCTCGCGCCCTCCCCCGGCCAGCCCCGCCCGCCCCGCCCCTGCCACACACCACACAAGCCTGGTAGGATCCGTTTATTGAGTCATGGGTGGAAAGGGACAGTGACGGTCAGGGGAGCCAGCCAGCCCTCCTCCTTCCTCTCTCCTCTGCCACCAACTCACGGGACCCTCAAGGACCCAAGGAGTGCCTGAGAGTGGCAGCTCTGAGGGTCCAGCCCCGTCAGCTCCAGGGGTGCCTTTCCCAGACATAGAAATGCTCACTGGGCAGGGGGTTCCAGCTCCACCTTTGGCTTTGGAGCCCCAGGGACGGAGGTTTGAGTCCTACTGAGGAATCCACTGACCCCTGGAGCCTAGTGGTGGGGGACGTTTCTGCCCCCCTTACTGGTGCTTAGTGGAGGGGGGATATTTCAGCCCCCCCGTCCCTGGTGCCTAGTGGTGGTGGGGGACTGGTGCGTAATGGTGGGGGTACATTTCTGCCCCCCAGCTCTTCGTTGCCTAGTGGGAGGGACATTTCTGCCCTCCCGCTCTCTTGTGCCTATTTTAGGGGAAATTTCTGCCCCCCAATCTCTGGTGCCTAGTGGGGGGGACATTTCTGCCACCCCCTAACTCCTGGTGCCTAGGTTGGGGAAACATTTTGGTCCCTGATCTCTGGTTTCAAGTGATGGGGGGACACTTCTGACCCCCGAATTCTGGTGCCTTGTGGTTGTGGCACAATTCTATCCTGGATCCATGGTGCCTTCTTTTGGGGCAACATTTCTGTCCCCCTCAATCCTGGTTCATAGTATATGGGGACATTTCTGTCCCCTGATCCCTGGTGCCTAATGGTGGGGGCTGTTTTTCTGTTTTTGCCCCCGAATTCCTCATTCCTAGGTAGGGGACATTTCTGCCTCTTTCTTTCAACCTAATTTCTGATTCTAGTATAGGGCAAAATTTCTCCCCGATATCTGGTGCCTATTGGGGACGATACTTCTGCCCCCTGATTACTGGTACCTAGTGATGGGGCCATTCCCCACTATCCATGGTCCCTAGTTGTGGGGAACATTTCTGCCCCCTGATGCCTTGTGCCTCGTGGTGGGGGACATTTCTGCCCCCCTGATTACTGGTGCCTCGTGGTGGGGGACATTCCTGCCACCCGGATTACTGGTTCCTCCAGGTGGGGGACATTTCTGCACCCCAGATTACTGGTGCCTCCTGGTGGGGGACATTTCTAACCCCAGATTACTGGTGCCAGGTGGTGGGGGATTTTTCTGCCCCCCCCCCCCCGATTACTGCTGCCTCCTGTTGGGGGATATTTCTGCCACATGACTCCTGCTGCCTCCTGGTGGAGGACATCTCTGTCCCAGGATTACTGCTGCCTCCTGGTGGGGGATTTTTCTGCCCACCCCCCACCCCCATTACTTCTGCCTCCTGGTGGGGTATATTTTTGCCGCCCTCATTCCTGGTTCCTAGTTTAGGGGGAAATTGCTGCTCCATAAATCTTGGTCCCCCGTGGTGGGGACACTATTCTGTCCCCGATCCTAGTTGCCTCCTCCTAGGGGGATATTTCTGTCCCCTAAATTCCTGGTTTCTAGTTTCTGGGGACATTTCTGTCTCCTTGTGGGAGACATTTTTCCCCCTTCATTACTGGTGCCTCGTGTTGGGGGACATTTCTGCCACCCAATTACTAGTGCCTCCTTGTGGGAGATAATTCTGCCCCCATCATTACTGGTGCCTCGTGGTGGGGAACATTTCTGCCCCCCCCCGATTACTGGTGCCTCGTGGCGGGGGACATTTCTGCCCCCCATATTTGTGGTGCCTCATGGTGGGGGAAATTTCTGCCCCCCCGGTTACTTGTGCCTCGAGGAGGGGGACATTTCTGCCCGCCGAATTACTGGTGCCTCATGGTGGTTGACATTTCAGCCCCCCGGATTACTGGAGCATCGTGTCGGGAAACATTTCTTCCCTCCAATAATTGGTGCCTCCTGGTGCAGGACATTTCTGTACCCAGATTCCTGGAGCCTCATGTCGGTAAACATTTCTTCCCTCCAATAATTGGTGCCTCCTGGTGCGGGACATTTCTGCACCCAGATTACTGGAGCCTCGTGTCGGGAAACATTTCTGCCCCCCAAATACTGGTGCCTCGTAGTGGGGGACATTACTGCCCCCACCCCATGATTACTGTTCCCTCCTGGTGGGGGACATTCCTGCCCCCCTGATTACTGTTCCCTCCTGGTGGGGGACATTTCTGCCCCACTGATTACAGGTTTCTCCTGGTGGGGGAAAATTCTGCCCCCCTCATTACAGGAGCCTCTTGGTTGGGGAAATTATTTTCCCCCATAAATTCAGGAGCCTCATGCATGGGGACATTTCTACTCCCGTATTTTCTGGAGCCTTGTGCTGGAGGACAATTCTGCTCCTCTCATTTTAGGAGCCTCGTGCTGGGGGACATTTCTGCCCCCCGATTACTAGTGCCTCCTTGTGGGAGATATTTCTGTCCCCATCATTACTGGTGCCTCGTGGTGGGGGACATTTCATCTCCCCTGATTACTGGTGCCTCGTTGTGGGGGACATTTCTGCCCCCCGATTACTGTTGCCTCCTGGTGGGGACATTTCTGCCCCCTGATTACTGGTGACTCCAAGTCAGGGACACTTCTGCCCTCGACTACTGGTGCCCTCTGGTCGTGGACATTTATGCCCCCCGATTACTGATGCCTCCCCGTGGGGGACATTTCTGCCCCCCTATACGGGTGCCTCGTGGTGGGGGACATTTCTGCCCCCCATTACTTGTTCCTCGAGGCGGGGGACATTTCTGCACCCCTGATTTCTGGTGCCTCGTGGTGGAGATATTTCTGCCCCATGATTACTGGTATCTCTTAGTGTAGGACATTTCTGTCCCCCTGTTTACTGGTGCTCAAGTGGGGGACATTTTTGCCCCCTGAGTACTGGTGCCTAGTGGTGGGGACATTTCTGCCCCCCATTAATGGTGCCCCCTTGTGGGGGACATTTCTAGCCTCCTGATTACTGGTGCCTCCAGGTGGGGGGACATTTCTGACCCCAAATTACTGGTGGCTGCTGGTGGGGGATATTTCTGCCCCCTGATTACTGCTGCCCCAAGGTGGGAGACATTTCTGCCCCCTGAAGACTGGTGCCTAGTGGCGGGGAAATTTCTGCCACCCTGATTACTGGTCACTGCTGGTGGGGAACATTTCTGCCCCCCTGATTACTGGAGCCTCGTGTTGGGAGATATTTCTGTCCCCTGCTCATAACTGGTTCCTAGTTTACGGGGACATTTCTGCTCTCCAATCCTTGTTCGCTCATGGTGGGGATACAATTCTGTCCCCGTTCCTAGTTGCCTCCTTCTGGTTGAATATTTCTGTCCTCTTAATTCCTCGTGTGTAGTTTCTGGGGATATTTCTCCCCCCCCCCCAATTTATGGTTCCTCCTGGTGGGGGACATTTCAGCCCCCGATTACTGCTGCCTCGTGGTGGGGAACATTTCATCCCCCCTAGTTACTGGTGCCTCGTGTTGGGAGACATTTATGCCCCCATGACTACTGATGCCTCATGGTGGGGGACATTTCTGCCACCCTGAATACTGGTGCCTGGTGATGGGGGACATTTCTGCCCCCCAGATTACCGGTGCACACTGTTGGGGGACATTTCTGCCCCCTTGAATACTGGAGCATCAGGGTGGAGGACATTTCTGCCCCCTTGATTACTCTGCCCCAATGTGTGGTACATTTCTATCCCTCTGATTACTGGTGCACCGAGGTGGGGGACACTTCTGCCTCCCTATTACTGGTGCCCCCTGCTGGGGGACATTTCTGCTACCCTGATTACTGGTGCTTCCTTTTGGGGGACATTTTTGCCCCCTGATTATAGGTGCTCGCTGGTGGGGGACATTTCTGCCCCCCTGATTACTGGTGCCTCGTGTTGGGGGATATTTCTGTCCCCCGCTCATACCTGGTTCCTAGTTTACGGGGACATTTCTGCTCTCCAATCCTTGTTCGCTCATCTTGGGGATACAATTCTGTCCCCGTTCCTAGTTGCCTCCTTCTGGTTAAATATTTCTGGCCCCTTAATTCCTCGTGTCTAGATTCTGGGTACATTTCTGCCCCCAATTTATGGTGCCACCTGGTGGGGGACATTTCTGCCCCCCCAATTTATGGTGCCTACAGTGGGGGACATTTCTGCCCCCCGATTACTGCTGCCTCGTGGTGGGGAACATTTCATCTCCCCTGATTACTGGTGCCTCGTGGTGGGAGATTTTTCTGCCCCCCGATTACTGGTGCCTCGTGGTGGGGGACATTTCATCCCCCTGATAACTGGTGCATCTTGGTGGGAGACATTTCTGCCCACCTGATTGCTGGAGACTCCTGGTGGGGGACACTTTTGCCCCCTGATTGCTGTAGCCTCCTGCTGGGGACATTTCTGCCCCTCTCATTACTGGTTCCTTGGGCTGTGGGATATTTCTGCCGCCCTGATTACTGGTGCCTTGTGGTGGGGAATATTTCGGCCCAACTGATTTCTGCTGCCTCGTGCTGGGGAACATTTCTGCCCCCCTGCTTACTAGAGCCTCCTGGTGGGAAACATTTCTGCCACCCTGAATACTGGAGCCCCACGGTGGGGGACATTTCTGCCCCCTTGATTGCTCTGCCCCAATGTGTGGTACATTTCTGTCTCCCTGATTACTGGTTCCTCCTGCTGGGGTATATTTCTATCCCCCTGATTACTGGTGCATCGAGGTGGGGGACATTTCTGCCTCCCTATTACAGGTGCCTCCTGCTGGGGGATATTTCTGCCCCCCTGATTACTGGTGCTTCTTTTTGGAGGACATTTTTGCCCCCCTGATTACAGGTGCTCGCAGGTGGGGAACATTTCTGCCCCCCTGATTACAGGTGCCTCGGGTTGGAGGATATTTCTGTCCCCCGCTCATACCTGGTTCCTAGTTTACGGGGACAAATCTGCTCTCCAATCCTTGTTCGCTCATGGTGGGGATACAATTCTGTCCCCGTTCCTAGTTGCCTCCTTCTGGTTTGATATTACTGGCCCCTTAATTCCTTGTGTCTAGATTCTGGGGACATTTCTGCCCCCCAGCCCCGATTTATGGTCCCTTCTGGTGGGGTACATTTCTGCCCCCCATTACTGCTGCCTCGTGGTGGGGAACATTTCATCCCCGGTTTACTGGTGCCTCATGTTGGGAGATATTTCTACCCCCCTGATTGCTAGTTCCTAGTTGTGGGGGACATTTCATCCCCCAGGATTACTGGTACCTCCTGCTGGGGACATTTCTGCCTCCCTGATTTCCAGTGCCTCATACTGGGGGACATTTCTGCCCCCCTTATTTCCAGTGCCTCGTTTTGGGGGACATTTCTGCCCCCCTTACTACTGTTGCCTTGAGCTGGGAAACATTTCTGCCCCCCTGATTACTGCTTCCTCATGAGGGGGACATTTCTGCCCCCCTGATTACTGCTTCCTCATGAGGGGGACATTTCTGCCCTTCTGATTTCCAGTGCTTCGTGCTGGGGGACATTTCTGCCCCCCTGATATCCAGTGTCTCATTGTGGGGGACATTTCTGCCCCCCTGATTTCCAGTGCCTCATACTGGGGGACAATTCTGCCCCCCTTATTTCCAGTGCCTAGAGCTGGGGACATCTAGCCCCCCTGACGACTGTTGCCTCGATCCGGGGGACATTTCTGCCCCTCTGATTACTGGTTCCTCATGAGGGGGACATTTCTACCCTTCTGATTTCCAGTGCCTCATGCTGGGGGACATTTCTGCCCCCCTGATTTTCAGTGCCTCGTCCTGGGGGACATTTCTGACCCCCTGCTTTCCAGTGCCTCATACTGGGGGACAATTCTGCCCCCCTTATTTCCAGTGCCTAGTGCTGGGGGACATCTAGCCCCCCTGACGACTGTTGCCACGATCCAGGGGACATTTCTGCCCCCCAAATTACTGGTTCCTCATGTGGGGAACATTTCTTCCCTTCTGATTTCCAGTGCCTCATGCTGGGGGACATTTCTGCCCCCCTGATTTCCAGTGCCTCGTCCTGGGGGACATTTCTGCCCCCCTGCTTTCCAGTGCCTCGTTTTGGGGGACATTTCTGCCCCCCTCAATTGTTTCCTCGTGAGGGGGACATTTCTGCCCCCCGATACTGCTGCCTCGTGGTGGGAAATATTTCATCCCCCCTAATTACTGGTGCCTCGTGGTGGGAGACATTTTTGCCCCCCTGGTTACTGGTTACTCGTTGTTGGGGACATTTCTGTCCCCCTGAATACTGGTGCCTCGTGCGGGGGGACATTTCTGCTCCCCTTATTACTGATACCTCCTGGTGGGGGACGTTTCTTCCCCCATTATTACTAGTGACTAGTGGTGGGGGATATTTCTGCCCCCCTGATTCCAAGTTCCTAGTTTAGGGGACATTTCTGCTCTCCAATCCTTGGTCCCTCGTGGTGGGGACACCATTCAGTCGCTGTTCCTAGTTGCCTACTTGGGGAATATTTCTGTACCCTTAATTCCTGGTTACTAGTTTCTGGGGACATTTCTGCCCGGCATTACTGGTGCCTCCTCATGGGGGACATTTCTGCCTCCCTGATAACTGGTGCCTCGTGTTGGGGGACATTTCTGCCCTCCTCATTACTGGTGCCACGTTTTGGGGGATATTTCTGTTCCCTGCTCATACGTTTTTCCTAGTTTACAGGGACATTTCTGCTCTCCAATCCTTGTTCGCTCATGGTGGGGATACAATTCTGTCCCCGATCCTAGTTGCCTCCTTCTGGTTGGATATTTCTGGCCCCTTAATTCCTCGAGTCTAGATTCCTCGGACATTTCTGCCCCCCCACATTTATGGTGCCGCCTGGTGGGCGACATTTCTGTCCCCCCATTACTCTGCCTCGTGTTGTGGAACATTTCTTCTCCCCTGATTACTGGTGCCTCGTGTTGGGAGACATTTCTGCCCCCCTGATTACTGGTTCCTCGTGGTGGGGGACTTTTCATCCCCCGGATTACCGGTACCTTCTGCTGGGGACATTTCTGCCCCCCTGATTTCCACTGCCTAGTGCTGGGGATCATCTCTGCTCCTCTGAGTAGTGTTGCCTCGAGCTGGGGGACATTTCTGCCCCCCTCAATTCTGTTTCCTCGTTAGGGGGACATGTCTGCCCCGATTTCCAGTGCCTTGTGGTGGGGGACATTTCTGCCCCCCTTGATTTTCAGTGCCTACTGGTTGGAGACATTTGTGCCCCCTCATTAGTTGCATCGTGCTGGCGACAATTCTGTCCCCCTGACTACTGTAGCCTGGAGCTGGGGGACATTTATGCCCCCCTGATTACTAGTTCATCATGGTGGGGACATTTCTGCCCCCCTGATTTCCAGTGCTTCGTGGTGGGGGATATTTCTGCCCCCTGATTTTCAATGCCTCATTATGGGGGACATTTCTGCCCACCTGATTCCCAGTGCCTCGTGGTGGGGACATTTCTGCCCCCCTTATTACAGGTGCCTTTCCTGAGGGACATTTCTGCCCCCCAAAATTCTTTTGCCTCGTCACGGGGGACATTTCTTCCCCCTTCATTACTGGTTCCTTATGGTGGGGGACATTTCTGCCCCCCTTATTTCCAGTGCCTCGTGGTGAGGGACATTTCTGCCCCCCTGATTTCCAGTGCCTCGAGCCGGGGGACATTTCTTCCCCCCTGATAACTGGTTCCTCATGAGGGGGACATTTCTTCCCTTCTGATTTCCAGTGCCTCATCCTGGGGGACATTTCTGCCCCCTTGATTTCCATTGCCTCATGGTCGGGGACATTTCTGCCCCCCTGATTTCCAGTGCCTCGTGGTGGGGGACATTTCTGCCCCCCTGACTATTGTTGCCTCGAGCTGGGGGACATTTCTGTCCCCCTCATTACTAGTTCCATGTGCTTGGTGAAATTTCTGCCCCCCTCAGTTCTGTTGCCTCGTGGTGGGGGATATTTCTGCCCCCCTGATTTCAAGTGCATCTTGGTCGGGGACATTTCTGCCTTCCTGACTATTGTTGCCTCGAGATTGGGGACATTTCTGCCCCCTACTTTCCAATGCCTCGTTTTGGGGGACATTTCTGCCCCCCTCAATTGTTTTCTCGTGAGGGGGACATTTCTTCCCTTCTGATTTCCAGTGCCTCATGCTAGGGGACATTTCTGCCCCCTGATATCCAGTGTCTCATTGTGGGGGACATTTCTGCACCCCTGATTTCCAGTGCCTCATCCTGGGGGACATTTCTGCCCCCCTTATTTCCAGTGCCTAGAGCTGGGGGACATCTCTGCCCCCCTGACGACTGTTGCCTCAGCCGGGGGACATTTCTGCCCCCCTGATTACTGGTTCCTCATGAGGGGTACATTTCTTCCCTTCTGATTTCCAAAGCCTCATGCTGGGGGACATTTCTGCCCCCCTGATTTCCAGTGCTGCTTCCTGGGGGACATTTCTGCCCCCCCCCGATTTCCATTGCCTCGTGCTGGGGGACATTTCTGCCCCCCTGACTACTGTTGCCTCGGGCTGGGGGACATTTCTGCCCCCCTGATTTCCAGTTCCTCATACTGTGGGATATTTCTGCCCCCCTTATTTCCACTGCCTAGAGCTGGGGATCATCTCTGCTCCCCTGACTAGTGTTGCCTCGAGCTGGGGGACATGTCTGCCCCCCTCAATTCTGTATCCGCATTAGCGGGACATTTCTGCCTCTGATTTCCAGTGCCTCGTGGTGGGGGACATTTCTGCCCCCCTGATTTTCAGTGCATCCTGGTTGGGGACATTTCTGCCCCCTCATTAGTTGCCTCGTGCTGGGGACAATTCTGCCCCCCTGAGTCCTCTTGCCTAGTGGTGGGGGACATTTCTGCCCCCGACTACTGTTGCCTCGTGTTGGGAGACATTTCTGCCCCCCTGATTACTGGTTCCTCGTTTTGGGGGACATTTCATCCCCCGGATTGCTGGTATCTTCTGCTGGCGACATTTCTGACCCCCTGATTTCCAGTTCCTCATCCTGGGGGACATTTCTGCCCTCCTTATTTCTACTGCCTAGAGCTGGGGATCATCTTTGCTCCCCTGACTAGTGTTGCCTCGAGCTGGGGGACATTTCTGCCCCCCTCAATTCTGTTTCCTCGTTAGGGGGACATTTCTGCCCCCGATTTCAGTGCCTCGTGGTGGGGGACATTTCTGCACCCATGATTTCCAGTGCCTCGTGGTGGGGGACATTTCTGCCCCCCTGATTTCCAGTGCCTCGTGGTGGGGGACATTTCTGCCCCCCTGACTACTGTTGCCTCACGCTGAAGGACATTTCTGTCCCCCTCATTACTAGTGCCTTGTGCTTGGGGAAATTTTTGCCCCCCTCAATTCTGTTGCCTCCTGACGGGGGACATTTCTGCCCCCATGATTTCCAGTGACTCGTGTTGGGGGACGTTTCTGCCCCCATGATTTACAGTGCCTCGTGGTGGGGGACATTTCTGCCCCCCTGATTTCCAGTGCCTTGTGGTGGGGGACATTTCTGACCCCTGATTTCCAGTTCCTCATTTGGGGGACATTTCTGACCCCTGATTTCCAAGGCCTTGTGGTGGGGGATATTTCTGCCCCCCCTGATAACTGGTGCCTCGTGCTTGGGACATTTCTGCCCCCTGATTTCAAGTGCCTTGTGGTGGGGGACATTTCTGCCCCCCTGATTTCTGTTGCCTCCGGGTGGGGACCATTTGTGACCCCATGATTACTGGTGCCTATTGGAGGGGGACATTTCTGCCCCCCGATTTCTGGAGATTCTGGTGGGGGACATTTCTGCCCCCCTGATTTCCAGTGTCTGGTTGTGGGGGACATTTCTGCCACCCTGTTTACTGTTGCCTCGAGCTGGGGGACATTTCTGCCCCCCTCATTACTAGTTCCTTTTGCTTGGGGAAATTTCTGCCCCCTCAATTCTGTTATCTCGTGACGGGGGACATTTCTGCCCCCCTGATTTCAAGTGCCTCATGGTCGGGGACATTTCTGCCCCCCCGACTATTGTTGCCTCGAGATTGGGGACATTTCTGCCCCCTGCTTTCCAGTGCCTTGTTTTGGGGGACATTTCTGCCCCTCTCAATTGTTTCCTCGTGAAGGGGACATTTCTGCCCCCCGATTACTGCTGCCTCGTGGTGGGGAACATTTCATATCCCCTAATTACTGGTGCTTCGTGGTTGGGCGACATTTCTGCCCCCCTGAATTCTGGTGCCTCATGCTGGGGGACATTTCTGCCCCACTTATTACTGATGCCTCCTGGTGGGGGACGTTTCTTCCCCCATTATTACTGTGACTAGTGGTGGGGGATATGTCTGCCCCCCTGATTCCTGGTTCCTAGTTTGGGGGGATATTTCTGCTCTCCAATCTTGGTCCCTCGTGGTGGGGACACAATTCAGTCCCTGTTCCTAGTTGCCTACTTGGAGAATATTCTGTCCCATTAATTCCTGGTTACTAGTTTCTGGGGATATTTCTGACCCGCATTACTGGTGCCTCCTGATGGGAGACATTTCTGCCCCCCTGATGACTGGTGCCTCGGGTTGGGGGATATTTCTTTCCCCCGCTCATACCTGGTTCCTAGTTTACGGGGACAATTCTGCTCTCCAATCTTTGTTCGCTCATGCTGGGGATACAATTCTGTCCCCGATCCTAGTTTCCTCCTTCTGGTTAGATATTTCTGGCCCCTTAATTCCTCGTGTGAACATTCTGGGGACATTTCTGCGCCCCCCCCCCATTTATGGTGCCGCCTAGTGGGGGACATTTCTTCTCTCCATTTCTTGTTTCTCATGATGGGGATACAATTCTGTCCCCGATCGTAGTTGCCTCCTTCTGGTTGGATATTTCTGGCCCCTTAATTCCTCGAGTCTAGATTCCAAGGACATTTCTGTCCCCCCACATATATGGTGCCGCCTGGTGGGCGACATTTCTGCCCTCCCCCATTACTTTGCCTCGTGGTGCGGAACATTTTTTCCCCCCTGATTACAGGTTCCTCGTGGTGGGGGACATTTCATCCCCCGGATTACCGGTACCTCCTGCTGGGGACATTTCTGCCCCCCTGATTTCTAGTTCCTCATACTGGGGGACATTTCTGCCCCCCTTATTTCCACTGCCTAGAGTTGGGGATCATCTCTGCTCCCCTGAGTAGTGTTGCCTCGAGCTGGGGGACATTTCTGCCCCCCTCAATTCTGTTTCCTCGTTAGGGGGACATGTCTGCCCCCGATTTCCAGTGCCTTGTGGTGGGGGACATTTCTGCCCCCTGATTTTCAGTGCCTCCTGGTTGGAGACATTTCTGCCCCCTCATTAGTTGCCTCGTGCTGGGGACAATTCTGCCCCCCTGACTACTGTTGCCTGGAGCTGGGGGACATTTATGCCCCCCTGATTACTGGTGCCTTGTGGTTGGGGACATTTCTACCCCCCTGATTTCCAGTGCCTCATGCTGGGGGACATTTCTGCCCCCCTGATTTCAGTGCTTAGTGGTTGGGGACATTTCTGCCCCCTGATTTTTGTTGCCTTCTGGTGGGGGATATTTCTGCCCCCCTTATTACTGGTGCTTATTGGAGGGGGACATTTCTGCCCCCCTGATTTCTGTTGCCTCTTGGTGGGGGACATTTCTGCCCCCCTGATTACTGGTGCCTCTGTTGGGGGACATTTCTGCCCCCGTGATTTACAGTGCCTCGTGGTGGAGGACATTTCAGCCCCCCTGACTATGTTGCATCGAGCTGGGGGACATTTCTGCCCCCTGATTCCTGTGCCTCTTGTGGGGGACTTTTCTACCCCCGATTTCCAGTGCCTCATGCTGGGGGAAATTTCTGCCCCCCTGTTATCCAGTGTCTCATTGTGGGGGACATTTCTGCCCCCCTGATTTCCAGTGCCTCATGCTGGGGGACATTTCTGCCCCCCTTATTTCCAGTTCCTCGTGGTGGGGGACATTTATGCCCCACTGATTTCCAGTGCCTCGTTGTTGGGGACTTTTCTGTCCCCCTGAATACTGGTGCCTCGTGCTGGGGGACATTTCTGCCCCCCTGATTACTGGTGCCTCGTGTTGGCGGATATTTCTGTCCCCCGCTCATACCTGGTTCCTAGTTTACGGGGACATTTCTGCTCTCCAATCCTTCTTCGCGCATGGTGGGGATACAATTCTGTCCCCGTTCCAAGTTGCCTCCTTTTGGTTGAATATTTCTGGCCCCTTAATTCCTCATGTCTAGATTCTGGGGACATGTCTGCGCCCCTCCCCCATTTATGGTGCCGCCTGGTGGGGGACATTTCTGCTCTCCAAGTCTTGTTTTCTCATGGTGGGGATACAATTCTGTCCCCGATCCTAGTTGCCTCCTTCTGGTTGGATATTTCTGGCCCCTTAATTCCTCGAGTCTAGATTCCTCGGACCTTTCTGTTCCCCCACATATGGTGCCGCCTGGTGGGCGACATTACTGCCCCCCATTACTGCTGCCTCATGGTGGGGAACATTTTATCCCCCCTTATTACTGGTGCCTCGTGCTGGGAGACATTTCTGCCCCCCTGATTACTGGTTCCTTGTGGTGGGTGATATCTCATCCCCCAGGATTACTGGTACCTCCTATTGGGGACATTTCTGCCCCCATGATTTCCAGTGCCTCATACTGGGGGACATTTCTGCCCCCCTTATTTCCAATGCCTCATTTTTGGGGACATTTCTGCCCCCTGACTACTGTTGCCTCGAGCTGGGGGACATTTCTGACCCCCTCATTACTAGTGCCTTGTGCTTGGGGAAATTTCTGCCCACCTCAATTCTGTTGCCTCGTCAAGGGGGACATTTCTTCCCCCTTCATTACTGGTTCCTCGTGGTGGGGGACGTTTCTGCCACCCTGATTACTGATGCCTCAAGGTGAGGGACATTTCTGCCCCCCTTATTTCCAGTGTCTCTTTGTGGGGGACATTTCTGCCCCCCTGATTACTCGTTCCTCGTGAGGGGGACATTTCTGCCCCCTTGATTTCCAAGGCCTCCTTGTGGGGGACATTTCTGCCCCCCTGATTTACAGTGCCTCGTGTTGGGGGACATTTCTGCCCCCCTGATAACCGGGTTCTCGTGGTGGGGCACATTTCTGCCCCCGTGATTTCCAGTGCCTTGTGGTGGGGGACATTTCTGTCCCGCTGATTACTGTTTCTCCTGGTGGGGGATATTTCTGCCCCTCTGATTACTGGTGCCTATTGGAAGGGGACATTTCTGCCCCCCTGATTTCTGTTGCCTCCTGGTGGGGGACATTTCTGCCCCCCTGATTACTGGTGCCTCTGTTGGGGGACATTTCTGCCCCCCTGATTTACAGTGCCTCGTGGTGGGGGACATTTCAGCCCCCCTGACTATGTTGCTCGAGCTGGGGGACATTTCTTCCCCCTGATTTCCTGTGCCTCTTGTGGGGGACATTTCTCCACCTGATTTCCAGTGCCTCATTGTGGGGGACATTTCTGCCCCATGATTTCCAGTGCCCCGTGGTGGGGGATATTTCTGCCCCCCTGATTTCCAGTGCCTCGTGCTGGGGACATTTCTGCCCCCCTGATTTCCAGTGCCTCGTGCTGTTGGACAATTCTGCCCCCCTGATTACTCTTGCCTCGAGCTGGGGTACATTTCTGCCCCCCTGATTTCCAGTGCCTCATACATGGGGACAATTCTTCCGCCCTGATTTCAGTGTCTCGTTTTGGGGTACATTTCTGCCCCCCTGATTACTGTTGCTCAAGCTTGGTGACATTTCTGCCCTAGTCATTTATGGTGCCTTTCCTGGCGGACATTTCTGCCCCCCTTTATTCTGTTTCCTCATTACTGTGGACATTTCTGCCCCCATCATTACAGGTGCCTCTTACTGCGGACACATTTCTTTCCCTGTTCCTAGTTGCATCCTTCGAGGGGGAAATTTCTGTCCCCCTAATTCCTGATTTCAAGTTTCTGGGGACACTTATTTCCCCCAGATTTCTGGTGCCTCTTGGTGGGGGACATTTCTGCCCCCCTGATTACCAAAGCCTCCTGGTGGGGGACATTTCTGCCCCCCTGATTACTGGTAACTCCTGGTGGGGGACATTTCTTCCCAACTGATTACTGTTGCCTTCTGGTGGGGGACATTTAGGCCCCCCTAATTACTGGTGCCTCCTGGTAGGGGACATTTCTTCCCCCACTGATTACTGGTGTCTCTGGTGGGGGATATTTCTGCCCCCCTCATTACCAAAGCCTCCGGGTGGGGGACATTTCTGCCCCCCTGATTTCTGGTGCCTCCTAGTGGGGGTACATTTCTGCCCCCCTGCATACTGGTGCCTCCGGTGGGGGACATTTCTGCCCCCCCTGATTACTTGTGCCTCTGTTGGGGACATTTCTGCCCCGCTGATTACGTTTTCCTCTGGTGGGGGACATTTCTGCCCCCTCATTACTGGTGCCTCTTGGGGTGGAAAAGTTCTGCCCCCCCCCCCGATTACTGGTGCCTCTGATGGGGGATATTTCTGCCATGGTGATTACAGCTGCTTCCTGGTGGGGGACAGTTCTGCCCCTCGATTAGTGCTGACACATGGTGGGGGACATTTCTGCCCCCCCGAACACTTTGGCCTCGTGGTGGGGGACATTTCTGCTCCCCTGATTACCAAAGCCTCCTGGTGGGGGACATTTCTGCCTCCCTGAATACTGGTGCCTCTGGTGGGGGACATTTAGGCCCACCTGATTACTGGTGCCTCCTGGTAAGGGACATTTCTGCCCCCACTGATTACTGGTGCCTCTGGTGGGGGACATTTCTGCCCCCTGATTTCTGGTAACTCCTAGTGCGGGGACATTTCTGCCCCCCTGATTACTGTTGCCTCCTGCTGGGGGACATTTTTGTCCCCCCTGATTACTGGTGCCTTGGTTGGGGACATTTCTGCCCCCGTGATTACTGGAGCCTCTGGTGGGGGACATTTCTGCCCCCCTGATTACTGGAGCCTCCTGGTCGGGACATTTCTGCCCCCTGATTACTGGTACCTCCTGGTGGGCGACATTTCTGCCCCACATATTACTGGTGCCTCATGGGGTGGGAAAGTTCTGCCCCCCCTCATTACTGGTGCCTTTGATGGGGGATATTTGTCCCATGCTGATCACAGCTGCTTCCTGGTGGGGGACAGTTCTGCCCCCGGATTAGTGCTGACAGATTGTGGGGACATTTCTGCCCCCTGAATGCTGTTGCCTCGTGGTGGGAGACATTTCTGCCCCTGTGATTTCTGGTGCCCCTAGTGGGGGAATATTTCAGCCCCCCTGATTTCTGGTGCCTCCTGTTGAGGGACATTTCTGCCCCCCTGATTACTGGTGACTCTGGTTGGGGATATTTGTGCCCCCTGATAACTGGTGCCTCTTTTTGGGGGACATTTCTGTCCTCCAGATTACTGGAGCTTCTGGTGGGGGATATTTCTGCTCCCCTGATTACTGGTGCATCCTGGTGGGGGACATTTCTGCCCCCCTGATTACCAAAGCCTCCTGGTGGGGGACATTTCTGCCCCCCTGATTACTGGTAACTCCTGGTGGGGGACATTTCTGCCCCACTGATTACTGGTGCCTTCTGGTGGGGGACATTTAGGCCCCCCTGATTACTGGTGCCTCCAGGTAGGGGACATTTCTGCCCCCACTGATTACTCGTGCCTCTGGTGGGGGACATTTCTGCCCCCCTCATTACCAAAGCCTCCGGGTGGGGGACATTTCTGTCCCCCTTATTTCTGGTGCCTCCTAGTAGGGGGACATTTCTGCCCCCCTGCATACTGGTGCCTTCGTTGGGGGACATTTCTGCCCCCCTGATTACTTGTTCCTCTGTTAGGGACATTTCTGCCCCCCCTGATTTCGTTTTCCTCTGGTGGGTGACATTTCTGCCCCCCTCATTACTGGTGCCTCTTGGGGTAGAAAAGTTCTGCGCCCCCCCGAATACTAGTGCCTCTGTTGGGGAATATTTCTGCCATGGTGATTACGGGTGCTTCCTGGTGGGGGACAGTTCTGCCCCCCGATTAGTGCTGACACATGGTGGGGGACATTTCTGCCCCCCAACACTGTGGCCTCCTGGTAGGGGACATTTCTGCCCCCCTGATTACCAAAGCCTCCTGGTGGGGGACATTTCTGCCTCCCTGATTACTGTTGCCTCTGGTGGGGGTCATTTCTGCCCCCTTGAATACTGGTGCCTCTGGTGGGGGACATTTCTGCCCCCCTGATTACTGGTGCCTTCTGGTGGGGGACATTTTTGCCCCCCCTGATTACTGTGGCCTCCTGGTGGGGGACATTTTTGTCCCCCCTGATTACTGGTGCCTCGGTTGGGGACATTTCTGCCCCCCCTGATTACTTGTGCCTCAGTTAGGGACATTTCTGCCCCCCCGATTTCGTTTTCCTCTGGTGGGGGACATTTCTGCCCCCCCTGATTACTAGTGCCTCTGATGGGGGATATTTCTGCCATGGTGATTACAGGTGCTTCCTGGTGGGGGACATTTCTGCCCCCCGATTAGTGCTGACACATGGTGGAGGACATTTCTGCCCCCCGAACACTGTGGCCTCGTGGTGGGGGACATTTCTGCCCCCCCTGATTTCTGTTGCCTCCTGCTGGGGGACATTTTTGTCCCCCCTGATTACTGGTGCCTCGGTTGGGGACATTTCTGCCCCCGTGATTACTGGAGCCTCCTGGTTGGGACATTTCTGCCGCCCTGATTACTGGTACCTCCTGGTGGGCGACATTTCTGCCCCACATATTACTGGTGCCTCATGTGGTGGGAAAGTTCTGCCCCCCCTGATTACTGGTGCCTTTGATGGGGGATATTTGTCCCATGCTGATCACAGCTGCTTCATGGTGGTGGACAGTTCTGCCCCCAAATTAGTGCTGACAGATGGTGGGGATATTTCTGCCCCCTGAATGCTGTTGCCTCGTTTTGGGGGACATTTCTGCCCTAGTGATTACTGGTGCCCCTAAGGGGGAATATTTCAGCCCCCCTGAATACTGGTGCCTCTGGTGGGGGACAGTTCTGCCCCCGATTTCTGGTGCCTCCTGTTGAGGGACATTTCTGCCCCCCTGATTACTGGTGACTCTGCTTGGGGATATTTGTGCCCCCCTGATAACTTGTGCCTCTTTTGGGGGACATTTCTGTCCTCCAGATTTCTGGAGCTTCCTGTGGGGGACATTTCTGCCCCCCTGATTACTGGTGCCTCCTGGTGGGGGACATTTCTGTCTCTCATGATTACTGGTGCCTCTGATGGGGGACATTTCAGCCCCCCTGGTTACTGGAACCTCTGGTGGGGGACATTTCTGCCCACCTGATACCAAAGCCTCCTGTTGGGGGACATTTCTGCCCCCCCCATTACTGGTGCCTCTAGTGGGGGACATTTCTGCCCAGCTCAATACTGGTGCATTTGATGGGGGACACCTCTGCCCCCCTGATTACCAAAGCCTCCTGGTGGGGGACATTTCTACCCATTTGATTTCTGTTTCCTCCTGGTGAGGTTCATTTCTGCCCCCCTGATTTCTGGTGACTCCTGGTGTAGGACATTTCTGGCTCCATGAATACTGGTGCCTCTGGTGGGGGACATTTCTGCCCCCCCTGATTACTGGTGACTCGTGCTGGGCGACATTTCTTCCCCACATATTACTGGTGCTTCGTGGGGTGGGAAAGTTCTGCCCCCCTTGATTACTGGTGCCTGTGATAGGGGATATTTGTCCCATGCTGATCACAGCTGCTTCCTGGTGGGGGACAGTTCTGCCCCCGGATTAGTGCTGACACATGGTGGGGACATTTTTGCCGCCCGAATGCTGTTCCTCATGGTGGGGGACATTTCTGCCCCCCTGATTTCTGTTGCCTCCTGGTGGGGGACATTTCTGCCCCCCTAAATACTGGTGCCTCTGGTGGGGGACATTTCTGCCCCCCTGATTACCAAAGCCTCCTGCTGGGGGACATTTCAGCCCCCCTGATTTCTGGTGCCTCTTGGTGAGGGACATTTCTGCCCCCCTGATTACTGGTGCTTCTGATTGGGGATATTTCTGCCCCCCTGACAACTCTTGCCTCTTTTGGGGGGACATTTCTGTCACCCTGATTACTGGAGCTTCTGGTGGGGGACGTGCCTCCTGGTGGGGGACATTTCTGTCTCCCATGATTACTGGTGCCTCTGATGGGGGACATTTCAGCCCCCCTGGTTACTGGAACCTCTGGTGGGGGACATTTGTGCCCCCCTGATACCAAAGCCTCCTGGTGGGGGACATTTCTGCCCCCTGATTACTTGTGCCCCTAGTTGGGGGACATTTCAGCCCCCCGAATACTGGTGCCTCTGGTAGGGTTCATTTCTGCCCCCCTGTTACCAAAGCCTCTTGGTGGGGGACATTTCTGCCCCCGATTGCTGCTGGCTCCTGGTGAGGGACATTTCTGCCCCCCTGATTACTGGTGCCTCTGTTGGGGGATATTTCTGCCCCCCTGATTACTGGATCTTGGTGGGGGACATTTTTGCAACCCTGATTACCAAAGCCTCCTGGTGGGGGACATTTCTGCCCCCCTGATTTCTTTTGCCTACTGGTGAGAGACATTTCTGCCACTGAATTACAGTGCCTCCTGGTGGGAGACATTTCTGCCCCCCTGATTTGTGTTGCATCCTGGTGAGGGACATTTCTGCCCCCCCCCGATTACTCGTGCCTCTTGGTGGGGGACATATGCCCCCCCTGATTACTAGTGCCTCTGATGGGGGACATTTGTAACCCCCTGAATACTGGTGCCTCTGGGTGGGGGACATTACTGTCCCCCTGATTACTGGTGCTCCTAGTGCTGGGACATTTCTGACCCCCTGAATACTGGTGCCTCTGTTGGGGAACATTTCTGCCCACCATGATTACTGGTGCCTCTGATGGGGGACATTTCAGCCCTCCTGGTAACTGGAACCTCTTTTGGGGGACATTTCTGCCCCCCTGATTATTGGTTCCTCCTGCTTGGGGACGTTTTTGCCCCTTCTCATTACTGGTGCCTCCTGGTGGGGGACATTTTTGTCCAACCTGATTACTGGTGCCTCTGTTGGGGACATTTCTGCCCTCGTGATTACTGGAGCCTCGGGTGGGGGACGTTTCTGCCCCCCTGAATACTGGAGTCTCCCGGTGGGTGACATTTCTGCACCCCTGATTACTGGTGTCTCTGGTGGGGGAAATTTCTGCATCCCTGATTACCAAAGCGTCCAGGTGGGGGACATTTCTGCACCCCTGATTACTGGTGCATCCGGATGGGGGACATTTCTGCACCCCTGATTACAGTTGCCTCCAAGTGGATGGACATTTTGCCCCCCTGATTACTGTTGCCTCCTACATGGGGGATATTTTTGCCCTCCTGAATACTGGTGCCTCCTGCTGTGGGACATTTCTGCTCCCCTGATTTTTGTTGCCTCCTGCTGAGGGACATTTTTGTCCCCCTGATTGCTGGTGCGTCCAGGTGTGGGACATATCTGCCCCGACGAATGCTGGTCCTGTGCTGGGAGATGTTTCTGCCCCCCGGATTACCAAAGATTCCTGGTGGGGACATTTCTGCCCCCACTGATTACTGGTGCCTCTTGGAGGGGGACATTTCTGCCCCACCTGATTACTGGAGCTTCTGGTGAGGGACATTTCTGCCCCCGTGATTTGCAGTGCCTCGTGGTCAAGGACATTTCTGCCCACCTGACTACTGTTGCCTCTAGCTGGGGGACATTTCTGCCCCCCTGATTTCTGTTGCCTCCTGGTGGGGGACATTTCTGCCCCCCCTGATTAGTGGTGCCACATGGAGGGGGACATTTCTGCCCCCCCTGATTACTGGAGCTTCTAGTGGGGGCCACTTCTACCCCCTGATTACTGGTGCCTCTGGTGGGGGACATTTCTGCTCCCCTGATTTACAGTGTCTCGTGGTGGGGGACATTTCTGCCCCCCTGACTACTGTTGCCTTGAGTTGGGGGACATTTCTGCCCCCCTGATTACTGGTTCATGAGGGGGACATTTCTGCCCCCTGATATCCAGTGCCTCGTTGTGGGGGACATTTCTGCCCCCTTGATTTCCAGTGCCTCGTGGTGGGGGACATTTCTGCTCCCCTGATTACTGGTTCCTCGTGAGGGGGACATTTCTACCCCCCTGATTTCCAGTGCCTCGTGGTGGGGGACATTTCTGCCCCCCTGACTACTGTTGCCTCGAGCTAGGGGACATTTCTGCCCCCCTGTTACTGCTTCCTCCTGAGGGGGACATTTCTGCCCCCCCTGATTACTGGAGCTTCTGGTGGGGGACATTTCTGCCCCCCTGATTTACAGTGCCTCGTGGCGGGGGACATTTCTGCCCACCTGACTACTGTTGCCTCTAGCTGGGGGACATTTCTGCCCCCTGATTTCTGTTGCCTCCTGGTGGGGGACATTTCTGCCCCCCCTGATTAGTGGTGCCACTTGGAGGGGGACATTTCTGCCCCCGCTGATTACTGGAGCTTCTAGTGGGGGACATTTCTGCCCCCCTGATTACTGGTGCCTCTGGTTGGGGACATTTCTGCCCACCTGATTTACAGTGCCTCGTGGTGGGCGACATTTCTGCCCCCCGACTACTGTTTCTCGAGCTAGGGGACATTTCTCCCCCCCTGATTACTGCTTCCTCGTGAGGGGGACATTTCTGCCCCCCCTGATTACTGGAGCTTCTGGTGGGGGACATTTCTGCCCCCTGATTTACGGTGCCTCGTGGTGGGGGACATTTCTGCCCCCCTGATTTACAGTGCCTCGTGGTGGGGGATATTTCTGCCCCCCTTATTACCAAAGCCACCTGGTGGGGGACATTTCTGCCCCCCTGATTTACAGTGCCTCGTGGCGGGGGACATTTCTGCCCACCTGACTACTGTTGCCTCTAGCTGGGGGACATTTCTGCCCCCTGATTTCTGTTGCCTCCTGGTGGGGGATATTTCTGCCCCCCTTATTACCAAAGCCACCTGGTGGGGGGCATTTCTGCCCCCCCTGATTACTGGTGCCTCTGGTGGGGGACAATTCTGCCCCCTCATTACTGGTGCCTTCTAGTGGTGGGACATTTCTGCCCCCCTGAATACTGGTGCCTCTGGTGGGGGACAATTCTGTCCTCTGATTAGTGCTGACTCCTGATGCAGAACATTTCTGCCCCCTGAACACTGTGCCCTCGTGGTGGGGGACATTTCTGCCCCTCTGATACTAAATCCTCTTGGTGGGGGATATTTCTGCACCCCTGATTTCTGGTGTCTCCTGGTGCGGACATTTCTTTCCCCCTGATTACTGGTGCCTCTTAGTGGGAGGACATTTCTGCCCCCCTGAATACTGGTGCCTCCGGTTGGTAACATTTCTGCCCCTGTGATTACCAAAGCTTTCTGGTGGGGGACATTTCTGCCCCTCTGATTACTGGTGCCTCCTATTGGGAGGACATTTCTGCCTTCCTGAATACTGATGCCTCTGGTGGGGGACATTTCTGCCCCCCATGATTACTGGTGCCTCTGATGGGGGATATTTCTGCCTCGCTGATTACAGGTGCTTCCTGGTGGGGGACAGTTCTGCCCCCCGATTAGTGCTGACACCTGGTGGGAGACATTTATGCCCCCCAACACTGTGGCCTCGTTGTGGGGGACATTCCTGCGCCCCTGATTACCAAAGCCTTCTGGTGTGGGACATTTCTGCCCCCCTGATTACTGGGGCCTCCTTGTTGGGGACATTTCTGCCCCCCTGATTACTGTGCCTCCTAGTGGGGGGACATTTCTGCCCCCCTGAATACTGGTGCCTCTGGTGGGGGACATTTCTGCCCCCCTGATTTATGGAGCCTCTGGTTGGGGACATTTCTGCCCCCCCGGATTACTGTTGCCTCCTCGTTGGGGACATTTCTGCCCAGGTGATTACATCTGCTTCCTGGTGGGGGACAGTTCTGCTCCCTTGATTTCTGGTACCTCATTTTGGGGGACATTTCTGCCCCCCGATTACTGATGCCTCGGGTTGGGGGACACTTCTTCCCCACTGATTATTGGTGCCTCCTGGTGGGTGACATTTCTGCCCCCCTGATTACTGGTGCCTCCTGGTGGGGACATTTCAGCCCCACTGATTACTGATGCCTGGTGATGGGGGGGCATTTCTGCCCCCCGATTATTGGTGTCTGGTGTTTGGGGACATTTCTTCCCCCCTCGTTCCTGGTTCCTAGTTTAGGGGGACATTTTTGCTCTTCAATCCTTGGTTGTTCGTGGCGGGGACCCAATTCTGTCCCCTATCCCATTTGCCTTCTTCTGAGGCAGTATTTCTGCTTCTTAATTCCTTGTTTCTAGTTTCTGGGAAATTTTCTGCCCCCTGATTATTGTTGCCTCAGGGTGGGGGGCATTTCTGCCCCCTGATTACTGGAGCCTCATGGTGGGGTACATTTCTGCCCCCTGATTACTGGTGCCTGGTCATTGGGGACATATCTGCCCCCTTGATTCCTGGTGCCTAGTTTGGGGGACATTTCTGCTCCCTGGCCCTGGCATCAAATGGTGGGGGTGCAGTCTGCCCTCAATCCACGTGCCTAGTGGTGGGTGGACCTCTCTGCCCCGTGATTTCTTGTTCCTTGTTTTGGGGGACATTTCTCTCCGCTATCCCTGATGTCTAGTTTGGGGGTCATTTTGCCCTCCTCCATTCTTTGTGCCTAGTTTTAGGGGACATTTCTGAATCTGATCCCTGCTCTCTAGTGATGGGGGGACATTTGGCCTACAGATTCATGGTACTTTTTCCGAGGGGAATTTGTCCCCCCTTTCCTGGTTTATCTTTTTGGGGGTCATTTCAGCCCCCTGATCCATGGTTCCGCTTTGAGAGGGGACATTTCTGTGCCCTGATCCCTGGTGCCTAGTGATGAGGGCATTTCTGTCTGGCCACATCTGGTGCCAGTGATAGAGACATTTTTGCTCCCGATAACTGGTGCCAAGTGGTGGGGTCACGTTTCAGTCCCACAATCTCTGATTCCTAGTGTTGGGTGGACATTTCTACACCCCCATCCCAGGTGTCTTGTGTGTAGGCCATATCTGTCCCCCTATCCGTGATGCCTAGTGGTGGGGGGAATTCTTCTACCCCCAAACATTATTGTCTATTGGTGGGAGGCATTTTTGACCCCCGGGCCCCTGGTGCCTCCTGGGGAGGGGGAATTTCTTCCCCCTGATTCCTGGTGCCTAGTGGTGTGGGGCATTTCTGTCCCTCTGATCCCTTGTCTTCTGGTCAGGACCATTTTGTTCCCTACAGCCCTACTACCTACTGGGGGGCATTTCTGCCCCCTTGATCTCTGATGCCTAGTGGTGGTAGCATGTCTACCCCCACATTTGTGTTCCTAGTTTTGGGGACATTTCTGCCCCCAATCCCTTGTGTTTCATTGTGGTTAACCTTTCTGCCCTGTTGACCTTGTCTCCTTAGGGGAGGGTCATTTCTATCCCCGACATACCTGGTGGCTGGTGGCTGGTGGAGGGTGAGAGTGGAGAGAGGAGGGTGAAGGAAGAGCGAGGAAGGAGGAGGATGAAATGAGGAAGGTCGGCAGTATAGGACAGGGTGCCCCCACACAAAGGAAACAGAGAACAGGGGGAAGATGTTCCCAGATGAACCTGTGCTGAAGCTCTGGACTTGGAGGCGAAGGTCTGCGGCCTCTTGTTGCACATGCGCAGGGACAGGAGAGTCTCTGGGTCTCACGTACTTCCTGGACCCGTGGCCTGTGTCTCGACCAAGGCCTCCAGTCCACTGTCCTCTGACACTCCCCCAACTCATCTCCACTGCTTCCTCCTTGACCACAATGTCAAGTTCCACTCTGAATCCCCCAGGAGGTCTTGCTTTGCTTCCTTTTTCTTTCTTTCTTTCTTTCTTTCTTTCTTTCTTTCTTTCTTTCTTTCTTTCTTTCTTTCTTTCTTTCTTTCTTTCTTTCTTCTTTCTTTTCTTTCTTTCTTTCTTTCTTTCTCTCTCTTTCTTTCTTTCTCTTTCTTCTTTCTCTTTTTTCTTTCATTCTCTCTCTCTTTCTTTCTTTCTTTCTTTTTCTTTCTCTTTCTCTTTCACTCTTTTTTCTTTCTTTCTTTCTCTTTCTTTCATTCTGTCTTTCTCTCTATTTCTTCTTTTCTTTTTTATTCTTTATTTTTCTTTTTTCTTTCTTTCTCTTTTTCTTTTTTCTTTCTTTCTCTTTCTTTCTTTCATTCTTTCATTCTTTCTTTCTTTCTCTCACTCTACTTTCTTTCTCTCTCTTTTTTCTTTCTTTCTTTGTTTCGTTCTCCTTTTTCTTTCCTTTTTGTTTCTTTTTTCTTTTTCTCTCTCTTTCTTTTTCTGTTTTTCTTTCTCTTTCTTTCTTTCTTTCTTTCTTTCTTTCTTTCTTTCTCTCTCTCTCTTTCTTTCTTTCTCTTTCTTTCTTTCCTTCTTTCCTTTTTCTTTCTTTCTTCCTTTTCATTTTTAATTTTATTTTTTGCTTTTTGGGTCACATCTCGCTATACTCAGGGCTTATTCCTGTTTTTACAATAGAAATAACTCCTTTTGGTGCTCAGGGAACCATATGGGATACTGGGAATCGAACCTGTGTGGCCCAGTGCAAGGCAAATACGCTACCTGCTGTGCTATTGCTCCAGTCCTGAAGTTCTTTCGCCTTTGTCTTCCTTGATGGCAATGTCAAGTTGCTCCCCTAATCCCACAGGAGGTCTTTCACTTTTCTTTGCTTTTCTTTTCTTTTCTTCTTTGTGTCATATCCCCTGATGCTCGGGATTTTTTTAATTTTTTTTGCTCAGGAATAACTCTCGGTTATTGTTCAGGGGACCATATAGGATACTGAGACTAGAACCTGGGTCCGCTGAGTGCAAGGCAAATGCCTTACCCACTGTTCCATCACTCCAGCCCCGAAGGGCTTCCACTTTTTCCTTCCTTGACCACAATGTAAAGTTCCATTCTCCTAATCCCCCAGAATATCTTACACTTTTTTTCCTTGACGAAAATGTCAAGTTCCTGTCTCCAAATCCCCCTTAATGTCTTTCCATTTTTTCTTTTCTTTTGCTTTTTGGGTCACATTCAGTGAAGTTCTGGGTTTATTCCTTTTTTTATACTGAGGATTTCCTAGTCCTGGTGGTGCTCAGGAGACCATATGGGTTGATGGGAATCGAACCTGGGTCAGCTGTGTGCAAGGCAAATTCCCTACCCACTGTGCTATTGCTCCAGCCCCAAAGGTCTTTTCCTTTTTTCTTCCTTGATAAGGTTGTCAGTTTCCACTCTCCTAATCCCCCAAGAGGTTTTGCACTTTTTTTTTTTTTTTTTTTTTGCTTTTTGGGTCTTATCCAACGATGCTCAGGGTTCATTCCTGTTTTTGCAGTCAGGAATAACTCCTGGTGATGCTCAGGGACCATAGCGATGCTGAGAATCGAACTTGGGTTGACCATGTGTGGGGCAAATGCCCTACCCACTATGCTATCTCTCCAGCCCTGGAGGTCTTCCACGTTTTTCTTCCTTGACGACAATATCAAGTTCCACTCTTCTAATTTCACAGGTTGTTTCCACTAATTTTTCTTTCTTTTCATTTTTTTCTTTTATTTTTTCTTTTTGGGTCACATCGTGCGATGCTCAGGGTGCTTCTGGGACCATATGGGATGTGGGACTGGGTTGGCTGTGTGCAGGGCAAATGCCCTACTTGCTGTGCTATCGCTCCAGCCCCAAAAGTCTTCCACTTTTTTCTTCCTTGACAACAATGTCAAGTTCCACTCTTCTAATTTTCCAGAAGGTTTCCACTTCTTTTTCTTTTCTTCTTTCTTTTTTTTTAATTTTTTTTTTAAATTTTTGGTCACACTGGTGATGCTCATGGGTTACTTCTGGCTCTTGACTCAGTAATTACTCCTAGGGGTTCTCAGGGGACCATATGGGATGCTGGGAATCGAACCTGGGTCAGCTGTGTGCAGGGCAAATGCCCTACCCACTGTGTAATCGCTCCAGCCTAGAAGGTCTTCCACTTTTTTCTTTCTTGACAACAATGTCAAGTTCCTCTCTCCTAATCCCCCAGGAGGTCTTCCACTTTTTTCTCTTTTTTCTTCCTTGACAATGTCAAATTCCACTCCCCAAACTCCCCTGAAAATCTTACAAATTTTTCTTCCATGATGACAATGTCACATTCCTCCTTCCTAATCCCCCAAGGGTCTTCCAATTTCTTTCTTTGTGTTTATTTCTTTTTGCCCTAGGTTGGCTGCGTGCAGGGCAAATGCCCTACTTGCTGTGATACCGGTCCAGCCCCAAAGGTCTTCCACTTTTTTCTTCCTTGACAACAATAGCAAGATTCACTCTTCTAATTTCCCAGGTTTCCACTTTTCTTTCTTTCTTTCTTTCTTTCTTTCTTTCTTTCTTTCTTTCTTTCTTTCTTTCTTTCTTTCTTTCTTTCTTTCTTTCTTTCTTTCTTTCTTTCTCTCTCTCTTTCTTTCTTTCTTTCACACCTGATGATGCTCAGGGATTACTCCTGGCTCTGCACTCAGTAATGACTCCTAGGGGTGCTCAGTGGACCATATGGATGCTGGGAATTGAACCTGTGTTGGCTGTGTGCAGGGCAAATGCCCTACCCTCTGTGCTATCGCTCCAGCCCCGAAGGTCTTCCAGTTTTTTCTTCCTTGACAACAATGTCAAGTTTCTCTCTCCTAATCCCCCTGAAGTTCTTATACTTTTTTCTTGCATGACGACAATGTCATGGTTGTCTTTCCTAATCACCTAAAAGGTCTTCCAATTTCTTTCCTTTTCCTTTTATTTTTTTTTTGCTTTTTTGGGGTCAAATCCAGAAATGCTCAGGGATTATTCCTGCATTGCACTAAGAGTCACTCCTAGCGGTGATCAGGGGACCATATGTATGTTGAGAATCGAACCTGGGTCAGCCAAGTGCAAGTCAAACACCCTACCCACTGTGCTATCAATCCAGCCCCAAAGGTGTTCCACTTTTTTCTTCCTTGACGACAATGTCAAGTTCCACTCTTCTAATTTCCCAGAAGGTTTCTACTTCATTTTCTTTTTTTCTTCTTCTTCTTTTATTTTTTTTGATTTTTGGTCACAGCCGGGGATGCTCAGAGGTTCCTCAAAGTTCTGCACTCAGTAGTAACTCCTAGGGGTGCTCAGGGGACCATATGGGATGCTGGGAATCAACCGGGTCAGCTGTGTGCGGGGCAAATACACTAACCGCTGTGCTATTGCTCCAGCCCCAAAGTTCTTCCAATTTTTTCCCTCTTGAAAACAATGTGAAGTTCCTCTCTCCTAATCCCCCAGTAGGTCTTCCACATTTTTCTTCTTCGAGGAGAATATCAAGTTTCACTCTCCTAACCCCCAGAACATCCTCCACTGCCTCTTCTTTGATGACATGCCAAGTTCCACTCCTATCATCCCCCAGGATGGCCTCCACCGCCTCCTCCTTCACCACGACATCCAGTTCCTCACCGGCTCCTTCTCCACCGCCTCCTCCTTGACCTTGGTCTCCAGCTGCACATTTGCCTGGTCGCACAGTCTTCCACTAGTTTCGCTCCCGTCGGCTTCCTTTGGCCCGGGATGGTCTGTGGGGCAGCCAGAGGGTCTCAGCCAACCAAGGTGGGTGGAGAGGCCTGGGGCGGTGTCCGCCTGTTTCCGCCTCCCCAGCTGCCACACCTCCTGACCCCCAAAGGGGCTTCTCCTTCTGGCCACTTACCCTTTGCAGGGCCCCTGGTGAGGGCAGCAGGGCCTGGCCCTGAGGTTTCTCCTTGAGGGTCTGACTGAGCTGCCCTAGAGGGGAAGGCAGGGGTGAGGGGCAGGGAGGGAGCCGGGGGCTGCCTTCTGCTCCCAGAAGCCCTGGCCCAGCCCTCACCTGGTCTCCCTCCTCCCCATGAAGGCTGCCCCCAGCAGGGCCTCCTCTGGGGACTGGGCCAGCTACAGCTGGTCCCTGAGCTGCTTCTGCTGCAGCCACTGTGGGGACAGCTGCTCCCCCTTGGCGCCCAGGAGACGGTGGCCTGGGGCCTCGCCCTGCTTTGAGCCCTTAATCCTACCTGCAGCCTCCACCATCCTCCAGTCTAGTCCTGCTCAGGCCCCCCCACCCCCCCACACACCCCCTGGCCCTGGAGCCCGGCTCAGACCCTTGGCCCGCACCTGAGTCTGCAGTTGTTCTCCCGGCTCACGGGTTCCTCCCGGATCTTCCTGGAACTTCCTGGCCTCCAGCCTTAGCTGTCCTGTCGTGTGGCGAAACCAGGTGGCTGAGTCGGGGCACCCAGGAGTCAGTACACTTGGGAGGAAGCTGAGGGTCCAGGCCCCACAGAGCCTCACCCCACCCTAGCTTCATTCCTGGTCCACAGCCCCTGACCTTGGTGCTCCTCTGGCTTATCTCGGGGGGCTGCTCATTTCTCTCTGCCTCAGCTGCCCCTGGTCCCTTGCACTGTCGATTCTTTCCCGGTTTGGACTCAGGTGAGCCCTCCCGGCCGGGCTGGACAGGGACTGGACGTAGGTGAGGCTTCCCTGGACCGGGCCCTTTCCCTCTCTGCACTTCCATGCCCAGAACATTCTTGGGCCCATGGACCCCCACCTGCTGCCCCCACGGGAAGACCCTGAGGTGCAGGACTGAGAGACTCTCCAGCTCTGCTCCCCCCTGTCTCCTGATGTCACAAGGCCGTATTGACACAGCCCCTCCCTGGGCACCCTAGGCCACCCCTTCCTGCCATCCCCTCCCCACATGCCACTGTCTTGACACCAGGATCCCATGACCCCAAGACCCCCGGTCACTCACCCCGACATGTATGACCTGCCGTGCGGTCTTCAGAACCTTTTAATATATTCGATGTTTTAAAATTCTTCTGTCAGCGCTTTTCTCTGTCCAAACAGGGGGAGGGGCATGTTGGCAATGGTAAGGCCGGGGCTCTGCACGCCCGGATCCTGCTTAGAGCCCCAACGCCACCGAGGCTGCTCCTGAGCACTGTCTTGGAGTTTCCTCCCCTGCTGAGCTCCCACCCACATTGTTTCCTGAGCTGGGGGGACCAGTGTCCAGCCCCCCGGGTCTTTCTGTTGGCAGGAGTAAGGGACAGGTCCTGGAGGGGGGGTCTCTGGGGAGTCCCCATCCCAGAGTTCCGGGGAGAACCTGGTAGCCGGGGCTGCTGGTGTCGGGACTGGCCGCAGACTTGGGCTGGCAATGGGCCGGGGTCTTCATCCTGTGGCCTTAGCGCCACACGCTCTGACCACCGCGGGGCCGTCCAGGGAACACCGTCCCAGTTCTCGGACCCTCTTTTGGGCTCTGCCAATTTCCAGCTGTCTCCTCGAGAAAGAGTCAACAGGGGTAAGGGGCTTGGGGCCTCTTCTAGCTTAAGGGTCTCTGGGAGGCGGTTTATTGGCGGGGCTGGTGGGCGTGGCCTCAGATCTGCAACCCCATTGGCCAGAGAGTATTCAGCGCCCCTGGGGCCCCGCCCCCGCCCAGAGGCAGGGTGACCTCACAATGAAGGCTGCACTGGCCTCTGTCCTGAGTCCCAGTGCCCTGGTGGGCCTGAGGGACCTCCCCTGCCCTCACGTGCACCCACGGGCCCTGCCCGTACCTTGATGGTGGCTTGGAACTCTGTGGCCCCCGGGTGGGCCAGGAACTTGTTCAGAGGGAAGCGCGTCTGTCCAGGCACTGACCCTGTCCAGTCTCTCCATGGCTGAGCCCACGGCTTTCTCAGTCCCAGAGATCACGCCCCCAGATGCCCAGGCCTGGCAGAGGGGAGTCCTGGACGCTGTCCACACCGCCCCTCTCTCCCCACGCCCCTCTCCTTCCTCTCCTTTCGGGACCCCTTCCCCCTCCTGCCCTGCCCTCTCCTGTCCTCCTTCCCGTCCCACCCTGAGTTCTTGCTCCTGCCCTTCGGCTCTCCCTGTCCTCTCTCTGTCTTTCTCTCTCTTTCCTTTCCAGCCTGGCAGCAAGCAAGTCTACGAGGCCTTAGAGACCCCGGCCCCGGTCAGCCTCTGACCAGAGTTCCCCTGTGCATAGAAACTTCCCTTTCTGAGTCCCTGGAGGGATCCTCCGTGACCCCTCCCCCCCTGCCAGCACCTCCTCAGCCCAAGCTCCCGCCCCTTCCTCTGAGACTCAGTCCATCCTAGCTGGACACCGGACTGAGCCCTGGGGAAGGTGGATGCTTGTCTCATATGCTCCCGGCCTTTTCTGGAAATCCTCTCGGTACACACAGATGTACCTGTGGCCTCTCGCCTGGCCATGTGCCCTTGGAGAGTCCTGCAGCCTGACCACAAGGGACCCCAACTCCCCCATGGCCTCTCACATCAGCCTTTATTTTTTTATTTTATTTTTATCTTTTATTTATTTTTTAATTGAGTGACCCTGAGAAGAGTTCCAGGGCTTTTAGGATCGAGTCTCAGTCATACTATTCTAGAACACCCATCCCTTCAACAGTGCACATGTTCCACCACCAAAAACCCCAACATAATCCCCGTCCCATTTCCCCTCTGCCTGTGTGGCAGATGATTTTCACTGTACTTTTTCCTGACTTTGATTACATTCAGTTTTGACAGGAAACTCAGTATCATTATTTGGAGTTTTTCCTCCAACAGTCAGACCTGTTGGAATGGCATCATTACATTGTATGTTTTCTTTTGTTGGTAACAAAGAGCATATGATGTTAGATGGTCGGGAAAGCGGCCGCCCAGTTTTGGAATTCTGTCATTAAGTCCAGAGGTATTTCTGCCAGCACCACTGCATTCACATAAACCTTTAGCTCTCCTGAATTCTCTTTTAGTTTGACTCTTGTTTTGTGCTCCTAGGATTGAAACCAGGGCCTCGCACATGTAAGGCATGTGCCAGGAGCCACCTCTGAGCCACATCCATGGCCCTGAAATTCTCTTCATGTGCTTTGACTTTGTGCGAATTTTCTCTACATCAAATTCTGCATGCCAGTAATAGCAAACAAACAAGGGCCTGACATACCATGAGCTTCGGGTGAAAAACTAATTGTTTCTTGCTTGTCAGTATGCTATCCCTGAGCTCAATCACTGACCTTGCATTGGTCCCTGAGCATCATTTGATGTGACACCCCCTCCCCAGGAAAACAGTCAGAAGACATTAGCCTCAAGGGGCTGCTGGGATATGGCCCTAAAACAAAAACAGGAGCAAAATAAAACCAAAACAAAAACCGATATGAAAATAATAAAGATTCAGATACAGGCTAGAAGGGGTGGCTCAAAGTACTACGTGTATGCTTTGCATGCTGGGGGCCAGAGTCAATCCCTGGCCCCAGTTGGTCCCAGAGCACTGCTGGGGAATGAAACCCAAAGCACAGAGCTTCCTCCAAGTGTGCCCCTGCCAAAAACCAACTGGATGATCACAGGGTCTTTGATTTGTTTTTGCTGTGTGGAGGATCAAACCCAGGTACAGCACATACAGAACATGTGCTTGACCACTCAGATGCGTCCCTGGCCTTGACAAGTTGTTTTATTTTCTTAACTAACCGCCATCACCAAGGGAGCATTTATCAGTGAAGCACTTGAGCCTTTGGTCTCAGCCCCAAGGCATACACAGTGGCCCAGAATGAGCAGTGCCTCTGACTGTGCACCGTGCAGGGCAGAATAAAGATCACATCATGAGGCAAATAAAGATCAGCAGCACCAAAGATTTGCTGATATTAGCGAATATTGGAAGAAAGTCTTCAGTTTCTCTTTGTGACTGTTGAGGCTGTCAGGTTCCTGTCAGGGATGGAGCTCAGGGAGAGGGTGTGTGCTTCTCATGGATGAGGGTCAGGATTTGCTCCCCGGCACCTCCCCCTGCAAATAAAAACAAACAGGTTCAGTGATTAGAGATGATGAGCTGTAAGAATATTTTTTGCTTGTTTTGGGGCCGCATCCAGTGGTACTCAGGGTTTGCTCCTGGCTCTTTGCTCAGGGATCAATCACTCCTGGCAGTGCTGCTGGGGGGACCAATAGATGCCCAGGATCAAACTCTGGCCAGCCGCGTGCAAGGCAAGTACCGTCCTATCTCTCTAGCCCCAGAACTATGCGAGTGTTTAAGATTTCTATTTCTTTTTTCAAATGGTCCTGTGAATGCTCTTGATGTGTGCATTTTGTTATTTGTATATATGGTATAGACAAATAAAGAAACAGAAAACCCAAAGCAAGTTTCCTATGGACCTCTTTTCCTTTTTCTCCCCCCCCCCATACTTTATTTTAACACTGTGGTTTGCAAAGTTATAGGCATTCAGTATTCTGTCACCAATCTCGTCACCACTGTCACCTTCCTCCACCATTGTCTCCATTTTCCCAACCACCCCTCAAGCTCTCCCTTCCCTGACCCCCATAGCAGAAACACAATAATTTATTTCATGTTGCTTGTTACCCATAAATGGCTAGCAGAATGATCAAATATGAGTGAAAATTGTTGTATCTCACCATGCGGGTGTTACTTTGTTATCTGAGGGAATACAAAAATGTTACTCATTAAGTTTCTATGTGTGTGTGTATGTATGTGTGTTTGTGTGTTTTCTTTTTGGGTCATACTCGGTGATGCACAGGGGTTACGCCTGGCTCTGCACTCTGGAATTTCTCTTGGCAGTGCTGGGGGACCACATGGGATGCTGGGAATCGAACACAGATTGGGCACGTGCAAGGCAAACACCCTACCCGCTGTGCTATCTCTCCAGCCCCTAAGCTTTTGCGTTAATGTTTTTGTTAGTCAAGATGGGTTGGCTTCTACGCTACAGTTTATCCAATCTGTTGAACTCCTACTAGATTATCAGTGTTGTAGAGTTTGGAGTTGTGTGACTTCTTTGCTGTATACCCAGAGAATCCACAGGTGGGTTTTTTCCCACTTTTCTTTTTTAATTTTTAAAAATTAAAAATTTTTTCATAAAGTTGTTCGCAATAATTGTTTGCATTCAGTATTTCAACACAAATCCAACCACAATTGCACCTTCATGCCAGCATTACTCATCTTATTTGCCCCTTAGGCAGTTGCTAATTTATTTTATATTGCTCGCCATGAATTTTATGAGGTGTCATGCAGCCATAAAAATGGCCATGCACTCCTGGAATTGTAAAATTTTTGAATATTTGGGGTCCAGAGCCAAATCTGTGGCATGCTGCTCTCTTACAAGGTTCATTTGTGAGTGTCTGAATTGAGGTTTTATGTGCTTCAATGGCACCCAGAGGCAGTTTTGGGTGTGACTGCCAGGCTCCCTGAAGAACAGAGAGACGGGGGGAGGTCGCCCTTCCCCGACTCTGTGAAGCCTGGAGTTTTCTGTCACTGGTCCCAAATACCCATTCCTTTGTTTTTCAGCGAATTCATTCTCATGCAAGGGGAGCTCAGGATGAGGCAGTGAAGGTTGTGCGTGAGCGTGGCGGCAATTGGGTTCTGTAGGTCTGCACCTACTGGGGTACATTTGGGACAGGTGTATGGACACACCAGCCCCCCTCCAAGTATGAGGTCTGTCTGTCTGTCTGTCTCTCTCTCTCTCTCTCTCTCTCTCACACACACACAGAAGCTTAACGTGTAACCTCTTTGAATTCCTTCAGATAACTACTTAACATCCGCATGGTGAGATACAACTATTTTCATATTTATGGGTATTTAATATTTATGGGTACCTTATACTCATACCTCAGTGGTTCTGAGGTGATAAGAGTCTGTGGGGGAGGCATACTGGTGACTTTGGGGTGTGGAAACCAGCAGCTACAGTCACTTGGTCCGATGTATATTTTTATATGACATTTATTATTGCAACAAATGTTGCAATAAGGTTTGGTTAGACAGTCTGAGGCATTTAAGATACGGAGGCGAAAGAAATAGGTTTTAGGGGAGGATCACATAACTGTCTGGAGTTGTTGTGCTGTGGCCTGCTGCAGAGCAGCCTGTTCAGCCCCCTTTTATTGACTAGCTTGATGTTCTAGCCAATGATATTCAGCCACATAGGCAGAATATGCAAATTAACTTAGTCAATGGAAACAGTATCAAAGTCAGTTACACAACAGGAAGTATAGTCAGTTAAAGTAACAGTAACAGGAAAACGATGTTTACATCCAAGCCTAGCTAGGCCTGAGATTATGGGATGTTGTACACCAACATTTATTTATGTGTTTTTTTGGGAGTTGTGGTCATACCCAGCGGTGCTCAGGGCTTACTCCTGGCTCTGTATTCAGGGCTCGCTCCTAGCAGTGCTCTAGGAACCATACGTGCTATTGGGGATTGGGACCAGAGTGAGCAGATTATAAGATAAGCAGCTCAATCTTGCTCCATCTCTCTGTGCTCCCCCTACCCCCCGCACCCCAGTCCCACTGTTTCAGGTTTGTGACCCAACTCTTTTGGGGGGAGTTTTGGCTGACACATAGGGTCTCTCTAGGGATACTCCCAGCAATGCTTGGGGGACTGTGTGGTACCGGGGTCAAAACAAAGTGGGTCGCTGGAAGCAAGGGCCTTACGTAGCCCCTGGAATATGTTCCCAACCCACTTTTCCCAAGAAATTTTCCCCTTCTCCCCCTGCCTTAGGAAGGCAAAGAACTCCTTGATGTTTGGAGGAATTCCTGGGTATTCAGAGAGAAATCTTCATCCATTCAAAACAAATTTCGAGGGGCTGGAGCGGTAGCAGAGAGGGTGGATATTTGCTTTGCACGTGGTTGACAGGATTCGATCCCTAGCTCCCCATATGGTCCCCTGAGCACCACTAGGCGTATTTCCTCAGTGCAGAGCCAGGAGTAACCCCTGTGCATTTCCGGTGTGACCCCAAAACCAAAAACAAATAAATCAAAAAACCAATTTCCTGTGGGATGGGAGGGAATTTCTCGGCAGACCGGGAGTCAGAGTGGCCCTGCGCTTCAGTTCCTGACCACTGCGTTTGCCTCAGAGAAGTCGTGGGTCTGGGGGAGGCTGTTGTCCATGAGGAGAGTTTTCCATCCAGTTTTTTTTGTTTCATTTTTGGTTTTGGGGTCACACCCAGTAGTGTTCAGGGGTTACTCCTGGCTCTGCACTCAGGAATTAACCCCTTGGAGGTGCTTGAGCGACTATATGGGATTCTGGGGATCAATCCAAGCTTAGCTTCGTGCAAGACAAGCACCTACCTGCATACTGTCCTCCCACCCTCTGGCCAGTTTGTTTTCTGCTGAACCCCTGCTCTGCCCCTGCCCGGCAGAGCTGGCCTGTCAGGGTTTGCTTTGCTGATCAGTCCCACAGCTCATACCCCTCTGATTTGAGCTGTCGGCTGTGGGAGTCAGAGAGGGAGAAGAGGCCCTCCTGTGTGGCACAGGCGGGGACCGCTGGAGTAGGCCTGGGTCCCGCCCGCCCAGGGTAAGAGGCCGCTGTCCTGGAGGACACAGCGGCCCTGAGGAGTGTCGAGAAAGCCTGCCCGCTGCTTCCCTTGAGCCAGAGAGGCCCGTGTCCAGAGCAGGGAAGGAGTCAAGACCCGAGAGTCGACTTGTGCCTTCGCTGTCTGCTCAGGGATCACTCCTGGCAGCGGTCAGGGCCCGATGTTCTGAGGGTCATGGGGTCGCTGACCACAGCCATGGCTAGTGCCCCTACCCTTGGACTATCACTCTGGCCCAAGCCCTACCTTTTTTTTTGCTATTTTTTAATATTTTATTTTCATAAAGTAGTTCACAATGGTTCACTGTCACTGTCACTGTCATCCAATTGCTCATCGATTTGTTCGAGCGGGCACCGGTAAGGTCTCACATTGTGAGGCTTGTTATTACTGTTTTTGGCATATCGAATACACCAAGGTAAGTGCCAGCCTCTGCCGTGCGGGCGGGATACTCTCGGTAGCTTGCCGAGCTCTCTGAAAAGGGCGGAGGAATCGAACACGGGTCGGCTGTGTGAAAGGCGAAAGCCCAACCGCTGTGCTATGGCTCCAGCCCTGGCATTTCATTTGCAGATAATAGTCAAACACCACCCCCACCTCCGAGCACATTCACACTTATTGTGGGAAGTGTGTGAAGGTTGTTGTATGTTGTATTTTGTTCTGGAGCCATTGAAGCCTGTATGTAAGAGAATACAAGCAAGTATGTTAAAAAACCAAACAAATGTGTGCTACTTTTGGTACATAAATGGGCTAGTGTATAAGAGCTTGCATGGCCGTGAATGTGACCACACGCTCCAGGAAATTCTGCGGTGCTCTCTTCCAGGAGCTTTGGTTTGTAGTCTCTGATCTTGGCTGTTGATGACATGGCACCAGGGGCAGTTTGTGGGTGTGACTGCCAAGATACTGGAAAACTGGTGACATGGCTGGAGCAGGCCTAGTCCCAATCCAAGCATGCATTGAGATCTCAGCCACGGTCCTGCACAGCTGGGTTCCTCTGTTGGTTACTTCATGTGTGAGGCTCTTCCGAGCGTGTGGCGTGTGGCCTTGAGCATGGCTGTGGCTGGATTCTGGAGGTTTTTGGATGCCCGGGTTCTGCTTGGGGCAGGGAGGGAAACTCAACCTGCCCTCCTCCGAGGAGCCTTGGTGAAGATAGCCTGGAACGGGGGCAGGAGATTCTGCATTGCTCTCTTCCGGGAGCTTTGGTTTATAGTCTCTGGGTCTAGGCCATTGATGGGATTACATAGCACCGGGGCAGTTTGTGGGTGTGACTGCCAAGCTACTGGAAAACTGGGGAGCTAGGGGGAGGAGTCCCAGTTCCGACCTGAGCGGGCTTTGAGGTCTCAGTCATGGGGCCCACCTGCCTGGTTTTGCTGCCGGATCCCACTTGGGTGAGGCTCATCTGAGAATGTGGAGGGTAATCCCTGCCTTTTCAGTCCTCTTATTTGCCCCAGGGACCATGGAGAAGCTCCCCGCACAGTCTGTCTTTTCGGAGAGTCAGTTCCCAGAGACGGAGATTCCCCCCCCACAAGGCCAGCACCTCTGAGGTAAAGGTGGTGCTCAAAGTGCACAAGAGTTTGCCCGGTAGCCTCACCACCTGGAACCCCGAGCTCAGATTCCTCAGGATTCTGCAGGACAAGGAGGACGTGGAGGAAGACCATGAGTCCGAGTCTGAGTCAAGGTCTGAGTCTTCGTCTGTGCAGTGAGAGAGCATTCTCTCTCCGCCTGTGAGTAAGAGGCCTGGGGACAGTTAGGCAGGAGGCGGCTCTCAGCTCCACCAGAAGCTCTGGATCTCAGACAACCTGGCCTTGGCCCTCGGGCAGGAAGCAGAGGGGATTTCTCCCCCACACGGAGCCTCAGATTCTGGTTCTAAGCCCTGAGGAAAGCCCCGTCTGCAGGAACTTCTCTTCTGTTGAGACTAGACTCGCTTCAGTCATTAAACAGCTGCTGAGGTGGCCAAAGACTCAGTCTGTTTCTGGGGGGCAGGGAAGCTCTTTGCTGGGATTTGTCCTCTGGGCCACCCCCTTTCTTGGGTGGGGGGGGGGCAGACCCTGTGGTGTGCAGGGGCTACTCCAGGCTCTGAGTTTGGGAGTCTCTCCCCTTGGTACAGTGGTGAGGATCACACCGGGGGTCGGTGGCAGGCGTGGAAGGACAGGCCCCTTGAGCCCTGGACTGGCATTCTGACAACGTGGGTCGCCTTCCTCCCCTCTCAGAAGCAAAAAGTGAAAAGTCTGAGTCTGCCAGGAGAGCGGGAAACCCAGGTCCCATCCCAAGGCCTCTCCCATACCCCATCTTGCTCTTTCCAACTCCTGGGCGAGAGCGCCAGGGGGCAGGTCGCCAGAGCAGGAACGCAAGTGGCTGCCGGGAACAGTCCAACACTGGGACTGAGAAACTAATTGTCGTCACTGGTTGGAGCAGCCAGGGCCGTGGCCGACCCCATTCCCGGAAGGGTCCTAAAAGGAGGGCACTTTCTCCTGAGGTCTGCCGTGCAGTCCCTGACCTCTGTCCCGGGCATGCTGCCCGCCCTGTGTGAGTAGTGTGGCCTCAGCAGGGCGGGTCCCCAGGGCTGTGCGGGGGCATGGAGGACCCCGGGCCTGGAGCTCCCCAACAGGGGCGGCTGGTTCTGGCTACCCCGACACATGTTCGGTCCCAGGGCTCATCCTGCTCCTGGTGATGACACAGTCTTTCTGCCAGTGCCAGGGAGGGTGGCATCAGGGGATCCTGGCTGAGGGGACACCACCTTGGATCCTCCGGATGCAGGAGCACATTCAAGTCCTCATCCTGAGAAACCTGATCTGGACACTTGGGGGTGGCACCCACTGGCCTAGGGGGAAGGTGGGGTCTCCCTGGTGATAGGAGGTGGGGGCCGGGGGACTGGCCCCAGGGCCGAGGGGAGGCCGTGACCTGCTGCAGTGGAAGGCGGGGTTCTGGGGTTCGAGTGTCCTGCCCCCTCCTAGCTCGCACCGTTGTGGAGACCTCTGACCTTTCGAGGGGAATGGCTGGGGTCCCGGGACAGGCTTCAGCCAGGGCCGTGCGAGTGACAGGCTCCGGACAGGTCCAGCCCCATTCCCAGAAGTCCCGGACACCCCATGGCAGAGGCTCCCACAGTTCAGAAGCTCGCGCCCTCCCCCGGCCAGCCCCGCCCGCCCCGCCCTTGCCACACATCACACAAGCCTGGTAGGATCCGTTTATTGGGACAGGGGTGGAAAGGGACAGTGACTGTCAGGGGAGCCAGCCAGCCCTCCTCCTTCCTCTCTCCTCTGCCACCAACTCACGGGACCCTCAAGGCCCCAAAGAGTGCCTGAGAGTGGCAGCTCTGAGGGTCCAGCCCCCGTCAGCTCCAGGGGTGCCTTTCCCAGACACAGAAATGCTCACTGGGCAGGGGGTTCCAGCTCCACCTTTGGCTTTGGGAGCCCCAGGGAAGGAGGTTTGAGTCCTACTGAGGAATCCACTGACCCCTGGAGCCTAGTGGTGGGGGACGTTTCTGCCCCCCTTACAGGTGCTTAGTGGAGGGGGGGATATATCAGGCCCCCCGTCCCTGGTGCCTAGTGGTGGTGGTGGACTGGTGCCTAGTGGTGGGGGCAAATTTCTGCCCCCCCAGCTCTTTGTTGCCTAGTGGGAGGGACATTTCTGCCCTCCCGCTCTCTTGTGCCTATTTTAGGGGAAATTTCTGTCCCCAATCCCTGGTCCCTAGTGGGGGGGCCATTTCTGCCACCCCCTAACTCCCTGGTACCTAGGTTGGGGAAACATTTTGGTCCCTGATCCCTGGTTTCTAGTGATGGGGGGACACTTCTGACCCCCAAATTCTGGTGCCTTGTGGTTGTGGTACAATTCTATCCTGGATCCATGGTGCCTTCTTTTGGGGCAACATATCTGTCCCCCTAAATCCTGGTCCATAGTATATGGGGACATTTCTGTCCCCTGATCCCTGGTGCCTAATGGTGGGAGCTGTTTTTCTGTTTTTGCCCCCGAATTCCTCATTCCTAGGTAGGAGACATTTCTGCCTCTTTCTTTCAACCTAATTTCTGATTCTAGTATAGGGCAAAATTTCTCCCCCTGATATCTGGTGCCTGTTGGGGATGATACTTCTGCCCCCTGATTACTGGTACCTAGTGATGGGGACATTTATTCCCAACTATCCATGGTCCCTAGTTGTGGGGGACATTTCTGCCCCCTGATGCCTTGTGCCTCGTGGTGGGGGACATTTCTGCCCCCCTGATTACTGGTTCCTCCAGGTGGGGGACATTTCTGCACCCCAGATTACTGGTGCCTCCTGGTGGGGGACATTTCTAACCCCAGATTACTGGTGCCAGGTGGTGGGGTATTTTTCTGCGCCCCCGATTACTGCTGCCTCCTGTGGGGGATATTTCTGCCACATGACTCCTGCTGCCTCCTGGTGGAGGACATTTCTGTCCCAGGATTACTGCTGCCTCCTGGTGGGGGATTTTTCTGCCCCCTCCCCCATTACTTCTGCCTCCTGGTGGGGTATATTTTTGCTGCCCTCATTCCTGGTTCCTAGTTTAGGGGGAAATTGCTGCTCCATAATTCTTGGTACCCCGTGGTGGGGACACAATTCTGTCCCCGATCCTAGTTGCCTCCTCCTAGGGGGATATTTCTGTCCCCTTAATTCCTGGTTTCTAGTTTCTGGGGACATTTCTGCCCCCCGATTACTTCTGCCTCCTTGTGGGAGACATATCTGCCCCCATCATTACTGGTGCCTCGTATTGGGGGACATTTCTGCCCCCCGATTACTAGTGCCTCCTTGTGAGATATAATTCTGCCCCCATCATACTGGTGACTCGTGGTGGGGAACATTTCTGCCCCCCCCGATTACTGGTGCCTCGTGGCGGGGGACATTTCTGCCCCCCATATTTCTGGGGCCTCGTGGAGGGGGAAATTTCTGCCCACCGGTTACTTGTGCGTCGAGGAGGGGGACAATTCTGGCCCCCAATTACTGGTGCTTCATGGCGAGGGACATTTCTGCCCCCCGAATTACTGGTGCCTCATGGCGGTTGACATTTCTGCCCCCCGGATTACTGGAGCATCGTGTCGGGAAACATTTCTTCCCTCCAATAATTGGTGCCTCCTGGTGCGGGACATTTCTGCACCCAGATTACTGGAGCCTCGTGTCCGGAAACATTTCTGCCCCCCAAATACTGGTGCCTCGTTGTGGGGGACATTCCTGCCCCCATGATTACTGTTCCCTCCTGGTGGGGGACATTTCTGCCCCACTGATTACAGGTTTCTCCTGGTGGGGGAAAATTCTGCCCCCCTCATTACAGGAGCCTCTTGGTTGGGGAAATTATTTTCCCCCCTAAATTCAGGAGCCTCATGCAAGGGGACATTTCTACTCCCGTCTTTTCAGGAGCCTCGTGCTGGAGGACAATTCTGCTCCCCTCATTTCAGGAGCCTCGTGCTGGGGGATATTTCGGCCCCCGATTACTAGTGCCCCCTTGTGGGAGATATTTCTGCCCCCATCATTACTGGTGCCTCATGGTGGGGGACATTTCATCTCCCCTGATTACTGGTGCCTCATTGTGGGGGACATTTCTGCCACCCTGATTTCTGTTGCCTCCTGGTGGGGATATTTCAGCCCCCCGATAATGGAGACTCCAAGTCGGGGACATTTCTGCCCTCGATTACTGGTGCCCTCTGGTCGTGGACATTTATGCCCCCCGATTACTGATGCCTCCCGTGGGAGACATTTCTGCCCCCATATACGGGTGCCTCGTGTTGGGGGACATTTTGCCCCCTGGTTACTTGTGCCTCGAGGCGGGGGATATTTCTGCACCCCTGATTTCTGGTACCTTGTGGTGGAAAATATTTCTGCCCCCTGATTACTGGTATCTCTTAGTGTAGGATATTTCTGTCCCCCTGATTACTGGTGCCCAAGTGGGGGACATTTTTGCCCCCTGAATACTGGTGCCTAGTGGTGGGGACATTTCTGCCCCCCATTACTGGTGTCCCCTTGTGGGGGACATTTCTAGCCTCCTGATTACTGGTGCCTCCTGGTGGGGGGACATTTCTGACCCCGAATTACTAGTGCCTGCTGGTGGAGGACATTTCTGCCCCCCTGATTACTGCTGCCCCGAGGTGGGAGACATTTCTGCGCCCTGAACACTGGTGCCTAGTGGTGGGGACATTTCTGCCACCCTGATTACTGGTCACTGCTGGTGGGGAACTTTTCTGCCCCTCTAATTACTGGTGCCTCGTTGTGCCAGACACTTTTGCCCCCCAATTACTGGTGACTCGTCTTGGGGACATTTCTGACCCCCTGATTTCTGGTGTCTCCTCGTGGGGGACATTTCTGCCCCCTTGGTGCCTCGTGGTGGGGAACATTTCTACCCCTCTTATTTCTGGTGGTTCCTGGTGGGGGACATTTCTGCCCCCCCTTATTACTGGTGCCTCCTGGTGGGGGACGTTTCTGCCCCATGATTCCTGGTTCCTAGTTTAGGGGGACATTTCTGCTCTCCATTCCTTGGTCCCTCATGATGGGGACACAATTCAGTCCCCGTAATTGGTTGCCTCCTTCTTGGGGAATATTTCTGTCCCCTTAATTCCTGGTTTCTAGTTTCTGGGGACATTTCTGCCCCCCCATTACTGGTGCCTCATGGTGGGGGACATTTCTGCCACCCTGATTGCCGGTGCTTCCTTTTAGGGGACATTTTATCCCCCTGATACTGGTGCTCGCTGGTGGGGGACATTTCTTCCTCCCTGATTACTGTTGCCTCGTGTTGGGAGATATTTCTGTCCCCTGCTCATACCTGGTTCCTAGTTTACGGGGACATTTCTGCTCTCCAATACTTGTTCGCTCATGATGGGGATACAATTCTGTCCCCGTTCCTACTTGCCTCCTTCTGGTTGAATATTTCTGTCCCCTTAATTCCTCGTGTCTAGTTTCTGGGGATATTTCTCCCCCCCCCCCAATTTATGGTGCCTCCTGGTGGGGGCATCCCGATTACTGCTGCCTTGTGGTGGGGAACATTTCATCCCCCCTGATTACTGGTGCCTCCTGGTGGGAGACATTTATGCCCCCCTGACTACTGGTGACTCATGGTGGGGGACATTTCTGCCACACTGAATACTGGTGCCTCGTGATGGGGGACATTTCTGCCCCCCTGATTACCACACTGTTGGGGGACATTTCTGCCCCCCTGATTACTGGTGCACACTGTTGGGGGACATTTCTGCCCCCCTGAATACTGGAGCCCCAGGGTGGGGGACATTTCTACCCCCTTGATTACTCTGCCCCAATGTGTGGTACATTTCTATCCCCCTGATTACTGGTGCACCGAGGTGGGTGACATTTCTGCCTCCCTATTACTGGTGCTTCCTGCTGGGGGACATTTCTGCCCCCCTGATTACTGGTGCTTCCTTTTGGGGGACATTTTTGCCCCTTGATTACAGGTGCTCGCTGGTGGGGGACATTTCTGCCCCAAATTACTGGTGCCTCCTGATGGGGGACATTTCTGCCCCCCTGATTACTGGTGCCTCCTGTTGGGGGATATTTCTGTCCTCCCCTCATTCCTGGTTCCTAGTTTACGGGGACATTTCTGCTCTCCAATCCTTGTTCGCTCATGGTGGGGATACAATTCTGTCCCCGTTCCTAGTTGCCTCCTTCTGGTTTGATATTTCTGGCCCCTTAATTCCTCGTGTCTAGATTCTGTGGACACTTTGGGCCCCCCCATATATGGTTCCTCCTGGTGGGGGATATTTCTGCCCCCCTGATTCCGGGTTCCTAGTTTAGGGGACATTTCTGCTCTCCAATTCTTGGTCCCTCGTGGTGGGGACACAATTCCGTCCCTGTTTTTAGTTGCCTCCTTGGGGAAAATTTCTGTCCCCTTAATTCCTGCTTTCTAGTTTCTGGGGACATTTCTGCCCCACATTACTGGTGCCTCCTGTTGGGGGATATTTCTGTCCCCCACTCACACCTGGTTCCTAGTTTACGGGGACATTTCTGCTCTCCAATCCTTGCACGCTCATGGTGGGGATACAGTTCTGTCCCCGTTCCTAGTTTCCTCCTTCTGGTTTCATATTTCTGGGCCCTTAATTCCTCATGTCTAGATTCTGGGGACATTTCTGCCCCCCCCCGATTTATGGTGCCTACAGGTGGGGAACATTTCTGCCCCCTGATTACTGCTGCCTCATGGTGGGGAACATTTCATCCCCCCTGATTACTGGTGCCTCGTGGTGGGAGATATTTCTGCCCCCCTGATTACTGGTGCCTCGTAGTGGGGGACATTTCATCCCCCCTGATAACTAGTGCATCTTGGTGGGAGACATTTCTGCCTACGTTATTGCTGGAGCCTCCTGGTGGGGGACACTTTTGCCCCCTGATTGCTGTAGCCTCCTACTGGGGACATTTCTGCCCCTCTCATTACTGGTGCCTTGGGCTGTGGGATATTTCTGCCCCCCTGATTACTGGTGCCTTGTGGTGGGGAACATTTCGGCCCACCTGATTTCTGCCGCCTCGTGCTGGGGGACATTTCTGCCCCCCTGTTTACTAGAGCCTCCTGGTGGGGAACATTTCTGCCCCCCTGTGTACTGGAGCCCCACCACGGTGGGGGACATTTCTGCCCCGTTGATTGCTCTGCCCCAATGTGTGGTACATTTCTATCCCCCTGATTACTGGTGCACCGAGGTGGGGGACATTTCTGCCTCCCTATTACAGGTGCCTCCTGCTGGGGGACATTTCTGCCCCCCTGATTACTGGTGCTTCCTTTTGGGGGACATTTCTGCCCCCCTGATTACTGGTGCTTTTTTTGGGGGATATTTATGGCCCCCTGATTACAGGTGCTCGCTGGTGGGGGACATTTCTGCCCCCCTGATTACAGGTACCTCCTGTTGGGGTATATTTCAGTCCCCCGCTCATACCTGGTTCCTAGTTTACGGGGACATTTCTGCTCTCCAATCCTTGTTTGCTCATGGTGAGGATACAATTCTGTCCCCGTTCCTAGTTGCCTCCTTCTGGTTTGATATTTCTGGCCCCTTAATTCCTTGTGTCTAGATTCTGGGGACATTTCTGACCCCCAGCCCCGATTTATGGTCCCTCCTGGTGGGGTACATTTCTGCCCCACATTACTGCTGCCTCGTGGTGGGGAACATTTCATCCCCAAAGATTACTGGTGCCTCGTGGTGTGAGATATTTCTGCCCCCCTGATTACTGGTTCCTCGTGGTGGGGGACTTTTCATCCTCCAGTATTACTGGTACCTCCTGCTGGGGACATTTCTGCCCCCCTGATTTCCAGTGCCTCATATTGGGGGACATTTCTGCCCCCCTGATTTCCAGTGCCTCATATTGGGGGACATTTCTGCCCCCCTTATTTCCAGTGCCTCGTTTGGGGGATATTTCTGCCCCCCTGACGACTGTTGCCTTGAGCCGGGGGACATTTCTGCCCCCCTGATTACTGGTTCCTCATGAGTGGGACATTTCTGCCCATCTGATTTCCAGAACCTCGTGGTGGGGGACATTTCTGCCCCCCTGATTTCCAGTGCCTCATACTGGGGGACATTTCTGCCCCCCTTATTTCCAGTGCCTAGAGCTGGGGGACATCTCTGACCCACGGACGACTGTTGCTTCGAGCCGGGGGACATTTCAGCCCCCCTGATTACTGGTTCCTCATGAGGGGGACATTACTGCCCCCCTGATTTCCAGTGCCTCATGCTGGGGGACATTTTTGCCCACCTGATTTCCAGTGCCACGTGGTGGGGGACATTTCTGTCCCCCTGTCTACTGTTGCCTCGAGCTGGGGGACATTTCTGCCCCCTCATTACTAGTGCTTTGTGCTTGGGGAAATTTCTTGCCCCCTCAATTCTGTTGCCTCATGACGGGGACATTTCTGCCCCCCTGATTTCCAGTGCCTCGTGGTGTGGGATATTTCTGCCCCCCTGATTTCAAGTGCCTCATTGTCGGGGACATTTCTGACCCCCTGAATATTGTTGCATCGAGATAGCGGACATTTCTGCCCCCTGCTTTCCAGTGCCTCGTTTTGGGGGACATTTCTGCCCCCCTCAATTGATTCCTCATGAGGGGTACATTTCTGCCCCCCGATTACTGCTGCCTCGTGGTGGGGAACATTTCATCCCCCCTAATTACTGGTGTCTCGTGGTTGGAGACATTTTTGCCCCCCTGGTTACTGGTGCCTCGTTGTTGGGGACATTTCTGTCTCCCTGAATACTGGTGCCCCGTGCGGGGGACATTTCTGCCCCCCTTATTACTGATGCCTCCTGGTGGGGGACGTTTCTTCCCCCATTATTACTGTGACTAGTGGTGGGGGATATTTCTGCCCCCCTGATTCCTGGTTCCTAATTTAGGGGGATATTTCTGCTCTCCAATCGTTGGTCCCTCGTGGTGGGGACACAATTCAGTCCCTGTTCCTAGTTGCCTACTTGGGGAATATTTCTGTCCCCTTAATTCCTGGTTACTAGTTTCTGGGACATTTCTGCCCTGCATTACTGGTGCCTCCTGGTGGGGGACATTTCTGCCCCCCTGATAACTGGTGCCTCGTGTTTGGGGGCATTTCTGCCCTCCTGATTACTGGTGCTCGCTGGTGGGGGACATTTCTGCCCTCCTGATTACTGGTGCCTCCTGTTGGGGGATATTTCTGTCCCCCGCTCATACCTGGTTCCAAGTTTTCAGGGACATTTCTGCTCTCCAATCCTTGTTCGCTCATGGTGGGGATACAATTCTGTCCCCCATCCTAGTTGCCTCCATCTGGTTGGATATTTCTGGCCCCTTAATTCCTCGAATCTAGATTCTGTGGACATTTCTGCCCCCCCACATTTATGGTACCCCCTAGTGGGCGACATTTCTGCCACTCCATTACTGCTGCCTCGTGGTGGGGAACATTTCTTTGCCCGTGATTACTGGTGCCTTGTGTTGGGAGACATTTCTGCCCCCCTGATTACTGGTACCTCATGAGAGAGACATTTATGCCCCCTTGATTTCCAGTGCCTCGTGGTGGCGGACATTTCTGCCCCCTCATTACTGGTGGCTTTCCTGGGGGACATTTCTGCCCCCCTCAATTCTGTTGCCTCGTGACGGGGGATATTTCTGCCCTCTTTATTACTGGTTCCTCGTGAGGGGGACATTTCTATCTCCTGATTTCCAGTGCCTCGTGCTGGGGGACATTTCTGCCCCCCTGATTTCCAGTGCCTCGTGCTGGGGGATATTTCTGCCCCCCTGATTTCCAGTGCCTCGTGCTGGGGGACATTTCTGCCCCTCTGACTACTGATGCCTCGAGCTGGGGGACATTTCTGCCCCACTGGTTACTGGCTCCTCCTGAGGTGGACATTTTGCCCCCCTGATTTCCAGTGCCTCGCGTTGGGGGACATTTCTGCCCCTGTGATTTCCAGTACCTTGCGGTTGGGGACATTTCTGCCTCTGTGCTTACTGGTGCCTTTGGTGGGGGACAATTCTGCACCCGTTGATTACCAAAGCCTCCTGGTGGGGGACATTTCTGCCTCCCTGATTACTGGTGCCGCTGGTGGGGGACATTTCTGCCCCCCGGAATACTGATGCCTCTGGTGGGGAACATTTCTGCCCCCCTGAATACTGTTGCCTCTGGTGGGGGACATTTCTGCCCCCTTGATTACTGTTGCCTCCTGCTGGGGGACATTTTTGTCCCCCCTGATTACTGGTGCCTCGGTTGGGACATTTCTGCCCCCGTGGTTACTGGAGCCTCTGGTGGGGGACATTTCTGCCCCCCCTGATTACTGGAGCCTCCTGGTCGGGAAATTTCTGCCCCCCTGATTACTGGTGCCTCATGCTGGGCGACATTTCTTCCCCACATATTACTGGTGCCTCGTGGGGTGGGAAAGTTCTGCCCCCCCTGATTACTGGTGCCTGTGATAGGGGATATTTGTCCCATGCTGATCACAGCTGCTTCCTGGTGGGGGACAGTTTTGCCCCCGGATTAGTGCTGACACATGGTGGGGACATTTATGCCGCCCGAATGCTGTTGCCTCATGGTGGGGGACATTGCTGCCCCTGTGATTACTGGTGCCCGTAGTGGGGGAACATTTCAGCCCCCCTGAATACTGGTGCCTCTGGTGGGGGACATTTCTGCCCCCCTGACTACCAAAGCCTCCTGGTGGGGGACATTTCAGCCCCCATGATTTCTGGTGCCTCCTGGTGAGGGACATTTCTGCCCCCCTGATTACTGGTGCTTCTGGTTGGGGATATTTCTGCCCCCCTGATAACTGGTGCCTCTTTTGGGGGGACATTTCTGTCCCCCTGATTACTGGAGCTTCTGGTGGGGGACATTTCTGCCCCCCGATTACTGGTGCCTCCTGGTGGGGGACATTTCTGTCTCCCATGATTACTGGTGCCTCTGATGGGGGACATTTCAGCCCCCCTGGTTACTGAAACCTCTGGTGGGGGACATTTGTGCCCCCCTGATACCAAAGCCTCCTGGTGGGGGACATTTCTGCCCCCCTGATTACTGGTGCCTCTGGTGGGGGAAATTTCTGCCCCCCTGATTACCAAAGCGTCCTGGTGGGGGATATTTCTGCACCTCTGATTACTGGTGCATCTGGGTGGGGGACATTTCTGCCCCCTGATAACTGTTGCCTCCTAGTTGGGGGACATTTCTGCCCTCCAGAATACTGGTGCTTCAGGTGGGGATATTTTGCCCCCCTGATTACCAAACCTCCTGGTGTGGGACATTTCTGCTCCCCTGATTTCTGTTGCCTCCTGGTGAGGGACATTTTTGTCCCCCTGATTACTGGTGCGTCCTGGTGTGGGACATATCTGCCCCGACGAATACTGGTCCTGTGCTGGGAGATATTTCTGCCCCCCTGATTACCAAAGATTCCTGGTCGGGACATTTCTGCCCACCTGACTACTGTTGCCTCGAGCTGGGGGACATTTCTGCTCCCCTGATTACTGGTTGCTCGTGAGGGGGAAATTACTGCCCCCCTGATTTCCAGTGCCTCGTGCTGGGGGACATTTCTGCCCCCCCTGATTTCCAGTGACTCGTGTTGGGGGACATTTCTGCCCCCGTGATTTCCAGTGCCTCGTTGTGGGGGGGCATTTCTGCCCCCCTGACTACTGTTGCTTCGCGCTTGGGGACATTACTGCCCACCTCATTACTAGTGCCTTGTGCTTGGGGAAATTTCTGCCCCCCTCAATTCTGTTGCCTTGTGGTGGGGGACATTTCTGCCCCCCTGATACCGGTGCCTCGTTGTGGGGGATATTTCTGCCCCCCTGATTTCCAGTGCCTCGTTGTGGGGGACATTTCTGCCCCCCTGATTTACAGTGCCTCGTGGTGGGGGATATTTCTGCCCACCTGACTACTGTTGCCTCTAGCTGGGGGACATTTCTGCCCCCCTGATTTCTGTTGCCTCCTGGTGGGGGACATTTCTGCCCCGCTGATTACTGGTGCCTCTGGTGTGGGACATTTCTGCCCCCCTAAATACTGGTGTCTCTGGTGGGGGACATTTCTGCCCCCCTGATTACCGAAGCGTCCTGGTGGGGGACACTTCTACAACCCTGATTACTGGTGAATCCGGGTTGGGGACATTTCTGCCCCCCTGATTACAGTTGCCTCCTAGTGGATGGACATTTCTGCCCCCCCCTGATTACTGTGGCCTCCTAGTCGGGGGACATTTCTGCCCTCCTGAATACTGGAGCCTCCTGGTGCGTGACATTTCTGCCCCCCTGATTACCAGAGCCTCCCGGTAGAGGACATTTCTGCCCCCCTGATTACTGGTGCCTCTGGTTGGGGACATTTCTGCCCCCCTGATTTTCAGTGCCTCGTCGTGGGCGACATTTCTGCCACCCCCTCTACTTTTGCCTCGAGCTAGGGGACATTTCTGCCCCCCTGATTACTGCTTCCTCGTGAGGGGGACATTTCTGCCCCCCCTGATTACTGGAGCTTCTGGTGGGGGACATTTCTGCCCCCCTGATTTACAGTGCCTCGTGGTGGGGGACATTTCTGCCCCTCTGACTACTGTTGCCTCGAGCTAGGGGACATTTTTGCCCCCCTGATTACTGGTTCCTAGTGAGGGGGACATTTCTGCCCCCTGATTTCCAGTGCCTCGTGGTGGGGGACATTTCTGCCCCCCTGATTTACAGTGCCTCGTGATGGGGGACATTTTTGCCCACCTGACTACTGTTGCCTCTAGCTGGGGGACATTTCTGCCCCCCTGATTTCTGTTGCCTCCTGGTGGGGGACATTTCTGCCCCCCCTGATTAGTGGTGCCACTTGGAGGGGGACATTTCTGCCCCCGCTGATTACTGAAGCTTCTAGTGGGGGACATTTCTGCCCCCTTGATTACTGGTGCCTCTGGTTGGGGACATTTCTGCCCCCCTGATTTACAGTGCCTCGTGTTGGGCGACATTTCTGCCCCTCTGACTACTGTTGCCTCGAGCAAGGGGACATTTCTGCCCCCCTGATTACTGGTTCCTAGTGAGAGGGACATTTCTGCCCCCTGATTTCCAGTGCCTCGTGGTGGGGGACATTTCTGCCCCCCTGATAACTTGTGCCTGCGGTTGGGGGCCATTTCTGTCCCCCCCCCGATTACTGGTGCCTGAAGGGGGACATTTATGCCCCCCTGATTACCAAAGCCTCCTGGTGGGGGACATTTCTGCCCCACCCCGACTACTGGTGCCTCTTGTGGGGGACATTTCTGTCCCCCTGATTACCGGAGCTTCTGGTGGGGGACATTTTGGCCCCACTCATTTTCAAAGCCTCCTTGTGGGGGACAATTCTGCCCCCCTGATTACTGGTGCCTCGTGGTGGGGGACATTCCTGCCACCCGGATTACTGGTTCCTCCAGGTGGGGGACATTTCTGCACCCCAGATTACTGGTGCCTCCTGGTGGGGGATTTTTCTGCCCCCCTGATTACTGCTGCCTCCTGTGGGGTATATTTCTGCCACATGACTCCTGCTGCCTCCTGGTGGTTGTCATTTCTGTCCCAGGATTACTGCTGCCCCCTGGTGGGGGATTTTTCTGCCCCACTGATTACAGGTTTCTCCTGGTGGGGGAAAATTCTGCCCCCCTAATTACAGGAGCCATAATCCTTGGTCCCCCGTGTTGGGGACACAATTCTGTCCCCGATCCTAGTTGCCTCCTCCTAGGGGGATATTTCTGTCCTCTTAATTCCTGGTTTCTAGTTTCTGGGGACATTTCTGCCCCCCGATTACTTCTGCCTCCTTGTGGGAGACATATCAGCCCCCATTGTTACTGGTGCCTCGTACTGGGGGACATTTCTGCCCCCCAATAACTAGTGCCTCCTTGTGGGATATAATTCTGCCCCCATCATACTGGTGACTCGTGGTGGGGAACATTTCTGCCCCCCCCATTACTGGTGCCTCGTGGCGGGGGACAATTCTGGCCCCCATATTTCTGGTACCTCGTGGTGGGGGAAATTTCTGCCCCCCCGGTTACTTGTGCCTCAAGGAGGGGGACATTTCTGGCCCCCGAATTACTGGTGCCTCATGGCGGTTGACATTTCTGCCCCCCTGATTACTGGAGCATCGTGTCGGGAAACATTTCTTCCCTCCAATAATTGGTGCCTCCTGGTGCGGGACATTTCTGCACCCAGATTACTGGAGCCTCGTGTCCGGAAACATTTCTGCCCCTCAAATACTGGTGCCTCGTAGTGGGGGACATTCCTGCCCCCATGATTACTGTTCCCTCCTGGTGGGGGACATTCCTGCCCCCCTGATTACTGTTCCCTCCTGGTGGGGGACATTTCTGCCCCACTGATTACAGGTTTCTCCTGGTGTGGGAAAATTCTGCCCCCCTCATTACAGGAGCCTCTTGGTTGGGGAAATTATTTTCCCCCCTAAATTGAGGAGCCTCATGCATGGGGACATTTCTACTCCCGTCTTTTCAGGAGCCTCGTGCTGGAGGACAATTCTGCTCCCCTCATTTCAGGAGCCTCGTGCTGGGGGACATTTCTGCCCCCCGATTACTAGTGCCCCCTTGTGGGAGATATTTCTGCCCCCATCATTACTGGTGCCTCATGGTGGGGGACATTTCATCTCCCCTGATTACTTGTGCCTCGTTGTGGGGGACATTTCTGCCACCCTGATTACTGTTGCCTCCTGGTGGGGACATTTCTGCCCCCCGATTACTGGTGACTCCAAGTCGGGGACATTTCTGCCCTCGATTTTGGTGCCCTATGGTTTGGACATTTATGCCCCCCGATTACTGATGCCTCCCCGTGGGGGACATTTCTGGCCCCCTATACGGGTGCCTCGTGGTGGGGGACATTTCTGCCCCCCGGTTACTTGTGCCTCGAGGCGGGGGACATTTCTGCACCCCTGATTTCTGGTGCCTCGTGGTGGAAAATATTTCTGCCCCCTGATTACTGGTATCTCTTAGTCTAGGATATTTCTGTCCCCCTGATTACTGGCGCTCAAGTGGGGGACATTTTTGCCCCCTTAATACTGGTGCCTAGTGGTGGGGACATTTTTGCCCCCCATTACTGGTGCCCCCTTGTGGGGGACATTTCTAGCCTCCTGATTACTGGTGCCTCCTGGTGGGGGGACATTTCTGACCCTGAATTACTGGTGCCTGCTGGTGGGGGACATTTCTGCCCCCCTGATTATTGCTGCCCCGAGGTGGGAGATATTTCTGCCCCCTGAATACTGCTGCCTAGTGGTGGCGACATTTCTGCCACCCTGATTACTGGTCACTGCTGGTGGGGAACATTTCTGCCCCTCTGATTACTGGTGCCTCGTTGTGCCGGACACTTTTGCCCCCCAATTACTGGTGACTTGTCTTGGGGACATTTTTGACCCCCTGATTTCTGGTGTCTCCTCGTGGGGGACATTTCTGCCCCCTTGATTACTGGTGCCTCGTGGTGGGGAACATTTTATCCCCCCTTATTACTGGTGCCTCGTTTTGGGAGACATTTCTGCCCCCCTGATTACTGGTTCCTCGTGGTGGGGGACTTTTCATCCCCCAGGATTACTGGTACCTCCTGCTGGGGACATTTCTACCCCCCTGATTTCCAGTGCCTCATACTGGGGGACATTTCTGCCCCCGTTATTTCCAGTGCCTAGAGCTAGGGGACATCTCTGCACCCCTGACGACTGTTACCTCGAGCTGGGGGACATTTCTGCCCCCCTGATTACTAGTTCCTCGCGGTGAGGGACATTTCTGCCTCCCTGATTTCTGGTGTCTCCTCGTGGGGGACATTTCTGCCCCCTCTATTACTGGTGCTTCGTGGTGGGGAACATTTCTACCCCTCTTATTTCTGGTGGCTCCTGGTGGGGGACATTTCTGCCCCCCCTGATTACTGGTGCCTCCTGGTGGGGGACGTTTCTGCCCCCATGATTCCTGGTTCCTAGTTTAGGGGGACATTTCTGCTCTCCAATCCTTGGTCCCTCATGATGGGGACACAATTCAGTCCCCGTTATTGGTTGCCTCCTTCTCGGGGAATATTTCTGTCCCCTTAATTCCTGGTTTTTAGTTTCTGGGGACATTTCTGCCCCCCATTATTGGTGCCTCATGGTGGGGGACATTTCTGCCACCCTGATTACTGGTTCTTCCTTTTGGGGGACATTTTATCCCCCTGATTACTGGTGCTCACTGGTGGGGGACATTTCTGCCTCCCTGATTACTGGTGCCTCGTGTTGGGAGATATTTCTGTCCCCTGCTCATACCTGGTTCCTAGTTTACGGGGACATTTCTGCCCTCCAATCCTTGTTCGCTCATGGTGGGGATACAATTCTGTCCCCGTTCCTACTTGCCTCTTTCTGGTTGAATATTTCTGTCCCCTTAATTCCTCGTGTCTAGTTTCTGGGGATATTTCTCCCCCCCCCCCAATTTATGGTGCCTCCTGGTGGGGGCATCCCGATTACTGCTGCCTTGTTGTGGGGAACATTTCATCCCCCCTAATTACTGGTGCCTCCTGGTGGGAGATATTTCATCCCCCCTGATTGCTGGTGCCTCATGGTGGGGGACATTTCTGCCACCCTGAATACTGGTGCCTCGTGATGGGAGACATTTCTGCCCCCCTGATTACTGGTGCACACTGTTGGGGGACATTTCTGCCCCCCTGAATACTGGAGCCCTAGGGTGGGGGATATTTCTGCCCCCTTGATTACTCTGCCCCAATGTGTGGTACAATTCTATCCCTCTGATTACTGGTGCAACGAGGTGGGGGACATTTCTGCCTCCATATTACTGGTGCCTCCTGCTGGGGGACATTTCTGCTACCCTGATTAATGGTGCTTCCTTTTGGGCGACATTTTTGCCCCTCGATTACAGGTGCTCGCTGGTGGGGGACATTTCTGCCCCGCATTACTGGTGCCTCCTGATGGGGGACATTTCAGCCCCCCTGATTTTTGGTGCCTCGTGTTAGGGGACATTTCTGCCCCCCTGATTACTGGTGCCTTGGGTTGGAGTATATTTCTGTCCCCCGCTCATAACTGCTTCCTAGTTTACGGGGACATTTCTGCTCTCCAATCCTCGTTCGCTCATGGTGGGGATACAATTCTGTTCCTGTTCCTAGTTGCCTCCTTCTGGTTTGATATTTCTGGCCCCTTAATTCCTCCTGTCTAGATTCTGGGGACATTTCTGCCCCCCAGTCCCGATTTATGGTCCCTCCTGGTGGGGTACATTTCTGCCCCCCATTACTGCTGCCTCGTGGTGGGGGACATTTCATCCACCCTGATAACTGGTGCATCTTGGTGGGAGACATTTCTGCCCACCTCATTGCTGGAGACCCCTGGTGGGGGAAACTTTTGCCCCCTGATTGCTGTAGCCCACTGCTGGGACATTTCTGCCCCTCTCATTACTGGTGCCTCAGGCTGTGGGATATTTCTGCCCCCCTGATTACTGGTGCCTTGTGCTGGGGAACATTTCTGCCCTCCTGATTTCTGCTGCCTCTATCTGGGGGACATTTCTGCCCCCCTGATTACTAGAGCCTCCTGATGGGGGATATTTCTGACCCCCTGATTACCGGTGCACACTGTTGGGGGACATTTTTGCCCCCCTGAATACTGGAGCCCCAGGGTGGAGGACATTTCTGCCCCCTTGATTACTCTGCCCCAATGTGTGGTACATTTCTGCCCCCCTGATTACTGGTGCTTCCTTGTGGGGGACATTTTGGACCCCTGATTACTGGTGCTCGATTGTGAGGGACATTTCTGCCCCCCTGATTACTGGTGCCTCGGGTTGGAGGATATTTCTGTCCCCCATTCATAACTGCTTCCTAGTTTACGGGGACATTTCTGCTCTCCAATCCTTGTTCGCTCATGGTGGGGATACAATTCTGTCCCCGTTACGAGTTGCCTGCTTTTGGTTGAATATTTCTGGCCCCTTAATTCCTCGTGTCTAGATTCTGCGGACATTTCTGCCCCCTCCCATTTATGGTGCCGCCTGGTGGGGGACATTTATGCCCCCCATTATTGCTGCCTCGTGGTGGGGAACATTTTATCCCCCCTTATTACTGGTGCCTCGTGGTGGGGGACTTTTCATCCCCCAGGATTACTGGTACCTCCTGCTGGGGACATTTCTGCCCCCCTGATTTCCAGTGCCTTGTGGTGGGGGACATTTCTCCCCCACTGATTTCCAGTGCCTCGTTGTTGGGGACATTTCTGTCCCCCTGATTACTGGTGCCTCGTGTTGGGGGATATTTCTGTCCCCCGCTCATACATGGTTCCTAGTTTACGGGGACATTTCTGCTCTCCAATCCTTGTTCGCTCATGGTGGGGATACAATTCTGTCCCCGATCCTAGTTTTCTCCTTCTGGTTGGATATTTCTGGCCCCTTAATTCCTCGAGTCTAGATTCCACAGACATTTCTGCCCCCCCACATTTATGCTGCCGCCTGTTGGGCGACATTACTGCCCCCCATTACTGCTGCCTCCTGGTGGGGAACATTTTATCCCGCCTTATTACTGGTGCCTCGTGTTGGGAGACATTTCTGCCCCACTGATTACTGGTGCCTCATGGTGGGGGACATTTCATCCCTCGGATTACTGGTATCTCCTGCTGGGGACATTTCTGCCCCCCTGATTTCCAGTTCCTCTTACTGGGGGATATTTCTGCCCCCCTTATTTCCACTGCCTAGAGTGGATCATCTCTGCTCACCTGACTAGTGTTGCCTCGAGTTAGGGGACATTTCTGCCCCCCTCAATTCTGTTTCCTCGTTAGGAGGACATTTCTGCCCCCGATTTCTATTGCCTCGTGGTGGGGGACATTTCGCCCCCCTGATTTTCAGTGCTTCCTGGTTGGGGACATTTCTGCCCCCTCATTAGTTGCCTCGTGCTGGGGACAATTCTGCCCCCCTGAGTACTCTTGCCTCGTGCTGGGGGACATTTCTGCTCCCCTGACTACTGTTTCCTCGAGCTGGGGGACATTTATGCCCCCCTGATTACTAGTTCCTCGTGGTGGGGGACATTTCTGCCCCCTGATTTCCAGTGCCTCGATTTGGGGGACATTTCTGCCCCCCTGATTTTCAGTGCCTCGTGGTGGGGGACATTTCTCCCCCCTTATTACAGTTGCCTTTCCTGGGGGACATTTCTGCCCCCATTAATTCTGTTGCCTCGTGACGGGGGACATTTCTTCCCCCTTCATTACTTGTTCCTCGTGGTGGGGGACGTTTCTGCCCCCCTGATTACTGGTGCCTCATGGTGGGGGACATTTCTGCCCCCCTTATTTCCAGTGCCTCGTGGTGAGGGACATTTCTGACCCCCTGATTTCCAGTGTCTCGTTGTGGGGGACATTTCTGACCCCCTGATTTCCAGTGTCTCGTTGTGGGGGACATTTCTGCCCCCCTGATTACTGTTGCCTCGAGCTCGGGGACATTTCTGCCCTTGTCATTTATGGTGCCTTTTCTGGCGGACATTTCTGCCCCCCTCTATTCTGTTGCCTCATGACTGGGTTCATTTCTGCCCCCATCATTACAGGTGCCTCTTGCTGCGGACACATTTCTTTCCCTGTTCCTAGTTGCATCCTTCAAGGGGGAAATTTCTGTCCCCCTAATTCATGATTTCAAGTTTCTGGAAGACATTTATTTCCCCCGGATTACTGGTGCCTCTTGGTGGGTGACATTTCTGCCCCCCTGATTTCTGGTTCCTGTTGATTGCGACATTTCTGCCCCCTGTTTTAAATTGCCTTATAACTGGGGGACATTTCTGCCCCCCACAATACTGATGCCTCGTACTGGGGACACATTTCTTTCCCCGTTCCTAGTTGCATCCTTCTGGGAAATATTTCTGTCCGCGACATTTCTGCCCCCTGGATTTCTGACACCTCGTGGTGAGGGATATTTCTGCCCCCGTGACTACTGTTGCTTCGCGCTGGGGGACATTTCTGCCCCCCTCATTACTAGTGCCTTGTGCTTGCGGAAATTTCTGACCCCCTCAATTCTGTTGCCTCCTGATGGGGGACATTTCTGCCCCCCTGATTTCAAGTGCCTCATGGTGGGGGACCTTTCTGCCCCCCTGATTTCCACTGCCTCATGGTGGGGGACATTTCTGCCCCCTGAATTTCCAGTGCCTCGTGGTGGGGGACATTTCTGCCCCCCTGATTTCCAGTACCTCATGTTGGGGGACATTTCTGCCCCCCTCATTACTAGTGCCTTGTGTTTGGGGAAATTTCTACCCCCCTCATTTCTGTTGCCTAGTGTTGGGGGACATTTCTGCCCCCCTGACTATGTTGCATCGAGCTGGGGGACATTTCTGCCTCCCTGATTACTGGTGCTTGTTTTGGGGGACATTTTTGCCCCCTGATTACAGGTGCTCGCTGGTGGGGGACATTTCTGCCCCCCTGATTACTGGTGCCTCCTGTTGGGGGATATTTCTGTCCTCCGCTCATTCCTGGTTCCTAGTTTACGGGGACATTTCTGCTCTCCAATCCTTGTTCGCTCATGGTGGGGATACAATTCTGTCCCCGTTCCTAGTTGCCTCCTTCTGGTTTGATATTTCTGGCCCCTTAATTCCTCGTGTCTAGATTCTGTGGACATTTTGGGCCCCCCCATATATGGTTCCTCCTGGTGGGGGATATTTCTGCCCCCCTGATTCCGGGTTCCTAGTTTAGGGGACATTTCTGCTCTCCAATCCTTGGTCCCTCGTGGTGGGGACACAATTCCGTCCCTGTTTTTAGTTGCCACCTTGGGGAATATTTCTGTCCCCTTAATTCCTGCTTTCTAGTTTCTGGGGACATTTCTGCCCCACATTACTGGTGCCTCCTGATGGGGGACATTTCAGCCCCCCTGATTACTGGTGCCTCCTGTTGGGGGATATTTCTGTCCCCCACTCACACCTGGTTCCTAGTTTACGGGGACATTTCTGCTCTCCAATCCTTGCACGCTCATGGTGGGGATACAGTTCTGTCCCCGTTCCTAGTTTCCTCCTTCTGGTTTCATATTTCTGGGCCCTTAATTCCTCAAGTCTAGATTCTGGGGACATTTCTGCCCCCCCCGATTTATGGTGCCTTCTTTTGGGGGACATTTCTGCCCCCCGATTATTGCTGCCTCGTGGTGGGGAACATTTCATCTCCCCTGATTACTGGTGCCTCGTGGTGGGGAACATTTCATCCCCCCTCATTACTGGTGCCTCCTGGTGGGAGATATTTCTGTCCCCCTGATTACTGGTGCCTCGTGGTGGGGGACATTTCATCCCCCCTGATAACTGTTGCATCTTGGTGGGAGATATTTCTGCCCACCTGATTGCTGGAGACTCCTGGTGGGGGACACTTTTGCCCCCTGATTGCTGTAGCCTCCTGCTGGGGACATTTCTGCCCCTCTCATTACTGGTGCCTTGGGCTGTGGGATATTTCTCCCCCCCTGATTACTGATGCCTTGTGGTGGGGAACATTTCAGCCCACCTTATTTCTGCTGCCTCGTGCTGTGGGACATTTCTGCCCCCCTGCTTACTAGAGCCTCCTGGTGGGGAACATTTCTGCCCCCCTGAATACTGGAGCCCCATGGTGGGGGACATTTCTGCCCCCTTGATTGCTCTGCCACAATGTGTGGTACATTTCTGTCCCCCTGATTACTGGTGCACCGAGGTGGGGGACATTTCTGCCTCCCTATTACAGGTGCCTCCTGCTGAGGGAAATTTCTGCCCCCCTGATTACTGGTGCTTCCTTTTGGGGCACATTTTTGCCCCCCTTAATGCAGGTGCTTTCTTTTGGGGGACATTTATGCCCCCGATTACAGCTGCTCGCTGGTGGGGGACATTTTTGCCCCCCTGATTACTGGTGCCTCCTGTTGGGGGATATTTATGTCCCCGCTCATACCTGGTTCCTAGTTTACGGGGACATTTCTGCTCTCCAATCCCTGTTCGCTCATGGTGGGGATACAATTCTGTCCCCGTTCCTAGTTGCCTCCTTCTGGTTTGATATTTCTGGCCCCTTAATTCCTCATGTCTAGATTCTGGGGACATTTCTGACCCCAGCCCCGATTTAGGGTCCCTCCTGCTGGGGTACATTTCTGTCCCCCATTACTGCTGCCTCGTGGTGGGGAACATTTCATCCCCCTGATTACTGGTGCATCTTTGTGGGAGACATTTCTGCCCACCTGATTGCTGGAGACTCCTGGTGGGGGACACTTTTGCCCCCTGATTTCTGTAGCCTCCTGCTGGGGACATTTCGGCCCCTCTCATTACTGGTGCCTCGGGCTGTGGGATATTTCTGCTCCCCGATTACCTGTGCACACTGTTGGGGGACATTTCTGCCCCCCTGAATACGGGAGCCCCAGGGTGGGGGACATTTTTGCACCCCTGATTACTGGTGCTCGATTCTGAGGGACATTTCTGCCCCCATGATTACTGGTGCCTCGTGTTGGGGGATATTTCTGTCCCCCGATCATAACTGGTTCCTAGTTTACGGGGACATTTCTGCTCTCCAATCCTTGTTCGCTCATGGTGGGGATACAATTTTGTCCCCGATCCTAGTTTCCTCCTTTTGATTGGATATTTCTGGCCCCTTAATTCCGCGAGTCTAGATTCCACAGACATTTCTGCCCCCCCCATTTATGGTGCCACCTGGTGGGGGACATTTCTGCCCCCCGATTACTGCTGCCTCTTGGTGGGGAACACTTCATCCCCCCTAATTACTGGTGCCTAGTGGTGGGAGACATTTCGGCCCCCCTGGTTACTGGTGCCTCGTTGTTGGGGACATTTCTGCCCCCCTGAATACTGGTGCCTCGTGCTGGGGGACATTTCTGCCCCCCTGATTACTGGTGCCTCGTGTGGGGGTATATTTCTGTCCCCCGTTTATAGCTGGTTCCTAGTTTACGGGGACATTTCTGCTCTCCAATCCCTGTACGCTCATGGTGGGGATACAATTCTGTCCCCGTTCCGAGTTTCCTCCTTTTGGTTGAATATTTCTGGCCCCTTAATTCCTCGTGTCTAGATTCTGGGGACATTTCTGCCCCCCCCCATTTATGGTGCCGCCGGGTGGGGGACATTACTGCCCCCCATTACTGCTGCCTCGTGGTGGGAACATTTTATCCCCCCCTGATTACTGGTTCCTCGTGGTGGGGGACTTTTCATCCCCCAGGATTACTGGTACCTCCTGCTGGGGACATTTCTGCCCCCCTGATTTCCAGTGCCTCGTGGTAGGGGTCATTTCTGCCCCCCTGTCTACTGTTGCCTCGAGCTGGGGGACATTTCTGCCCCCCTCATTACTAGTGCCTTGTCCTTGGGGAAATTTCTGCCCCCCTCAATTCTGTTGCCTCATACTGGGGGACATTTCTGCCCCCCTGCTTTCCAGTGCCTCGTTTTGGGGGACATTTCTGCCCCCCTCAATTCTTTCCTCTGAGGGGGACATTTCTGCCCCCCGATACTGCTGCTTCGTGGTGGGGAATATTTCATCCCCCCTAATTTCTGGTGCCTCGTGGTGGGAGACATTTCTGCCCCCCTGGTTACTGGTGCCTCGTTGATGGGGACATTTCTGTCCCCCTGAATACTAGTGCCTCGTGTGGGGGGACATTTCTGCCCCCCTTATTACTGATACGTCCTGGTGGGGGACGTTTCTTCCCCCATTATTACTGGTGACTAGTGGTGGGGGATATTTCTGCCCCCCTGATTCCTGGTTCCTAGTTTAGGGGGATATTTCTGCTCTCCAATCCTTGGTCCCTCCTGGTAGGGACACAATTCAGTCCCTGTTCCTAGTTGCCTACTTGGGGAATATTTCTGTCCCCTTAATTCCTGGTTACTAGTTTCTGGGGACATTTCTGCCCCGCATTACTGGTGCCTCCTGATGGGGGACATTTCTGCTCCCCTGATAACTGGTGCCTCGTGTTGGGGGACATTTCTGCCCTCCTGATACTGGTGCCTCATGGTGGGGGATATTTCTGTCCCCTGCTCATACAATTTTCCTAGTTTACAGGGACATTTCTGCTCTCCAATCCTTGTTCGCTCATGGTGGGGATACAATTCTCTCCCCGTTCCTAGTTTCCTCCTTCTGGTTGGATATTTCTGGCCCTTTAATTCCTCGTGTGTACATTCTTGGGACATTTCTGCCCACCCCCATTTATGTTGCCGCCTGGTGGGGGACATTTCTGCTCTCCAATTCTTGTTTTCTCATGGTGGGGATACAATACTGTCCCCGATCCTAGTTGCCTCCTTCTGGTTGGATATTTCTGGCCCCTTTATTCCTCGAGTCTAGATTCTGAGGACATTTCTGCCCCCCCCCCAAATTTATGGTGCCGCCTGGTGGGCGACATTTCTGCCCCCTATTACTCTGCCTCGTGGTGGGGAACATTTCTGCCCCCCTGATTACTGGTGCCTCGTATTGGGAGACATTTCTGCCCCCCTGATTACTGGTTCCTCGTGGTTGGGGACATTTCATCCCCCGGATTTCTGGTATCTCCTGCTGGCGACATTTCTGCCCCCCTGATTTCCAGTTCCTCATACTGGGGGACATTTCTGCCCCCCTTATTTCCACTGCCTAGAGCTGGGGATCATATCTGCTCCCCTGACTAGTGTTGCCTCGAGCTGGGGGACATTTCTGCCCCCCTCAATTCTGTTTCCTCGTTAGGGGGACATGTCTGCCCCCGATTTCCAGTGCCTTGTGGTAGGGACCATTTCTGACCCCTTGATTAGTGGTGCCTCGTTGTGGGGGACATTTCTGCCCCCCTGATTTACAGTGCCTCGTGGTGGGGGACATTTCTGACCCCTGATTTCTGTTGCCTCCTGGTGGGGGACATTTCTGACCCCTGATTTCTGTTACCTCCTGGTGGGGGACATTTCTGCCCCCGATTACTGGTGCCTATTGGAGGGGGACATTTCTGCCCCCCCGATTATGGAGCTTCTGGTGGGGGACATTTCTGCCCCCCTGTCTATGTTGCATCGAGCTGGGGGACATTTCTGCCTCCCTGATTACTGGTTCCTCGTGAGGGGGACATTTCTGCCCCGTGATTTCCAGTGCCTCTTCTGGGGGACATTCCTGCCCCTGATTTCCAGTGCCTCATTATGGGGGACATTTCTGCCCCCTGATTTCCAGTGCCCAATGGTGGGGGACATATCTGCCCCACTGATTAACAGTGCCTCGTGCTGGGGGACAATTCTGCCCCCCTGTTTTCCAGTGCCTCGTGCTGGGGGACAATTCTGCCCCCCTGATTTCCAGTGCCTCGTGCTGGGGGACAATTCAGCCCCCCGATTACTCTTGCCTCGTGGTGGGGGACATTTCTGCCCCCCTGACTGCTGTTGTCTTGAGCTGGAGGACATTTCTTCCACCCTTAATACTGGTTCCTCGTGAGGGGGACATTTCTACCCCTCTGATTTCCAGTGCCTCGTGGTGGGGGACATTTCTGCCCCCCTGACTACTGTTGCTTCGCCCTGGGGGACATTTCTGCCCCCCTCATTACTAGTGCCTTGTCCTTAGGGAAATTTCTGCCCCCCTCAATTCTGTTGCCTCGAGACGGGGGACATTTCTGCCCCCTTGCTTTCCAGTGCCTCGTTTTGGGGGACATTTCTGCCCCCCTCAATTGTTTCCTCGTGAGGGGGACATTTCTGCCCCCCGATTACTGCTGCCTCATGGTGGGGAACATTTCATCCCCCCTAATTACTGGTGCCTCGTGGTGGGAGACATTTCTGCCCCCCTGGTTACTGGTGCCTCGTTGTTGGGGACATTTCTGTCCCCCTGAATACTGATGCCTCCTGGTGGGGGATGTTTCTTCCCCCGTTATTACTGGTGACTAATGGTGGGGATATTTCTGCCCCCGATTCCTGGTTCCTAGTTTAGGAGGACTTTTCTGCTCTCCAATCCTTGGTCCCTCGTGGTATGGACACAATTCAATCCCTCTTCCTAGTTGCCTACTTGGGGAATATTTCTGTCCCCTTAATTCCTGGTTACTAGTTTCTGGGGACATTTCTGCCCCGCATTACTGGTGCCTCCTGATGGGGGACATTTCTGCCCCCCTGATAACTGGTGCCTCGTGTTGGGGGGACATTTCTGCCCTCCTGATTACTGGTGCCTCGTGTCAGGGGATATTTCTGTCCGCCACTCATACCTGGTTCCTAGTTTACGGGGACATTTCTGCTCTCCAATCCTTGTTCTCTCATGGTTGGGATAAAATTCTGTCCCTTTCCTAGTTGCCTCCTTTTGGTTGGATATTTCTGGCCCCTTAATTCCTCGAGTCTAGATTCCGCGGACATTTTTGACCCCCACATTTATGGTGCTGCTTGTGGGCGACATTTCTGCCCCCCCCCATTACTGCTTCTCATGGTGTGGAACATTTCTTCCCCCGATTACTGGTTCCTCGTGTTGGGAGACATTTCTGCCCCCCTGAATACTGGTTCATCATGGTGGGGGACATTTCAGCCCCCGGATTACTGGTACCTCCTGCTGGGGACATTTCTGCCCCCCTGATTTCCAGTTCCTCATACTGGGGGATATTTCTGCCCCCTTATTTCCAGTGCCTAGAGCTGGGGATCATCTCTGCCCCCCTGACTAGTGTTGCTTCGAGCTGGGCGACATTTCTGCCCCCCTGATTACTGCTTCCTCATGAGGGGGACATTTCTGCCCTTCTTATTTCCAGTGCCTCATGGTGGGGGACATTTTTGCCCCCCTGATTTCCAGTGCCTCGTTCTGGGGGACATTTCTGCCCCCCTGATTTCCAGTGCCTTGTGTTGGGGACATTTCTGCCCCCCTCTATTCTGTTGCCTAGTGCTGGGGGACAATTCTGCCCCCCTGATTACTGGTGTCTCTGGTGGGGGACATTTCTGCCCCCCTGAATACTGGTGCCTCTGGTGGGGACATTTCTGCTCCCCTGATTACCAAGCCTGATGGTGGGGACATTTCTGCTCCCCTGATTACCAAGCCTGCTGGTGGGGGACATTTCTGCCCCCCTGATTTGTTGCCTCCTGGTGGGGGACATTTCTGCTCCCCTGATTTCTGGTGCCTATTGGAGGGGGACATTTCTGCCCCCCGATTACTGCAGCTTCTGTTGGGGGACGTTTCTGCCCCCCTGATTACTGGTGCCTCTCGTGGGGGACATTTCTGCTCCCCTGATTTACAGTGCCTCGTGTTGGGGGACATTTCTGCCCCCCTGAGTACTGTTGCATCGAGCTGGGGGACATTTCTGCCCCCCTGAGTACTGTTGCATCGAGCTGGGGGACATTTCTGCCCCCCTGATTTCCAGTGCCTCGTGGTGGGGGACATTTCTACGCCCCTGATTTCCAGTGCCTCAATGTGGGGGACATTTCTGCCCCCTCTGATTTCCAGTGCCTCGTTGTGGGGGATATTTCTACGCCCCTGATTTCCAGTGCCTCAATGTGGGGGACATTTCTGCCCCTCTGATTTCCAGTGCCTCGTTGTGGGGGACATTTCTACGCCCCTGATTTCCAGTGCCTCAATGTGGGGGACATTTCTGCCCCCTCTGATTTCCAGTTACTCATGGCGGGGGACATTTCTGCCCCCGTGATTTCCAGTGCCCCGTGGTGGGGGACATTTCTGTCCCCGATTACTGGTGCCTCGTGGTGGGGGACAAATCTGCCCTCCTGATTTACAGTGCCTCATGGTGGGGGACATTTCTGCCCCCCTGATTTCCAGTGCCCTGTGGTGGGGGACATTTCTGCCCCCCCTGATTTCCAGTGCCTCGTGCTGGGGGACAGTTCTGCCCCCCTCATTAGTTACCTCGTGCTGGGGGACAATTCTGCCTCCCTGATTACTCTTGCCTCATGGTGGGGGACATTTCTGCCCCCCTGATTACTCGTTCCTTGTGAGGGGGACATTTCTGCCCCCTTGATTTCCAGGGTCTTGTGGTGGGGGACATTTCTGCCCCCCTGATTTACAGTGCCCCGTGGTGGGGGACATTTCTGCCCCCGATAACTTGTGCCTGTGGTTGGGGGACATTTCTGCCCCCGATTTCCAGTGCGTTGTGGTGGGGGACATTTCTGCCCCCCTGATTTCCAGTGCCTCATGGTGGGGTACATTTCTGCCCCCTCATTACTGGTGCCTTTCCTCCGGGACATTTCTGCTCCCCTCAATTCTGTTGCCTTGTGACAGGGGACATTTATGCCCCCTCATTACTGGTTCCTTGTGAGGGGGACATTTCTGCCCCCCTGATTTCCAGTGCCTCGTTGTGTGGGACATTTCTGCCCCCCGATTTCCAGTGCTTCATGCTGGGTTACATTTCTGCCCCCCTCATTAGTTGCCTTGTGCTGGGGGACAATTCTGCCCCCCTTATTTCCAGTGCCTACAGCTGGGGGACATTTCTGCCCCCCTGACTACTGTTGCCGACCTGGGGATCATTTCTGCCCCCCTCATTATATGTGCCTTCTGCTGGGTGACATTTCTGCCCCCTGATTTCCAGTGCCTCGTGGTGGGGGACATTTGTGCCCCCCCTGATATCCAGTGCTTTGTGGTGGGAGACAATTCTGCCTCCCTGATTTCTAGTGACTTTTGCTGGGGGACAATTCTCTCATCCTCATTACTGGTTCCTGTGCTGGGGGACATTTCTACCCCCCTGATTACTGGTGCCTCCTGGTGGGGGTCATTTCTGTCCCCCTGACTACTGTTGCCTTGTGCTGGGAGATATTTCTGCCCCCTGATTACTGGTACCTAGATGTGGGATGCATTTCTGTTCCCGATTACTGGTGCCTCGTAGTGGGGGACATTTTTGCCCCAAGGATTACACGTGCCTCGTTCTGGGGGACATCTGCCCCCCTGATTACTGGTGCTTGGTGTTGGGGGACATTTCTGCCCCCTTGATCACTGCTGCCTCATGGTGGGGGACATTTTTCCCCCCTTATTACAGGTGTCTCCTTGAGGGGGGACATATCTGCCCCCTGATTACTGGTGCCTCCTGGTCGGGGACATTTCTGCCCCCTTGGTTCCTGGTGCCTGGTTGCCGGGGACACTTCTGCCCCCCTCATTCCTGGTTCCTTATTTAGGGGGACATTTCTGCTCACAATCCTTGGTCCCTCTTGGTGGGGACACAATTGTGTCCCCTTGCCTAGTTGCCTTCTTCTTGGTGGTATTTCTGTACCCTTAATTCCTGGTTCTAATTTCGGGAAATATTTCTGTCCCCCTGGTTACTGGAGCCTCCAAGTTTGGGACATTTCTGATCCCTTAATACTGGTGAATCCTGCTGGGGTTCATTTCTGGCCCCAACAATTTGTGCCTCCTGATGGGGAACATTTCTGCCCCCCGATTACTGCTGCCTCCTGGTGGGGGACATTTCTATCCCCCTTATTACTGGTGCCTCATGGTAGGGGGCATTTCTTCCAGCCTTATTACTGGTGCCTCCTGCTGGGGGACATTTTTGGCCCTCCTGATTACTGGTGCCTCTGTTGGGGACATTTCTGCCCCCGTGATTACTGGAGCCTCTGGTGGGGGACATTTCTGCCCCCCTGAATACTGGAGCCTCCCCGTGGGGGACATTTCTGCATCGCTGATTACTGGTGCCTCTGATGGTGGACATTTCTTCCCCATTGATACCAAAGCCTCCTGGTGGGAGAAATTTCTGCCCCCGATTGCTGGTGCCTCCTGTTAGGGGACATTTCTGTCGCCCTGATTACTGGAGCCTCTGGTGGCGGATATTTCTGCTCCCGTGAATACTGAAGGCCTCCTGGTGGGGGACATTTCTGCCCCCCTGATTACCAGAGCCTCCTGGTATTGGACATTTCTGCCCCCCTGATTACTGGTGCCTCTGATGGGGGACATTTCTGCCCCCGATTAGTGCTGACTCCTCGTGGCGGACATTTCTGCCCCCCAAACACTGTGCCCTCTGGTAGGGGACATTTCTGCCCCTCTCATTACTAGTGCCTTCTGCTTGGGGAAATTTCTGCCCCCCTCATTTCCAGTGCCTCATACTGGGGGACATTTCTGCCCCCATTATTTCCAGTCCCTAGAGCTGGGGGACATTTCTTCCCCCTTGACTACTGTTGCCTCGAGCTGGGGGACATTTCTGCCCCCCTGATTTCCAGTGCCTTGTGGTGGGGGACATTTCTGCCCCCCTGATTTTCAGTGCCCTGTGGTGGGGGACGTTTCTACGCCCCTCATTACTGGTGCCTTTCCTGGGGGACATTTCTAGCCCACCTCAATTCTGTTGCCTCATGACGGGGGACATTTCTGCCCCCCTGATTACAGTGCCTCGTGGTGGGGGACATTTCTGCCCCCCTGATTTCAGTGCCTCGTAGTGGTGGGACAATTCTGCCCCCCTGATTTCCCGTTCATCATACTGGGGGACATTTCTGCCCCCCTTGTTTTCAGTGCCTCGTGGTGGGGGACATTTCTGCCCCTCTCAATGCTGGTGCCTTGTGCTGGGTGACATTTCTGCCCCACTGTCTACTGGTGCCTCCTTATGGGGGACAATTCTGCCCCCCTTATTATTGGTTCCTTGTGAGGGGGACATTTCTGCCCTCCTGATTTCCAGTGCATTGTGGTGGGGGACATTTCTTCCCCCCCGATTTTCAGTGCCTTGTTCCGGGGGAAATTTCTGCCCCTGATTACTGGTTCCTCGTTGTAGGGGACATTTCTGTCCTGATATCTGGTGCCTCCAGGTGGGGGACATTTCTGCCCTCCTGATTACCAGTGCCTCATGGTGTTGGACATTTCTACTCCCCTGATTTCTGGTTCCTCGTGTTGGGGGACATTTCTGCCCCCATGATTACTGGTGCCTTGTGGTGGGGGATATTTCTGCCCCCCACATTCCTGGTTCGTTGTTTAGGGGGACATTTCTGCTCTCCAATCCTTGTTCGCTCGTGGTAGGGACACAATTCTGTCCCTGTTCCTAGTTGCTTCCTTCTGGGGCAATATTTCTGTCCCCTTAATTCCTTGTTTCTAGTTTCTGGGGACATTTCTGCCCCCCTAATTACTGGTGCCTCCTGGTGGGGGACATTTTTCCCCCCAGATTAATGGTGCCTGTTGGTGGGGGACATTTCTGCCCCCCGTTTACTGGTTCCTGGTGGTGTAGGAAATTTCTACCCCCTGATTACTGCTGCCTCTTGGTGGGGGAAATTTATTCCTCCCCGATTACAGGTGCCTCGTGGTGGGGGACATTTCTGCTCCCCTGATTACTGGTGCCTCCTGTTTTGGGACATTTTTGCCCCCCGATTACTGGTGCCTCCTGGTGGGGGACATTTCTGCCCCCCTGATTTCTGGTTCCTCGTTGTGTGGGACATTTCTGCCCCCCTGATTACAGGTGCCTCATGGTGGGGGACATTTCTCCTCCTGATCCCCGGTTCCTAGTGGTGTTGGGACATTTCTGCGCCCGGATCTCTGGTGTTTCTTGGTGAGGACATTTCACCCCACTGTCTCCTGTTGCCTATTTTGTGGGGACATTTCTTCCCCCCTGATGCTTGCTGCCTACTGTTGTGGATATTTCTGTCCCTGATCCCTGGTTTTTAGTGTTTTGGGGATATTTCTGCCCCTATTATATGGTGTCTAGTGGTGGGGGATGATTTTTGCCCCCCACCCCGATCTCTGGTGCTTTGTTTTGGGGAACATTTCTGCTCCCCTAATTTTTGGTTCCTAGTGTAGGGGAACATTTCTGCTCCCAATATCTGGTGCTTAGTGGTGGGGATATTTCTGCCCCCTTATTCTTGGTTCCTATTTTTGGGGACATTTCTGTCCCTCATTTTCACGTGTGTAGTTTTGGGGGATATTTCTGGCCCCCTAAATTCTTGTGGCAGGTTTTGGGGGACATTTCACCCAGAACCTGGTTCCTAGTCATGGGGGACATTTCTGCCCCCGTAATATGTTTCCTAGTTTAGTGGGACATTTTGCCCCTTGATGCCTAGTCTCTAATTTTGGGGGACATTTCTGCCCCCAACTCCTGGTGCCTACTCGTGGGGGATATTTCTATCCCCTTAATTCCTGGTTCCTAGTTTTGGGGGACATTTCTGCCCAGCAATTCCAGGTGCCTAGTTCTGGAGGATATTTCTACCCCTGGTCCCAGGTACCTAGTTGTGGGAACATTTCTGCCCACTTCATTCCTGGTGCCTAGTTTGGGGGACATTTCTGCTCCCTGGCCCTGGTACCAAAGGTTGGGGGGGACAGTCTGCCCCAATCCACGTGCCTAGTGGTGGGGTACCTTTCTGCTCCCTGATTTCTTGTTCCTTGTTTTGGGGGACATTTCACTCCCCTATCTCTGATGCCTAGTTTCGGGGACATTTTCCCCCCATTCCTTGTGCCTAGTTTTGGGGGACATTTCTGCCCCTGATCCCTGCTGCCTAGTGATGGGGGGACATTTGGCCTCCAGATTCATGGTACCTTTTGCGAGGGGAATTTGTCCCCCCGTTCCCGGTGTAACTTTTGGGGGACATTTCAGCCCCCTGATCCATGGTTCCACTTTGTGAGGGGACACTTCTGTGCCCTGATCCCTGGTGCCTAGTGATGAGGGCATTTCTGTCTAGCCACATCTGGTGCCTGTGATAGGGACATTTCTGCCCCCAATTCCTGGTGCCTAGTGGTGGGGTCATGTTTCAGTCCCACAATCTCTGATTCCTAATGTTGGGTGGACATTTCTAACCCCCCTATCCCTGGTGTCTAGTGGGTGGGACATATCTGTCCCCCTATCCATGATGCCTAGTGGTGGGGGGAATTCTTCTACCCCTGAACATTATTGTCTAGTGGTTCGAGGCATTTTTGACCCCCTGATTCCTGGTGACTGGTGGTGTGGGGCATTTCTGTCCCTCTGATCCCCTGTCTTCTGGTCGGGACCATTTTGTTCCCTACAGCCCTACTACCTACTGGGGGGCATTTCTGCCCCCTTGATCTCTGATGCCTAGTGGTGGGGGCATGTCTACCCACACATTTGTGTTCCTAGTTTTGGGGACATTTCTGCCCCCGATCCCTTGTGTTTCGTTGTGGTTAACCTTTCTGCCCCCTGACCTTGTCTCCTTAGGGGAGGGTCATTTCTATCCCCGACATACCTGGTGGCTGGTGGCTGGTGGAGGGTGAGAGTGGAGAGAGGAGGGTGAAGGAAGAGCGAGGAAGGAGGAGGATGAAATGAGGAAGGAGGGCAGGAGGAGGGCGGGAGGACAGCGTTGGGGGTAGATGGATTGATTGGGAGAGGACAGGGTGCCCCCGCACAAAGGAAACAGGGAACAGGGGGAAGAAGGTTCCCAGATGAACCTGTGCTGAAGCTCTGGACTTGGAGGCGAAGGTCTGCGGCCTCTTGTTGCACATGCGCAGGGACAGGAGAGTCTCTGGGTCTCACGTACTTCCTGGACCCGTGGGCTGTGTCTCGACCACGGCCTCCAGTCCACTGTCCTCTGACACTCCCCCAACTCATCTCCACTGCTTCCTCCTTGACCACAATGTCAAGTTCCACTCTGAATCACCCAGGAGGTCTTGCTTTGCTTCCTTTTTCTTCTTTCTTTCTTTCTTTCTTTCTTTCTTTCTTTCTTTCTTTCTTTCTTTCTTTCTTTCTTTCTTTCTTTCTTTCTTTCTTTCTTTCTTTCTTTTTCTTTCTTTCTTGCTCTTTCTTTCTTTCTTTCTTTGTTTTTTCTTTCTCCTTTCTCTTTCTTCTTTCTCTCTCTTTCTTTCTTTCTCTCTCTTTCTTTCTCTCTTTCTATCTTTCTTTCTTCTTTCTCTCTTTTTTCTTTCATTCTCTCTCTCTTTCTTTCTTTCTTTCTTTTTCTTACTCTTTCTCTTTCACTCTTTTTTCTTTCTTTCTCTCTCTTTCATTCTGTCTTTCTCTCTATTTCTTCCTTTCTTTTTTATTCTCTCTTTTCCTTTTTCTTTCTTTCTCTTTCTTTCATTCTTTCTTCTTTCTTTCTTTCTTTCTCTCACTCTTTTTTCTTTCTTTCTTTCTTTGTTTCGTTCTCCTTTTTCTTTCCTTTTTGTTTCTTTTTTCTTTTTCTCTCTCTTCCTTTCTTTCTCTTTCTTTCTCTCTTTCTCTTTCTTTCTTTCTTCCTTTCTCTTTCTTTCTTTCTTTCTCTTTCTTTTTTTCCTTCTTTCCTTTTTCTTTCTTTATTTCTTCCTTTTCATTTTTCATTTTATTTTTATTTTTTGCTTTTTGGGTCACATCTAGCTATACTCAGGGCTTATTCCTGTTTTTGCAATAGAAATAACTCCTTTTGGTGCTCAGGGAACCATATGGGATACTGGGAATCGAACCTGTGTGGCCCAGTGCAAGGCAAATACGCTACCTGCTGTGCTATTGCTCCAGTCCTGAAGTTCTTTCACCTTTGTCTTCCTTGATGGCAATGTCAAGTTGCTCCCCTAATCCCACAGGAGGTCTTTCACTTTTCTTTGCTTTCTATTTCTTTTCTTTTCTTTTTTGTGTCATATCCCCTGATGCTCGGGATTTTTCCTTATTTTTTCGCTCAGGAATAACTCTCGGTTATTGTTCAGGGGACCATATAGGATACTGAGACTAGAACCTGGGTCCGCTGAGTGCAAGGCAAATGCCTTACCCACTGTTCCATCACTCCAGCCCCGAAGGGCTTCCACTTTTTCCTTCCTTGACCACAATGTAAAGTTCCATTCTCCTAATCCCCCAGAATGTCTTACACTTCTTTTCCTTGATGAAAATGTCAAGTTCCTGTCTCCAAATCCCCCTTAAGGTCTTCCCATTTTTTCTTTTCTTTTGCTTTTTGGGTCACATTCGGTGAAGTTCTGGGTTTATTCCTGATTTTATACTCAGGATTTCCTAGTCCTGGTGGTGCTCAGGAGACCATATGGGTTGATGGGAATCGAACCTGGGTCAGCTGTGTGCAAGGCAAATTCCCTACCCACTGTGCTATTGCTCCAGCCCCAAAGGTCTTTTCCTTTTTTCTTCCTTGATAAGGTTGTCAGTTTCCACTCTCCTAATCCCCCAAGAGGTTTTGCACTTTTTTTTTTTTTTTTTTTGCTTTTTGGGTATTATCCCAGCGATGCTCAGGGTTCATTCCTGTTTTGCAGTCAGGAATAACTCCTGGTGATGCTCAGGGACCATAGCGATGCTGAGAATTGAACTTGGGTTGACCATGTGTGGGGCAAATGCCCTACCCACTATGCTATCTCTCCAGCCCTGGAGGTCTTCCACGTTTTTCTTCCTTGACGACAATATCAAGTTCCACTCTTCTAATTTCACAGATTGTTTCCACTAATTTTTCTTTTCATTTTTTTCTTTTCTTTTTTCTTTTTGGGTCACATCGTGCGATGTTCAGGGTGCTTCGGGGACCATATGGGATGTGGGAATTGAACCTGGGTTGGCTGTGTGCAGGGCAAATGCCCTACTTGCTGTGCTATCGCTCCAGACCCCAAAGTCTTCCACTTTTTTCTTCCTTGACAACAATGTCAAGTTCCAATCTTCTAATTTTCCAGAAGGTTTCCACTTCTTTTTCTTTTCTTCTTTCTTTTTTTTTAAATTTTTTTTTAAAAATTTTTGGTCACACCCGGTGATGCTCATGGGTTACTTCTGGCTCTTGACTCAGTAATTACTCCTAGGGGTTCTCAGGAGACCATATGGGATGCTGGGAATCGAACCTGGCTCAGCTGTGTGCAGGGCAAATGCCCTACCCACTGTGGAATCGCTCCAGCCTAGAAGGTCTTCCACTTTTTTCTTTCTTGACCACAATGTCAAGTTCCTCTCTCCTAATCCCCCAGGAGGTCTTCCACTTTTTTCTCTTTTTTCTTCCTTGACAATGTCAAATTCCACTCCCCAAATTCCCCTGAAAATCTTACAAATTTTTCTTCCATGATGACAATGTCACATTCCTCCTTCCTAATCCCCCAAGGGTCTTCCAATTTCTTTCTTTGTGTTTATTTCTTTTTGCCCTGGGTTGGCTGCGTGCAGGGCAAATGCCCTACTTGCTGTGATACCGCTCCAGCCCCAAAGGTCTTCCACTTTTTTCTTCCTTGACAACAATATCAAGATTCACTCTTCTAATTTCCCCGGTTTCCACTTTTCTTTCTTTCTTTCTTTCTTTCTTTCTTTCTTTCTTTCTTTCTTTCTTTCTTTCTTTCTTTCTTTCTTTCTTTCTTTCTTTCTTTCTCCCTTTCTTTCTTTCTTTCTTCCTTTCTTTCTTTCACACTTGATGATGCTCAGGGATTACTCCTAGCTCTCAACTCAGTAATGATTCCTAGGGGTGCTCAGGGGACCATATGGATGCTGGGAATCGAACCTGTGTTGGCTGTGTGCAGGGCAAATGCCCTACCCCCTGTGCTATTGCTCCAGCCCCGAAGGTCTTCCAGTTTTTTCTTCCTTGACAACAATGTCAAGTTTCTCTCTCCTAATCCCCCTGAAGTTCTTATACTTTTTTCTTGCATGACGACAATGTCATGTTCATCTTTCTAATCACCTAAAAGGTCTTCCAATTTCTTTCCTTTTACTTTTATATTTTTTTTGTTTTTTTGGGTCAAATCCAGCAATGCTCAGGGATTATTCCTGCATTGCACTAAGAGTCACTCCTAGCGGTGATCAGGGGACCATATGTATGTTGAGAATCGAACCTGGGTCAGCCAAGTGCAAGTCAAACACCCTACCCACTGTGCTATCAATCCAGCCCCAAAGGTGTTCCACTTTTTTCTTCCTTGACGACAATGTCAAGTTCCACTCTTCTAATTTGACAGAAGGTTTCTACTTCATTTTCTTTTTTTCTTCTTCTTTTATTTTTTTTTTTTATTTTTGGTCACACCCGGGGATGCTCAGAGGTTCCTCAAAGTTCTGCACTCAGTAATAACTCCTAGGGGTGCACAGGGGACCATATGGGATGCTGGGAATCAACCGGGTCAGCTGTGTGCAGGGCAAATGCACTACCCACTGTGCTATCGCTCCAGCCCCAAGTTCTTCCAATTTTTTCCTTCTTGAAAACAATGTCATGTTCCTCTTTCCTAATCCCCAGTAGGTCTTCCACATTTTTCTTCTTTGAGGAGAATATCAAGTTTCACTCTCCTAACCCCCAGAACATCCTCCACTGCCTCTTCTTTGATGACATGTCAAGTTCCACTCCTGTCATTCCCCAGGATGGCCTCCACCGCCTCCTCCTTCACCACGACATCCAGTTTCTCACTCTGGCTCCTTCTCCACGGCCTCCTCCTTGACCTTGGTCTCCAGCTGCACATTTGCCTGGTCGCACAATCTTCCACTAGTTTCGCTCCCGTCGGCTTCCTTTGGCACGGGGTGGTCTGTGGGGCAGCCAGAGGGTCTCAGCCAACCAAGGTGGGTGGAGAGGCCTGGGGCGGTGCCCGCCTGTTTCCGCCTCCCCGGCTGCCACAACTCCTGACCCCCAAAGGGGCTTCTCCTTCTGGCCACTTACCCTTTGCAGGGCCCCTGGTGAGGGCAGCAGGGCCTGGCCCTGAGGTTTCTCCTTGAGGGTCTGACTGAGCTGCCCTAGAGGGGAAGGCAGGGGTGAGGGGCAGGGAGGGAGCCGGGGGCTGCCTTCTGCTCCCAGAAGCCCTGGCCCAGCTTTCACCTGGTCTCCCTCCTCCCCATGAAGGCTGCCCCCAGCAGGGCCTCCTCTGGGGACTGGGCAGCTGCAGCTGGTCCCTGAGCCGCTTCTGCTGCAGCCACTGTGGGGACAGCGGGTCCCCCTTGGCGCCAGGAGACCGTGGCTTCCGGGGGCTGCGGTGTCACAGCTGTGCGCTGCTCTGAGAAGCAGGAGACGGTTCCCAGGGGGCCACAGGCCTCGCAGCGTCTGGTCCTGCAGCCGCGCCTGTGGGCAGGGCGCTGGCTGTGAGGACAGGTGCGAGGGCCCACAGACCCCAGCCAGGAGGCGCAGGGCTCAGACTCTCACTCCCAGGCCCAGGCAGGCAGCCCCTGGGACAACCTGTTCCCTGAAGGCCCCGGGGGTGTCTCTCCCAGGACCTGAGACCTGGGGCCTTGCCCTGCTTTGAGCCCTTAATCCTACCCGCAGCCTCCCACCATCCTCCAGTCTAGTCCTGCTCAGGCCCCCCCCACCCCCACACACCCCCTGGCCCTGGAGCCCGGCTCAGACCCTTGGCCCGCACCTGAGTCTGCAGTTGTTCTCCCGGCTCACCGGCTCCTCCTGGATCTTCCTGGAACTTCCTGGCCTCCAGCCTTAGCTGTCCTGTCGTGTGGCGAAACCAGGTGGCTGAGTCGGGGGCATCCAGGGGCCAGTGCTCCTGGGACTAAGCCGAGGGTCCAGCCCTCCCAGAGCCTCAACCCCACCCTAGCTTCATTCCTGGTCCACAGCTCCTAGCCTTAGGGCTCCTACGGCTCATCTCGGGGGGCTGCTCGTTTCTCTCTGCCTCAGCTGCCCCCAGTCCCTTGCACTGTCGATTCTTTCCCGGTTTGGACTCACCTGAGCCCTCCCGGCAGGGCTGGACAGGGACAGGACGTAGGTGAGGCTTCCCTGGACCGGGCCCTCCCGCTCTCTGCATTTCCATGCCCAGAATATTCTGGGGGGCCCGGACCCCCACCTGCTGCCCCCCAGAGGAGGACCCTGAGGTGCAGGACTGAGAGACTCTCCAGCTCTGCTCCCGCCTGTCTCCTGATGTCACAAGGCCCCATTGACACGGCCCCTCCCTGGGCACCCTAGGCCACCCCTTCCTGCCATCCCCTCCCCACATGCCACAGGCTTGACACCCCGGATCCCATGCCCTGAAAACCCGGTCACTCACCCAGACATGTATGACCTACCACGCGGTCTTCTGAACGTTTTAATATATTCAATGTTTTAAAATTCTTCTATCAGCGCTTTTCTCTGTCCAAACATGGGGAGGGGCGTGTTGGCAATGGTAAGGCCGGGGCTCTGCCCGCCCGGATCCTGCTTAGAGTCCCAGCGCCACCGAGGCTGCTCCTGAGCACTGTCTTGGATTCTCCTCCCCTGCTGAGCTCCCGCCCACATTGTTTCCTGAGCTGGGAGGACCAGTGTCCAGCCACCGGGTCTTTCTGGTGGCAGGTGGAAGGGACAGGCCCTGGAGAGGGGGGTCTCTGGGGAGTCCCCATCCCAGAGTTCCGGGGAGAACCTGGTAGCCCGGGGTGCTGGGGTCGGGACTGGCCGCAGACCTGGGCTGGCAATGGGCCGGGGTCTTCATCCTGTGGCCTCTGGGCCACACGCTCGACGACCATGGGGCCGTCCCAGGGCCTTGGGCTGCCCAGGGAGCGCCATCCCAGCTCTCGGACCCTCTTTCGGGCTCTGCCAATTTCCAGCTGCCTCCTAGAGAAAGAAAGAACAGGGGCTTGGGGCCTCTTCTAGCTTGGGGGTCTCTGGGAGGGTGCCTGGCGGTTTATTGGCGGGGCTGGTGGGCGTGGCCTCAGATCTGCAATCCCATTGGCCAGGGAGAATTCCAGCGCCCCTGGGGCCCCGCCCCTGTCCAGAGGGAGGGTGACCGCACAATGCAGGCTGCACTGGCCTCTGTCCTTAGTCCCAATGCCCTGCTGGGCCTGAGGGTCCTCCCCTCCCCCACCCGGACCCTCGGGCTCTGCCCCTACCTTGATGGTGGCTTGGAACTCTGTGGCCCCAGGGTGGGCCAGGAACGTGTTCAGCCCCTGGGGGGCTCTTCCGTGACCTCTCCCCCCAGCGCCTCCCCAGCCCAGCTCCCGCCCCTTCCTCTGAGACTCAGTCCATCCTGCTGGACACGGTCTGGGCGCTGGGGAAGGTGGACGCTTTTCTCACATGCTCCCAGCCTGTTCTGGAAATCCTCTCGGTACACACAGATGTACCTGTGGCCTCTCGCCTGGCCGTGTGCCCTCGGGGAGTCCTGCGGCCTGACCACAAGGGACCCCAACTCCCCCACATCGCCTCCTGCCCGCTATGCCACCTGCCGAATGCCCCTGTCCTCCCTGCCCCTCGCACAGCCAGTCCCTCTGCGGCTCGGACAGCTCTCCCTCGTGCGATCGCTGGGCTGAGACTCAAATCCATCGCTACTGGTGGGAACAAGAGTGACCGGGCTGTGCTGTCTGGGGAGCTTGTGGGCAGTGAAGGTTCTACACGGGGGTGCAGGGCTCTGGGGAGAGAAGGTCCATCCAGTCGTCGAGGGGCTTGGAAAATACCCAGTGTGGGGCTGAGAATTGAACTTTCCCAGTCAAGCTTGGCTTTTGAGGTAGTTAGGAGATGAGGGAGGGAATTTCCTTTGGCCACCAGCAAGGCGGGGACCTCAGGGAACCAGGCTCCTGTGTCCCTTCTCCTGTGTCACATGCCAAGGTCAGATCAGAGAGGGGCCATTCAGCTGTGGCCGCTCTGTCCTAGTGAGCCCCTGAATTGGAAGTCTGTTTCTGTTCTTCAAATGGGGGATGGTGGTAAGGGGGGAGGGTCATCTGGATCCCTGCTGGAGCTTTAGTCTGGCAGGTAAGGCTCTGGTTCTGCACCTGGACGACCTCGGCTTGAGCACCCCATAAGGGGCTCCGAGCATTTCAGGAGTGAGCACTAAGCACAGAGCCGGGAGAAAGTCCTGATCACCACCTGGTATAATTCGAAAGCAAAACAAACCAATCCAAGAAAACAAACAAAAATTAAAAAAAAAAAACCAAATTGCTGAATTTATCTGGGCTTAAGAATTTCACTTGGGGGCTGGAGCAATAGCACAGCGGGGAGGGCATTTGTCTTGCGTGCGGTCGACCTGGGTTCGATTCCCAGCATCCCATATGGTCCCCTGAGCACCGCCAGGAGTAATTCCTGAGTGTAGAACCAAGAGTAACCCCTGTGCATCGCCGGGTGTGACCCCCCGCGCCCCCAAAAAAGAATTTTGTTTGCAGCTGGGAGGGAAAGGGCACTTGCAGGGGACAGTATGCAGGGCAGTTTCTCGGACTGTTAAGGGTAAGAGGTTGCCAGGCCAACAGATAATGACCAGCGCATTTGCTTTGTTTTCACAACCCAGCTGGGCACTCAGGCCTCCCTGGCTGTCTCCGCAAGCCAAGGCCTGGCTGCCAGGTGCTGAGACAAAAGCAGGAGAACCTGGGGGGGGGGGGTGCAGGATGCCTTGCCAGCCTCCCAATGTCTCAGCTGGGGTGGAGGTGGTCTTTTTCTCTCTTTCTTCGGTCTTGGTCTTGACCTCCGGGGTTGCAGACTGTTTGCTCCTCAGCATTTCTTTTGGATGATACAAATGCCCCTCAGGTGGAAAAGAGTCAGGGTTTCTTCCAGGGAAGCTGCGCCTTTTGAAAAATCACTTTATTGCTAATTCGAGGACAGGCATGCCCCGGGGGCCTAAAGATAAGTAAGTTGGACGTGTGAGCCCAGAGGAACCTGGGAAAGACTTTCTAGGATTTCCGTTGCCAGTACGGCATCGGAGGAGACATTATTTTTCCCCGCTGTTATACTTCTTGAAAAAGGTATTGGGTCTCTTTTACATGTAAGAGAATCAGTCTTTCGGAGGTGATCTTCATAGATGAAGAGATGTCAGACCGGTCCGGAGCAGAAACACAAAATTTCCTGGATCCAGGTGTAAAGCTGTCTGACATCACTAGGTGGCAGTATGACATTAGGAAAATGACACACTTCAGCCTGGAGGCCCCCGGAGATTGCTGAAGCTGAAGTGCATGGCCACAGACTTCTTTGGGCAGACTGAGAAAAGCCCGTTCCCGTACTTGTAAATGTGGTCCAGTCTGTTTGGAGAGAGGGGATGGTTTGGAGCCACACCCAGCGCTGCGCAGGGCCTGCTCCTGGCCCTGTGCTCGGGGACCACCCCTGGAGGAGCTCAGGGGACCATGCGAGATTCTGGGGAAGCGTGGTAGGGTCGGACCACACGCAAGGCACGACTCTTCCTCCCTCTCTGGCCACAGGGGATGCAGTTTAAAGACGCAGGGCACTGAGGGATGGGGCTGTGTCTGTCAGCGCGAGGGCAGCCTGGGGTGACAGCCCCAGCGTGCAGAGGACGTTCAGCGGGCTCTCGACAGACAAGTGAGTCAGCCTTTGAACAGCTTAGATGGTCGCCTGAAGAATCATTTCACGAGTATGGAAAGTTCTGGAATATGCCAAAAGGCCTGCGATGAGGGGGAGTTGGTTGCCCTGGATGAGCTGGGCAAGGTATCTGTAGAGAAGAATCACTGGGAAGAGCACCTGGAACGGCACAAACCCCAAAAACCTCTGAGAGCCCTGTGCTCGCTTCCCGCCTGTAGCCTGCTCTGACCTCACCTGGCCTCTGTTAAAAATCAAGGGAGGGTAGAAACCTGTGAATTTAGGTTTGTTTTTTTTTTTTTTTTTTGCTTTTTGGGTCACACCCAGTGATGCTCAGAGTTCACTCCTGGCTCTGCACTTAGGAATTACCCCTGGCCGTGCTCAGGGGACCATATGGGATGCTGGGAATCGAACCCAGGTCGGCCGCGTGCAAGGCAAACACCCTACCCATGTGCTATCACTCCAGTCCCTGAATTTGGATTTTTTACCCTCTCTCTCGAGTCTGGGCTGGAGTGATAGCACAGCGGGTAGGGCGTTTGCCTTGCACATGGCCGACCCGGGTTCGATTCCTCTGCCCCTCTCGGAGGACCCGGCAAGCTTCCGAGAGTATCTCACCTGCACGGCAGAGCCTGGCAAGCTCCCTGTGGCGTATTCGATATGCCAAAAACAGTCACAACAAGTCTCACAATGGAGACGTTACTGGTGCCCGCTCGAGCAAATCGATGAACGATGGGAGGAGCGGTGCTGCAGCTCTCTTGAGTCTATATTACTTCTAAGGATGGATTTATATTAGAAGGGATCTCTAAGTGTAGTTTATTCTTCTCTGCCTCTCATGCACTGGGCTAATTGTTTACTTTTTATTCATTTATCCTACACACACACACACACACACACACACACACACACACGCATACGTCTTGCCTGGTGATGCTCAGGGATTGTTTCTGGCTGTATGCTCAGAGATCACTCCTGCTGAGCGTGAGGCATCATATGGGGTGCCAGATATCATATGGGATGCCAGGCACGCCCGCTCTCTGGCCCCTGTGCTACCAACACTCATGATCACGATCACGAAATCCCGTTAATCATCGATTTCTCGAGCGGACTCAGTAACCTCTCCATTCGTCCTTTCCCTGAGATCTTAGAAGTCCATCTCAACTCTGCCCTCCCAACGATGTTGCACTGGGGGCTCTTCAGGGTCAGGGGAATGAGATCCAGCTGGTTACTGGATTCAGTATATGAATACACCATGGGGAGCTTGCAAGGCTGTCCCATGTGGGCAGGAAACTCTCAGAAGCTTGCCAGTGTCTCCCAGAGGGAGAAATAGGCTACAAGATATCTTTGTAGCCTACTTTGCAACTGTCTGCTTCTGGGAGCTCACTTTTAAGTCTCTGGATATTGGCCGTTGATGGGATTACACACACCTGGGTTCTCTGCCGGTACCTTCATGCATGCGGCCCGTCAAAATGTGTGGAGAGGGGCCTCGAGCATGGCTGTGACTAGGTTCCGGTGGTCTTTGGCCACTGGGAGCTCTGCTCGGGGTGGGGAGGGAAGCTGGAGCCCATCCCCTCCGAGGGGCCCCGGGGAAGACAGCCAGGCATGCGGGCAAGAGACTCTCTTGCTACCAACACTAACAGAGCTTATACGTGCCATGGTTGAGGCTGAGTGGCAAACGCTGGTGTTTTCCTCTCCTTTGAGTTCAGTTCACCGCCAAGTTGAAGGAGCAAGAACGTCCAGACCTTTCTGTGTTCTTCCTGCTCTTGCCTGGCCCCGGCCTCTGTTGTCTCTCACCTGACTCACGGGGTTAATCCGGCTCTCCCTGCCGTCTCCTGCCGGAGCACAGGCTGCCCGACTGTGCCCTTTCTTGAGCGGCTGGGGAGAATGCCCAGTGCTCAGGGGCACGTGCTAGGCAATTTGCATCCCAGGCCACACGGCCCCTTGGGGCCATGAGCACCCCCCGGAAGGGATCGCCTTGGTGGCCCACCCAGCGTTGGTTGCTGGGCTGAACATTGAACTACCTAGCCCGCTCGTACAGGGAGTGGTCTGGGATCCCTTAACCCTGCTTGGGAGACCCCAAAGCCACCCACATGGAGGAGCACTCTCCCCACCCTCAGGGTCGGAGCCAGCCTCCCTTGTTTCGTGTCCCCGGGGCTGAGTCCTGCTCACTTGTTCCCTACCCCTCTTGCTCTATGCACAAGAGGGATAATTTTTTCCATTTATTTGTGTGTGTGGAGGGGGGACTCATACCCAACAGTACTCAGGGGTCACTTTTTGCTTTTCACATAGGGGACCCTGTGCAGTGTCAGGGTTGGAAAGAAGTGGCGGGGGTGGGGGTCTTGCTCGTGTGCAGACATGTGTGTTAGCCCCTATAACTATCTCTTGCTATCTCTTGGCTCTCCGAGTTTATCACTGGTTCTTCTAAGTAGTCCTCCCCGCTCTTACCTTAGGCATCTCGTCCCTCTTATATTCCCTTCAAACTTCTACAATTCTGGGGTTTTAATGTAATTAATTAATTTTTTTTGCATACTCTCACTCCCATCCCCCACCTTCCTGGCTCCTGGCGACTCCAGTTTTAGGACTCAGCTTGCACATCGCTCACTGTGGGCAGGTTTTTCTGAGCACTGTCTGGCGATCACGACCCTGCTCTCTCGCTTCCCGTGTCCTGTCATCTCAGGGGTTCACAGCTTGCCCCCTTTCCTGCCACACGGTGAGTTCTGGGAAGTCCACGGAAGAACTTTCCAGCGTGGCTGAGTGCAGGGGGTAGTGCACAGGACTAGAACCCAACCTTTGCAAGTACTAAGCCCCACGACTGAATCCGGGTACCACATCCCCGACCCAAACACCGCTGGTGTAGACCAGGTGGCTCCCGGCACTGAAGGGCCAGGGCGGCATCGCAGCATCGGCCTGAGCGTCGCATTGTCAGGCCCCCAGTGCCAGGCCCCTGAACCTCCAAACATCAATGGGGAGATGTCCCTGCCCCTTAAAAAAAATCACCATAGAGTTGAGTACCGGGCACAGATGTACGTGTGAATGGGCAAATCAACAAAAACCGTCTGTGACCAGGACAGGAGAAGTAGTACCAGGGTTAAAGCACTCATTTATTTTGCATGTGGCCAACCCTGGTTCAATCCCTGGCATTGCATGCAGTTGCCCAGCACCACCAGGACTGACTCCTAGTGTCGCTGCCAGGCATGACCCAAAAATCTAAAACTAGAAAAAGAAAACCTAAAAAAAAAAAAACCCAAAATCAAAATCATTTCTGAGGCACCTCCTTCCGTTAGCATAGATGTAGGGGCTGGGGAGGTGGCTCGATGGGTTGAGCATGCGCTTTGCATGCAGGGGCTCAGGTGCCGTCCTTTGCACCACATGAAAACACCCCCCCTGCACTCCGCCCCCACCTCGAGCACTGCGGGAGTGACCCCAAACATTGAGCCAGGAGTAGCCTCTGAGCTTTGCTGGGTGTGCCCTACCCCCCCGACCAAAACCAACAAAACAAGAGTATATTCCTCCCAGAAATGTGAGCTGAGTCATACAAAGAAAGGCCTAGAAGGAGGGGTGCGTGTGGGCCACTTTGAATGCCGCCATCGGAGGCCGAGTGGGTTGTGGCAACTTGAGATATCAGGGAGATGCCCCTGGAGTTGGTGAGAAAGTGACAGGGAAAAAGAAAATAATGAGTCACTGGGGACAAAGTGAGAGCACAGCAGGTAAGGCGCTCGCCCTGTAGGCAGCCGACCCAGGTTCCAGCCCAGCACCCCAGAGAGTCCCCTGGGCACTGATCAGGAATCATTCCTGAGTGCAGAGCCAGGCGTGGTTCAGTACCCACCCCTCCACCCCCCGGCCAAATAAATAAATAAATAAAAGGAAAGAATGAGGTGTGACAGGACCAGGCCTTCGACGGCAGGACTGGGCATGGCCCGTGATCGTGGGCCAGGCCTCGGGAGGTAGGCTGGGGAGTGAGCTCTGATGTCCCCTGGGGAGGGGGCCCGCTGGTGACCTTTGAACAGGGGAGTGGTGGGGCTTTAGCAAGAGATCAGCTAGTGGCTGTGAGACGAGGGTTGGAGAAGAGCAGCCCGGCCGGTGAGAGTGGCTAATGGGCCAGCACCAAAGAAAGCCAGGACGGTGGACGGTCTGCATTCTGCTGGCGGCAGTAACAGCGGGGACAAAAGCACGGCGCAGGAGACAGATTAATAAGAACCTGGAAACGGGCACAAAAGGGCGAGGAAGGGGAGGCCCAGCCTGGGGCCACGAGGCCTCGCCAGCATCAGGCCTGAGGAGCATCGAAGGCAGGACACATCTGGGCAGAAAGAAGCCACCGGGCGGACCGCCCCGCAGGAGCCGTGGCTGCAGAGCCCCGCACTCCGGGCACCCGGGCAACGACGTGGGGGGGGGGAGTGACGGAACAGAAGGCCACGGTTGGGGGCAGCCCTGTCACTCAGGGAAGATGCACCCCAGGGGGAGCAGAAGGCATGTGTGCTGTTCCCCTTTGCGTTTATAGAGCCCCGCACAGTTGACGGGTGACTCAGAGCTGGTGTGAGGGTGACTTGGGCGGTTTGCCATCTCTGCCCTATGTGCTGATCTTATTTGTTCTATTTCTTGTAGTGACGTGACATAGTCTCGTGGGCTTAGGGGGTCACAGCCGACGGTGTCTAGGGTTTCCTCCTAATTCTGGGCTCAGGGACCACTCCTGGCCAGCCTCAGGGGACCATACGGGGTGCCTGGGATCAACTGTTGGGCACAGGCAAAGCAAGTGCCTTATCACTGCACTATCTCCCACCCTGGGAGGAGAGAGAGAGAGAGAGAGAGAGAGAGAGAGAGAGAGAGAGAGAGAGAGAGAGAGAGAGAGAGAGAGAGAGAGAGAGAGAGGAGAGAGAGGAGAGAGAGAGAGGAGAGAGAGAGGAGAGAGAGAGAGGAGAGAGAGAGGAGAGAAAGAGAGGAGAGAGAGAGGAGAGAGAGAGAAAGAGAGAAGGAAGGAAAGAGAGAGAGGGGGAAGGAGGGAGGGAGAGAGAGAACATGTGCTTCTCTGGAGGGGGAAAGTGCTCTATTTATATGCTAATTTTAAACCTAAAGTCTAAGGCAAATTTTAGGGATTTTTGTCTGTTTTGTTTTGGTTTGTTTGTTTGTTTGTTTGACCATATCTCTTGGGGCTTGGAGGTCCCTTACAGCAGTGCTTGGGGGATCCTGGGGCATTTGGGATCAAACCCTGGGGTCCTGCCTGTAAAACATCCAGTCCTTTAAGCTGTATCCCTGGCTCAGGATTCAATTCTTTAAACTGTGTGCCAGGGCCTAGAGAGATAGTACAGTGAAGAAGGCACTTGCCTTGCATGCAGCTCACCCGGGTTCCGTCCCTGGCACCCCATATAGTCCCCTAAGCCTGCCAGGAGTGAGCCCTGAGCACAGAGCTAAGAGTAAGCCCTGAGCACAGTTGGGTGAGGCGCAAAAACAAAACGATAGAAATGTATCACCCAGGACTGGGCAGTAGGCGTCACTGAGAGGACACCTCTCGCCCCGTGTTGCGTTGCACATAGTCCAGCCGAGAACAGGGACCGGGGAGCTGGCCCATGTCTTGTTTGAGGCCCCAAGTTTGATCCTCAGCACCACATGGCACTCTGAGGCGCGAACTATTAGCCCTGCACACCTGGGCTGTGTCTTGCCCAGCGTGGCTCCAGGCAGCCCAGCACCCCTGGGAAGGCCCCAATAAAAACTTTTAGGGGGGCTGGAGCGATAGCACAGCAGGTAGGGCTTTTGCCTTGCATGCAGCCGACCCGGGTTTGATTCCCAGCATCCCATATGGTCCCCTGAGCACCGCCAGGAGTAATTACTGAGTGCAGAGCCAGGAGTAACCTCTGTGCATCGCCGGGTGTGACCCAAAAAGCAAAAAAAAAAAAAAAACCAAAATGTTTAGGAATAGAAAATTAGTCCATAGTCTAGGATAGTGGTCAGGGAGAGACCCGGTACAATGAGAAAGAAGTTTCTCTGTGTTGTGCTGTGTTGTGTGTGTGTGTGTGTGTGTGTGTGTGTGTGTCTATGGCAACACCCAGCCCTGGACTTGGAGAGATGTTTGGAAGAAGTCTTTCAAGAAGTCTTACAAGTGGAGAAAATGAGGCCCTGGAAAGGGGCGTGGCAGAATTGAGGAAGCGACTAAAGGGAACATTTTTTGTTGGTTGTCATTTTAGAGGGTGGTTCGGTCCTTATCCAGCCATGCTCAGGGCTTACTCCTGGCTCTGTGCTCAGGGGATCACTTCTGGTGGTACTCGGGGAACCCTATGCAATGTCCCGGAAAACAAAACAAAACAAAACACAGTCAGCCCTTTGCAAGGCAGTTGCCTTGCCCGCTGTTCCGACTCTCTGCTCTCAACACACTTTCGGTCAAAGACAGGAAGAACCAAACAAAAAAATGGAAGATCAGTGAAAGAGGGCGAGGAAGCCCCAGGCCAGATGTGGATGAAGAGTGAGAACCCGAGGTTGCCAGTGGTGACCCCGGAAGAGTTGCAGGCGGTGTGATGCAGGCGGAGAAGGAAGGGGTGCAGCCGTGACTTCTAGACGCTGGAAGGAAGGAAGGGGAGGCAGGCAGCTCTCAGGGGCAGCGTCCATCAACCCCGGCTGGATGTGCTCCCTCCATCCCAGGGGGGTCTTCCTGCAGGCTGACCGTCGGGATGGCAGCGTTTCTTTGTGTGTCTGCCCAGGCCGATGGGCTACTGACTGCCCTGCCCGCTGGGAAGACAGTCCCCTCGTGGCACCCTGACCTGGAAATGGGCTTGGCTTGACACCAGCCTGACAGCCAGGCTCGAGCGCCGTCCAGCTGAGCCGCAGATTCCAGCTGTGGTGGCCGCATTTCATCCCAAACGCATCCGTGTTATTTTCTTCCATAAGTAGAATCCATGTTCCCACATGACTGCAAATGCTAACTTGCTAATAGCCTCCCTGGAGTTTGCTGCTTGCAATTACCTCATCAGAATTTAGACAAGGCAGCATAGCACTGTCTCCCTGTTGTCCTGTTGCTCATCGATTTGCTCGAGCGGGCACCAGTAACGTCTCTATTGTGAGACTTCTTGTTATTGTTTCTGGCATATTGAATATGCCACGGGGAGCTTGCCAGGCTCTGCCATGCGGGCGGGATACTCTTGGTAGCTTGCCGGGCTCTCTGAGAGGGACGGAGGAATCGAACCCGGGTCTGCTGCATGCCAGGCAAACACCCTACCCGCTGAGCTATATCGCTCCAGTCTTCTCGGATGCAGGGAGCTTGGGGGTTTAGTTGGTGGTTTCTTTTTCTTTTCCTTTTTGATTTTTGGACCACACCCAGCAGTGTTGGGGGTTTCTCCCAGTGGTGCAGGAGACCATTCCATGCTGGGGGTTGAACCCAGGTCTCCCACATGCAAAACGTGTGCTCTCGCCCCTGAGATATTACACTGGTTCCTAGTTGGGTGGGTGGTTTTTTTTTTTCATCTTTTATTGATTCATTGTTTTTGTTTTATTTTGTTTTGGGATCCCACCTGGCAGTGCTTAGGACTTACTCCTGGCTCTGTACTACTCACAGAGCACTCTTGGTGGGGTTCAGGGGAGTACGTGAGTCAGCCATGTGTAAGGCAAGCATCCTAACCTCTGTCCGATCTCTCCAGCACTTGTTCTTATAAGGAGATTTAATCACAAGATAAAACTCTTATAGTTATCCAGCTGTTACCACTTCGGATGTTTTCTTCATTACCTTGTGCAGATACACAGGGAATAGGTTTCCTTCTGCCTGAAAACTTTAAACTTCCTGTAGTGCCAGTTTCTTAAAAATAATAATTCATTCCCTGTTTGTAAATCTGAGAAAATATTTATCTTTACCTTCGTTCTTTTAAAGATGTTTTGGCTGGGTGAGGAATTCTAGGCTGATTTTTTTTTATTCTCCCTTTCAATACCTCATTTTTTTTAATTTTTGCAATTTTTATACATCTTATTTTCATTAATTAGTTCACAATAGTTCATTACAGATAATATTCAAACACCCACCCAATCAGCAAGCATCTTCCGACCACAATAAGAGGGAAGTGTATAAAGATTGTTGATTTCATTCTGGGACCCTTTAAGTCCGTAAGAGAATACAAGCAAGTATGTTAAAACCAAACACATGTGCTCTGTTTTAGGTACATCAGTGGGCTAGAGTATAAGAGGTCATGCAGCCAAGAGTGTGGCCGTGTGCTCCAGGAAAAACTGCATCGTTCTCTTCTGGGAACTTTGTTTTATAGTCTCTAGATCTTGGCCTTTGATGAGATTACATGGTGCTGGGGGCATTTTGTGGGTGTGACTGCCAAGCTACTGGAAAAAATGGGGAACTGGGTGGAGGAGGCCCAGTCCCGATCCAAGCAGCCTTGGAGATCTCAGCCACAGGTCCCGCATACCTGGGTTCCTCTGTTGGTTCCATCATCATCAGTGCTCAGTGGCTAATTCCTATCTTTGTGCTCAGGAGTAACCCCTAGACGTGCTCAGGTGACCGTATGTGGTCCCAGGGATGCAAACAAGGGTTGTAGCGGCTGCAACTGGATATAAGCCAAGTGCCTAAGCTCTTGCACTACCTGTTTGGCCTCAGATTTTTCATCTGGGACCAGAGTCTCCTTTACAGTCTAGGGCCAGTTATTCCCGACAAGGGAAGCAAAGCATCTTCTGAGCACTGGTCTCCTCAAAGTCCTGGAACTTCGAGGCCTGTCCACCATGGCCGATGAACGTAAGAACAGTTCTTGACACTGTGTGAGCTTTAAGGAGAATTCCCTCCAGTTCTTGGCGCTAGTCCTTTTTCTCACCTCTGAATACTTTTCTCGCACTCCTGAGCTCACTTCACTGACAGCTGGACTTTGGGGGCAGCTTTCTCCTCCGGTGCTCGGTCCTGAACTCTGACCGCCTCGCTTCTGAACTCCTCCACTCGACTTGGCCTGGGCTCCCTCTCCCTTCTGGAAACGCTCTAGGCCAGTACTTCTCCACCTTTTTCTGACCGTGACCTCCTTCTAACCTTGTTTCCTTCCTGTGCCTTCCAACCCTGCATCCTTCCGGTTGGCCCCTAGTCTCATGCTCCTCCCCCTGCCCCCCCCCCACATTTATGTAATTTTCTCCTGTGGCACCTTTGTAATATCCTGGGGACCCTAAGGGGGCCCAAATGACCCCCAACTGAGAAGTGCTGCTCTAGGCCACTCACTGGCTGGGGAGACGCCTCACACTTGAACTTCTGCTGGTCAGTGATCACTGCCCTTCATTTGCTGCTGTTCGGCATCTTGAAAACTATTGTTTCCTGTGTTTGTTCCAGTCTTGGAATTGTTTAAAGCGAGAGGGAGATCCAGTTGTTATCACTCATCTGGCTAGATGCAGAAGTCTGTTTTTTTGTTTGTTTGTTTGTTGGTTGGTTTGGGGCCATAATCAGCGATGCTCAGGAGTTACTCCTGACTCTGTGCTCTGGTATCACTTCTGGTGGGACTCAGGGAACCCTCTGGGATACTGGGGATTGAACCTGGCTTGGTTACATGCAAGGCAAGCGCCCGTCCCATTGTACTACCGCTCCAGCCCTGCAGAAGTCTGTATTATCCTTTAAGTTCGAGAACCTTTTTATTTTTTCTTTTTGGGTCACACCCAGCAATGCTCAGGGGTTACTCCTGGCTTTGCACTCAGGAATTGCTCCTGGCAGTGCTTGGGGGACCATATGGGATGCCGGGGATCGAACCCAGGTCGGCCGCGTGCAAGGAAAATGCCCTACCCGCTGTGCTATCGCTCCGGCCCCTCGAGAACCTTTTCCGAGAGCTTCTGGTGCCTGTGACTGCACCCAGCCCAGCTGGTTGTCCCATGTCTGGGAAAGGGGCTGCATCATGGAAGGCAAAAGGGGCTCCAAACAGCACCCCGAGACTTTTCTTTTTGGGCTCTGGGGCAAGTCCTGCTTTGACCTCAGTTTACCCGTTCATATCCCTTTGCCAGTGAAAGTTTTGGTTTCTTCTAACTCTGACATGACACCTTGAATTCAATCCTACCTTTTTTTAAAAAAAATATTTATTTATTTATTTTGCTTTTTCAGTCACACCCGGCGATGCCCAGGGGTTACTCCTCTCCTGGCTGATGCACTCAGGAATTATTCCTGGCAGTGCTCGGGGGACCATATGGACTGCTGGGAATCGAACTCGGGTCAGCCACAAGCAGGGCAAAAGCCCTCCCCGCTGTGCTATTGCTCCAGCCCCTCAGTCTACCTTTTTCACTTGGTTCTCACTTGCCTCCCTGCTTATGGATTTGGTCCCCAAAGCATCTTCAGCCGAGGCAAATTAAAGATTCTCTGTGGTATTCCCAGCGCCAGCACCCGCTCCCGTGGTGGAAGAAACCAGAGAGATTCATCCAAAAGGAGTGTGCCCTACCTTTTATTGGTGGTGGTGGTGGTGGTCCCAGGAACACCCAGCTGTGCCCAGGGCTAATCCTGGCTCTGAGCTCAGGGATCAGTCCTGGTGGGGCTCAGGAGACTAGCTGGGGTCTGGGGGATCGAACCCAGGACACCCAAATGCCCTGCCCACTGTACTCTCTCTCCGGCCCCTGTGCCCTCCTTGAAGGTGAATGGCAGACATGCTTCCACTAGGCCGGCCCTGCATGGGAAGGGTGAATAAAATACCACTTAGCAAAGCATTCCAGCTGGTTAAATTTAGGAAGAGGGAAAAACAAACAAACAAGAAAAAGCAACCTGACCCAAGAATATTCTCTGGCTTACCGCCCAGGGTGCTTTTCCTTTTCGAGTGAATTTTGGTACATTTTCATTCATGTGGAGCAGTTGCCTCGCAGCATTTTATTTTGAGATGGAAGATCAACAATGATGGCCTTGTTGCCACAGCCAACAGACACTCTCGGTTAACCCCCCTTGACCCCTCACAGTCTCCGGGCGCTGTTATTCTCTCTGGCATAATCTCCCTGATGCTCTCCCCGGCTTCCCTCCTCCCTCTCGAGCCTCCCAGCCTTCCTTTCCTCGGTCTGATTTTCTTGTGCCTCTGCTTCTGGGTCACACACCGACACACCGACACACACACACACACACACACACACACATACCAAGCCCAGCTCTCTTGTACACACACACACACACACACACACACACAAGCCCGGCTCTCTTACACACACACACACACACACACACACACACACACACACACACACACACATCCCCAAGCCCGGCTCTCTTGCACTCTCCTGACTTCACTAGGAATTTCTAAATCTCTATTTTCTAGCCGGGGTGTTTTTCCTTTTTCTGTCTGGTATATGCAGTGGTGGCAACACCCACTTTTGGATAGTAACCCAACCTTTCTTTTCGGGAGGTTGGGTGACACTTGTAGGTAGTCAGGGGCTATTCCTGGCTCTCTTCTCACGAGTGAGCCTTGGCTGTGCTCTGGGGACCTTATGTAGTGTCGGGGATCAAACCATGATTGGCCCACATGCAAGGCTAGCAACCTCACCCTCCTGGGTAAGAACCCGGCCTTCGCTGACTCAAACTGGACTCGTCAACTTTCTCCGGCTGGCTTGTCACTGGGTCGCTCTGAGCCCAGGATTACTTTATTTTATTTTATATTTTTTGCTTTTTGGGTCACACCTGGCGATACACAGGGGTTACTCCTGGTTCATGTACTCAGGAATCACTCCTGGTGGTGCTCGGGGGACCATATGGGATGCTGGGAATCGAACCCAGTTCAGCCGCGTGCAAGGCAAATGCCCTACCCACTGTTCTGTCGCACTCCAACCCTCCAGAATTACTTTAAATATGACTTTTGAGAGTAGTTCTTTCCCTGGATTCTTATTTCTCCACTGTTTATTACTCTTTCCCCCTTTTTTTGGGGGGGTGGGGCTGGGGTCACACCCAGTGGTGCTCAGGAATCACTCCCAGCGGCGCTAGGAGATTTCATGCTATTGAAGCTCGAATCCAGGCTCTAGCAAGCGAAGGAAGCCCTCCAGCCCTTCTCGTTATCTCTCCTTCTGTTTGCTAACCTCATCTAGGAAACTGCACTAAACCTTAGTTGTTCCCTATATAGATACAAGCTTTAAAGAATAAAACTGTGTGGGGTGGTATGGGACCGGGCACCACCAGTGGTGCTCAGGGCTTATTTCTGGCTCTGCATTCAGGTATCCCTCCTGGTGCGGCTTGAGGGAACCGTAATATAGGATGCCAGGGGCTGAACCTGAGCTGACCGTGATCGAGACAAGCACCCTGCCCCTTGTACAACCTCTCCAGCCCTAAGTTCCAGCTCTTGGATTTCCTGTAGGTAAATGGTGGGACCAGATGATTTTACTCTTTTCTGTTTCATTGGTTACTCATATTTTACACATCAGTTGAATTTCCTTTCATGCATTGGCCACTTGTGTTCTGCAGGACATTTGCCTTTTTCTTTTCTTTTTTTTTTCCTTTAAACTTTTTATTTTATTGAATCACCGTGGGAAAAAAAATACAAAGCTTTCAGGTTTAAGTCTCAGTCATATAATTATTATACCCCCATCCCTTCACCCGTGCACATGTTCCACCACCAAGAACCCCAGTATACCCCCTTCCCACTCACCCCCCCACCTAAGTAGCTAATGATATTCACTTTATTCTCTCTATACTTTGAATACATTCAATATTTCAATAGAGAACTCACTATTATTGTTTGGAATTTCCTCCCAACAATCAAGCCTGCTGAAAAGGCATCATCTAGTAATTTCTTTTCACTGCTGAGAATAAAGACGATATGAGCTCGTGCGGCCGCAATAGCGGCCGCATGGTTTTGGATTTCTGATATTTTAGCTCAGTTCACAGTCTAGATGCATTTCTGCAATAAGCTACTCTAGGTGCCTAAGTGGGTTAGAAGACTTCTGGGATCATAGTCTTTAGGAGCAGAGGGTCCGTTTCGAGCACCGCGGCTCCAGATCTTATCTGGGCGGAGAGCGTGCTGGTAACATACCCCCCACTACCCATAATCAAGCCACGTCACAGCAAAATTCATACCTCTGGTTGGGAGTCTTAGGAGGTGGCTCTCGCCACATGGATGTTGCCGGCGCCGCCATTTTCCCCACAGAAAAACAGGGGAGAGAGGGAAAGTTCCTCCCCGGACGACCCAGGGTTGTAGTACAGCTCACAGTCTAGATGCATTTCTGCAAGAAGCCGCTCTGGGTGCCAAAATGGGTTAGAAGACCTCTGGGATCATAGTCTTTAGGAGCAGAGGGTCCGTTTTGAGAGCAGCGGCTCCGGATCTTATCTGGGCAGAGGGCGTTTCTTTTCTTTTTAAAATATAGTCAAAACTTTTATTTTACTATTTTTAAATTTATTTTATTTTTTATTAATTTTTTTTTAATCACTGTGAGATATACCCTTACAAAGCTGCTCATAATTAGTTTTCAGTCATCCATGTTCCAACACCCATCCCTCCACCATTTGCATTTTTCCTGCTGATTTGTAAGACTTCTTCTTAGGGGCCGAGGAGATAGCTCAGTGACCAGGAGGCATGTATAAGTTTCACCCGTGGCTCTGAAAAAGTCTAGTGTGGCTGTGGCACCTCAGCACTGCTGGGTTTGAGCCAGACCATGAAACCCATTGCCTGACTGGGTGGGTTATTGTTGGGAGTGGCCCTGGGGTCACTTGAGCACTGGGAGGCTCAAAAAAACAAACATAAAGATTAAAAAAAATCAAGCCTCTTTATACATACACATATGCTTGTTAAATATTTGCACATATCCAAAATGCATTTTACTTATTATTCTTTTTTTCAGGGGGCCATCCCTGTGGGTACTCAGGGGGCAGTTTTGGTGACTCCTGGCAAACCGTCTGTGGTGCCAGGATTGACCTAGAGTCAGCCACACGCAAGGGTTTTCTCCCCTGTACTATTTTTTTCCCACTCCTCCAAATTTATAAAAGTGACATAACATTAAAATTTTTCTTAGTAAAAATTTTATTTATTTTGGTCAGGGTAGGGCGGGTCACATCTGGAATTGCTCAGGGGCTATTTCTGGCTCTCTGGCCAGGAGTCACTTTTGGTAGTGCTCAGGGACCACATGTGGTGGCAGGGATTCAAATTCGAGTCACTGGAATGCTAGGCAGAGACCTTAGCCCCTGTGCTAGCTCTCTTTTCTTCTTCTTTCTCCCCACTCCCCTGTTCTTGTTTTTGGACACATCGGGCAATGCTCAGGATTTACTCCTGGTTCTGTACTCAGGAATCACTCCTGGTAGGCTCAGGGGACCCTCAGGGATGCTGGGCATGGAACCTGGTTGGCCAAGCAAGCAAGGCAAGTGCCTTACTCATTGTACTATCAGCCCAGCCCCTTAATAAATCATTTTAACTAAGCACATATGAATTTTTTTGACCACATCTGGCTGTCCTCAGGGCTTACTCCTGACTCTGTTCTCAGGGATTGCTCCTGGCAGGGCTCAGGGTACTGTAGGGGGTGTTGAGGATCGAGCCAACCAGTCCCGTGTAAGGCAAGCACTCTACCCATCGTACTATCTCTCCAGCTTCCTATTTTAATTTTTTTTTCATGACTATAGAAAACATAAAAAGTATTTAGGTTAAAAATATTTTTAAAAGGTTATAAAGTTTATAACGTTTATTTTTTAGGTTAAAAAATTTTTAAAAAATATAAAGTTCAATCTGTGTTCATTTACTGTATAGAGATGGTACCCAGTATAAAATTCTGCATGGCTTTCTATGTCTGCCAGCCCCTCACTGACACAGTCATTACATTTGAATCATCTTTGCATTCCTGGAAGAAATATCGCCTGACCTGGATATACTGCCAGATTTCACTTGCTGAAATTTTTGGGGGGATTTTTGCATGTATATGCATAAGTCAGCTGGAGCGATAGCACAGGGGGTAGGGTGTTTGCCTTGCACACAGCCAACCCAGGTTCGATTCTTCCGCCCCCTCAGAGAGCCCAGCAAGCTACCAAGAGTATCCCGCCCACACGGCAAAGCCTGGCAAGCTACCCGTCGCATATTTGATGTGCCAAAAACAGTAAAAAAAAAAAAAAAAAAAAGTCTCACAATGGAGATGTTACTGGTGCCCTCTCGAGCAAATCAATGAACAGTGAGATGACGGTGACAGTGACAGTGATATGCATAAGTCAGATTAAACAATCAGATGTTTCAAACTAGTTATAGGACAAACATAAATATTAGTTGGCTATTGTGATATTCTTTGAAGCTTTTGAGCAAATTACTGATATTAAAAATAATTGGAAAAAATCTTAAAATTTTGATGTTTTTAGTTAGTTTTTTTTTCTCAAGATAAAGAAATGAGGGCTGGAAAGATCGTACAGCAGGTAAGGTGCTTGCTTGTCTTGCACCCGGCCAACCGGCTTCAACCCCTGGTACCCTCTCTGATTCTGCAAACCCTGCCAGGAGTGACCCCTGAGCACAGAGCCAGGCCGAGAGTAATCCCTGAGTACTTTCAGGTGTGGTCCCCAAACCAAAATAATAAATAAACAGATAAAGATAAACAGAATAAAGGAATGAGGCAAACTGGGATTTCCATGTATCTTCTCAATCTCGGTTTTCCATGTCCTTTATTCCTACCCTCAATGATTTGTTTTGGGGCCTCCTAAGCATGTCAGAAAGTTTAGGACCGGGCCGGAGCGATAGCATTTGCCTTGGATGCAGCCGACCCGGGTTCGATCCCCGGCATCCCATATGGTCCCCCAAGCACCGCCAGGAGTAATTCCTGAGTGCAAAGCCAGGAGTAACCCCTGAGCATAGCTGGGTGTGACCCAAAAAGAAAAAAAAAAAGTTTAGGGCCCCGGGGTGATTCTCAGCCAACTGTACAGGGGGGTCAGCTCGAGGGTCCGAGGACACAAGGTTGCTCAGATCCTGTGTTGTGGGGATAGCTGAGTCACCCCTGTGGTGCTGGGGGCTCCCAGGGCTGTATGGGGTAATGTTTGGAGACCACTCGTGGGAATCAACCTAGCCCTGTACTAACTCCTGGCCACTCCACCCTTATTTGCACCTTTCACCTTTGGTCTACAGTTCTAACAATCATATCTAGCTTTGATCTTTGCCCAAAGTTAGTTTTATCTTAGACGTGGCACTGGGAGATATTTGGCTCCAGCTCTGAAACCATTCAAAGGACAGAGGCATTGCCAGTTCCTTGAAGGTCTCACAGAACTGGCGTCTAAAACATCTGCATCTTGAGAGAGGTTGGAACTTAAAACTTAATAAAACATCTGCATCTTCTTGAATTCTGTGGGGTAGAGTTTTGGTTTCCTTTTATAATCTATGGTAGGGAAGCTATTAACAACTTTGAACTCATATGAATTATAGTATCACTGCTATCACTGTCATCCCATTGCTCATCAGTTTGCTCGAGCAGGCACCAGTAACATCTCCATTGTGAGACTTGTTACTATTTTTGGCATATCGAATACGCCACGGGTAGCTTGCCAGGCTCTGCCGTGCAGGCAGGATACTCTCGGAAGCTTGCCAGGCTCTCTCAGAGGGGCGGAGGAATCGCAGGTCGGCCGCGTGCAAGGCAAACGGTATACGCTCTGTGCTATTGCTCTAGCCCATGAATTATAGTAATAACAGTTAATTAATATCTGTGTCCTTATTTCAGATTTATAAAATAAGTTGCAATGGTTTTTCCTCATATAAAAAAAGCACAAAAACAAAAGTGTGTCTGGAGAGAGAGTTCAGTGGGTAGGGTGCTTGCCTGGCACACCAGGGTTCGATCCCCAGCACCCATACAGTCCTCCCGCCCCGCCAGGTGTGCTCTTTGAGTGCCAAGCCAGGAGTAAGCCCTGAGCTCTGCCGGGGCAGTGGTCCACGTTCCCACAAAACAAGCACAAAAATAAAACCTCTGTATCTTGGCTACCTTATGCTTTGCTAAACTTGTGTATTTATAGCTTCCTTTGTTTGAGAAAATAAAGTTCTATTTTATAGTGTTTTTTTTTTAAGGGACCACACTTTGGTTCTATTGTTGCCAGTCTATTTCCTGTTTTAATGGGGCCACCCCTCACAGTCGGGGGTAGGGATGGGGACAATCCTGGAGATCGGTCCAGCATTGCAGGCTGACGGTAATAGGCCTGGCAGTGTGGGGTGGGTTGGGGTCCGAGGGGGAGTTGATGGGGTGGGAGTGAGCGGTACTCTGGGATCTTGCGGTAGAAGGACGGAGTACAAAAGACCCTATGCTGAAATGGATCCCATCACTTAAACTGTCTCCTCTATTGTTAAAACCTACTTAAAAAAACAAACAAAACCAACTTGAATTTTACTTTTTCCTTTGAAGTTTTCTTCTGAAGTAGTATGCTTTTCTTCTAACTTTTTGAAATAGATCTTCAGTGAAAAAAACATTTTTTTTTTCCTTTTTGGGTCACACCCGGCAATGCTCAGTGGCTACTCCTGGTTCTGCACTGAGGAATTAGTCCTGGCGGTGCTCGGGGGACCATATGGGATGCTGGAGATTGAACCCAGGTCAGCGGCATGCAAGGCAAACTCCCTTCCCACTGTAGATTGCTTGGCAGTGCTCAGGGCTTACTTCTCCTGGCTCTGTGCTCAGGGATCACTCTGGTGGTGCCAAGGGTCAGGATTACTTACTCTCTCTTCAGTGCATGGAGATATATTATCATAATGCCACTTAACATTGGGTCATCCAAATCTATATATCATTATTTTTCAAAAATTTATTTGAAGGATAGGGATTTTTTCCTTTGCCCCCGGGTCAGATGATCACTGTATCACTGTCACTGTCGTCTTATTGTTCATTGATTTGCTTGAGCGGGCACCAGTAACGTCTCCGTTCGTCCCAGCCCTGAGATTTTAGCAGCCTCTCTTTACTTGTTGTCTTTCCCAACGATTGGAGGCTATTTCAGGGTCAAGGGAAGGAGACTATTATTGCTACTGTATTTGGCATATTGAATACGCCACGGTGAGCTTGCCAGGCTCTTGCATGTGGTTGGGATACTCTTGGTAGCTTGCCGGGCTCTCCAAGAGGGACAGAGAATGTATATCAAAGAATATAAGCAAATATGTCAAAACCAAACACATGTGTGCTGCTTTAAGCACATCAGTGGGCTAGACTATAAGAGGAGCTTTGTTTTATATAGTCTCTAGGTCTTGGCCGTTGATGGGATTACATGGTGCCAGGGGCAGTTTCTGGGTGTGACCGCCTAGCTACTGGAAAATGGGGGATCTGGGTGAGGAGGCCCAGTCCTGATCCGAGCAGGCTTGGAGATCTCAGCCCGGGGTCCCGCACACCTGGGTTCCTCTGCTGGTTCCTTCATGTGTTAGGCTCGTTGGAGCATGTGGAGAGGGACCTTGAGCATGGCTGTGGCTGGGTTCCAGAGGCTTTCAGCTGCCGGAGCTCTGCTCAGGACTGGGAGGAAAACCCACCCCACCCCACTCCGAGGGGCCCTGGTGAAGAAAGCCTGGTGCGGGGGTAGGAGATTCTGCGTCAGAATGATATCTTCTATGGCCAGATGATATCTTCTAGAAATAGAGTCTTGGATAGTCACTGTGAAATGTACCCACAGGAACCCCTTGTCTCTTCTCTCCAAACCCAGTAGTCATGCTCCCTAGACACCAAGTCAGTCTTGAAAATGCCTGTCTCAATCTGTGTGTAAACGCTCATAGGTACACGTGCTGTGTTCCTGTGCATGTGCGCGTGTGTGTGCATAGAATGCATGGTCAGTGAGTGCATGAGTGCTTGTATAGATGTGTGAAGTGCGTATGTTGTATGTGTGTGTGTATGGTGTTTATATAAATAGTAAGTGTTACTGAATAATATGTATGTGTGCAGAGTGGTGTGTATTGTGCATGGTGTGTTATTTTTGTATCACTGGTGTGTGTGTGTGTGTGTGTGTTACTGAGATATGAGGTCTGTCAGAAAGCCAGGCTTGGTCCTTACTTAACTCCCCTGCCTTCTCAGGGCCAGCAGGCCCAGAACTGTGACCCTTTCTGGGTGCTCCCTTTGACAGAGGGGTGTGTAAATAGGGCCAGGTTCATGCCATTGTCCTGGCTTCTACTTGAGTCTTCCCTCTCTTGAAAGAAAAAATAGCAACCTTCCCCTTGGAGAGAAGGGACCTTGGAGTTTCCACTGAGTTACTGTCCTGGGGGTGGAGGTGGTGCTCCATGGAGGACTTAGATGGTGGGTAGACCACCTGCTCCCCACCTGTCTGGGGCAGGAGTCTGAAGGAAACCAGCAAAGCAATGGGGGGAGTTTACGGGAGGGCCTCTGCCTTTTCCCCGGGGTCTCACTGGCCTGTGCAGCTCTGCCCAGCCCTCCTGCCAGCTTCCACCCATCCAGTGGGCCCCGAGGACTCCAGCATCTGAGAGCAGAGAGATTCCCTCTAGTGCAGGCTCCGAGCAGGCCCTGAAGAGCTGGGAAGGGGCCGAGCCACGGGACACATCCCTTAAACGTCTCTTCCTGCGGCCCTGGCATTGCCCTGTGTCTGGGAGCCCCTGCTTTCTAGTTCCCAGGGGGCAGGCATGGAGCCCCCTTGTAGGGCCATCATCAGGCCACACCCAACCCTACAGGTCTCCTGTCCCCTCACGGGCCCACCTCCACTCCTTATCTGCATCCCAGGGCTTAAGCCGAGGCTGCCTCTCTTCTTTGGCGGGATGCAGTGGCAGAAGGGACGCCTGGACTCAGACTTCCCTCCCAGGCAGGAGGCAGACATGGTGCCTGCGGGTCCAGGGTGCAGGTGAGTGGGTCTGAGTCATGGGAGCCACCCTGAGCCTGCTTGGGGGCTTCACAAAGTGCCAGGATCCAAACCCACCACAGGTCTTGAGGGGACACATTTGCACTGGGCCTTTAGTTTGCTGGTTCTATCATCTATCTATCTATCTATCTATCTATCTATCTATGATATACCCGCCCCTCACCCCATCCCTTCCCCCTGATGTGCTGGTGGTCACTGGGGTTCCACACCCATGCTTGGGTGTGGCGTTTGCACATTTGATTGTGGTGCTCGCTGGAGGTCACCACAGTGCTCCCACCTGGGCTTGCTCCCGACTCCCCTGTCTTTAGTTGAGGTGCTCATGGGGGTCTCGTGCCTTTTCATGGTGGTGCTCAGACACATCTGGCTAGAAATCGCTTTCGGAGTCAGAGCCGGGGATTACAGATAGCAGAGCTGCCAGGATCACGTCTGGGGCCTGCGGGCGGCACCAGGGACTAAACTTACAAGGCGAGTGCTTCTACCACAGAGCCAGCTCCGTGGCCCCCTCGCTCACTCACTCAAGACTGTCCAGTTTTCTGTTCTCTGCCAGTATCCAGCTACTCGGTGGCGTCTGATTTCCTTACCCCTCCTTGAAGGGTGGTGCCCTGCCCGTGCTTGCCTTTGGCGAGAGGGCAGGTGGGAGGAAGAGAAGGGCGCAGAGAGAAATGCCATCGGATTTCAGTTCTGCCTTTTCCGGGCTCCGTGCACCTTGGACAAGTCCCCTGGTACCCTCCTGGCCAGAGCTTTTGATTTCTTGCTGGTCACGGTGGCGTGACTCTGGATTCATCTCCATCCGTCTCCAGACCACTGCACCCCACCAGCTTGTCCCGAGCTGCTGGCTGAGCCACAGACCCAGTTGGCAGCGCCGCCCCTGTTTTCCGACTTCCAGAAGAGCGGCAGCTTTGCGTCCCCCTGCAGCAGCCAGGGAGTCCAGAGCAGATGCCTGGGCATGAGACGGCTTCCAGGAAGAGCCCCGGAGTGTTTGCAGACAAGGCAGGCTGGACCGACCCTCTTCCCGGCTCTCCCTCCTCCATCAGTTCTGCAGATGGGACACACCTGCTACTCTGTCACTCGCTGGGACTTGGTCGGGGCTGGGGGAGGGGGGCTGTTCTCCTGTGCCTGGGGTGGGGGTATGGGGAGGCACCCCCGTAGGCTGGTGGGGAGGATCAGTGCCAGTCTGCTCTTACCCAGAGGATGCTCTGGCAGGCGCCGGGAGCGGACCGGGAAGGAAAAGGGGATGCGAGCAGTCGCGGAGAAGAGAGAACAGAGACCGCGTCTCCCAACTCCACTGCGCTGGGGCGCTGGGCCGGGTGGTGGCTCCCGGCGCTTGCTCGCTGGGGTCCCGTGATTACAGGTCTGCGCTTCAAAGCCGGCTAGAGCCGGGGCTAATTGCCGGCCTGGGGGAGGCGGGCGGGCACGCCACGGGGCTTGGCCCTGCGTGCCAGGGGCGGTCCTGGAGCCAGGAGCCCGGTGGGTCGGGGGTGCGGGTGGTGGTGGACTGGCCCCCGGGCCGGCGGGGAAGGGGCGGCGGGTCAGGTGGACAGCGCCCCATTCAAACGCGCGCGGGCCAATCAGGGCCCTGCGCGCCCGCCGCGTTCAAACGCGCAGCCCGGCCTCCCGCCCGGCCCGGCGCGGCCAACCAGACCCGGGCGGGCGCGGGCCGGCGGGAGAACCTGCTGCCCCGGTTACTGGGAGCAACACAGGCGCGTCGGGTTACAGGTGTCCGCGCTGGCCATGGAGCGCACGCTGCACCGCGTCTCCCTGGGCAGCCGGCGCGCCCACCCGGGCCTGTCCTTCTACCTCACCACCTTCGGTAAGTGCCTGCCCACCCCGCCGGCCGGGGGTGGGGTAGGGGGCTGCCCCCAGCCGTTTGTTTCTCCTCTCCGGCCCCTTCTTCCTCCGGTGGTGGTTGCCCAGGATGGGCGCAGTAGCCCGCCTGGCAAACCCCACTAGCTTCGCGGGCACCTACGGGGGGGCAGGGGGTGGGAGTGAGGGGGGCGTGTGCTGGCGCTGTGGATTCCGCCGCCCTTGGCTGCACTCATCAAACCTGGCTCATGTTCCTGCATTTCCCATGAGCGGGCAGCTCAGGGTTAAATCAGTCTGGTTGCGCGTTATTTGGGGGGGCGTGTGTGGAGGGGTTGGGACGACATTGAGTGGAGGCGCTTACTCCTAGTTCTGTGCCCCGGGGGACCATGAGCGGTATGGCACGACAGGGGGTCGCTGGCCTCCCCTGTCCTCTCTCGCCCACTGTCCTGCTGGGCACCCTTAGGAGCTGGGGGTTCTCCTTTAGGCGCTGGGATGGGGTGGGGGTGGCACTTGAACCTGTGTGAGGTTGCTTTTGGCAGTTTCCAGGGTTCCCTGCAGGAGAAGCGTTCTCCGGAGGGTGGCCGGGCTGCCCAGGGGTTGGAGACAGAAAACAGTGAGTGGACAGGCGGTTCCCAGGCCCTCCCCCTGAGCAGGCCTGGGCTCCCCCCAGTGCCAGCTGGGCAGAGCTACCCCTTCAGTCTTGGCCAACCCAAGCCAGCCTGAGAAAGGTCCCCGTCGTGTCCTGGAGCACAGCCCCGTGCAGTTCCTCCTAGCCCTGTCTCCTGGCCGGCTCTGCTGTCCTGTCCGCTGCAGAGACTTCAGAGGCGTCCAGGGAGGCCTCCGGGATGACCAGGGCTAGAGTTGGCCCCAGAGCTCCAGCCGTCTGATGGCTTGTCGAACCCGAATGTTTTGAACATTATTTTTATTTGGGGGGGGCACACCCAGTGATGCTCAGGACTGCCTGCTGCATCCTGGCCCGGGGATCACTCCTGGTGGGGCTCAGGGTGGGGGTGGGGGCCCTCTGGGGTGCTGGGGATGGGCCCTGGTATAAGGCAAGCGTCCTACCCTGCCGTCCTATTGCTCTAGCCTCATACATGATTGTTGATGAGTTTTTTTTGGGGGGGCAGGGGCGGCCACTACTGCACAAAACTGGACTTTGCTCAGATTTCAAAGCCCCCCAAGGAGGTCAGGGCTCCCCTGAGTCCTGACCCAGCTGTCCTCAGGCTTAGTTCTGCATGCCCCTGGCCCCTCATGACCTACTGCATTCTCTGGGGCCAGGGATGGGGCAGGGGGGGAAGCGTCAGCCTGTGGTCTGACAATACGGAGCTCACTGGCGGGGTCAGCGGGTCAGCACCAAGTGCCCTTAACTGGCCACCGTGTGGCCAGCGCTTCCCAGGGCTCATGCTTGCATGCTCTGTGCTGTAGGCTAGGACCCTGCATCGTCTGGTCACGCCGCCCAGCCCTGCTGACCCCAGGGGACGTGGACTCTGTGAATAAGGAATTTTCCTCTGATGGATTGAGTGGTTGGAGTTGGAGCAGCGGGGCCTGGCGACTTTAGCTGTGCCCCGGTGACAAAGTGAATATCTGGAGAGTCGAGGTTTAAGGTGCTCGCTTGAGCCCGTATCACGTATGGTCCCTCCAGCAGTGCCAGGAGGGATCTCCGAGCACTGCTAGGTATGGCCCCCGAACTCTAGCCACCACCCCCCAAACAAAAGTGAATATGTATTTCATTGCTTTTCCTTGGGCTGGAGCGATAGCACAGCAGTAGGGCGTTCGCCTTGCACGTGGCCGACCCGGGTTCGATTCCTCCACCCCTCTCGGAGAGCTCGGCAAGCTACCGAGAGTATCGCACCCACACTGCAGAGCCTGGCAAGCTACCCGTGGTGTATTCGACATGCCAAAAATAGTAACAATAAGTTCACAATGAGAGATGTTACTGGTGCCCGCTCGAGCAAATCGATGAGCAACGGGATGACAGTGACAGTGACAGTGCTTTTCCTTCCTACTGTCATGGAAAGATGTGTTTATGGCTGAAAAGTTTGTTAAAAGAGCAAAGTAGGACCTGAGCTGTCATACAGCGGGGAGGGCGTTTGCCTGACCTGGGTTCAATCTCCAGCATCCCGTATGGTCCCCTGAGCACTGCCGGGAGTAATTCCTGAGTGCAGAGCCAGGAGAAGCTTCTGAGCTCCTGAGCATTGCTGAATGTGACCCAAAAAGCAGAACAATTAAATTAAATTAAATTAAATTAAATTAAAAATAAGTAAAAAGAGCAAAGTCAAAATCGGGTCTAATATTAGTCTTCAAGACCGTCATTTCCATCTGAGATTATACCCTCCCTCACTTTGTGCATGTGTTTGGGGAGGGGAGGTCGGGTGTTGAGACCATGTTGTACGAACAGTTCTGTAACCTTTTTCTTTCCCATCCTGTATGATGTGACTGCCTTCTTGCTCTCAGTCCATACTTTTTTTGCTGATGGTGTTAGTGGCGGTGTTGGTGGTGCTTGTTGTGCCCATGGCTCCCGGGGGGTCACACCCTTGTTCCAGTGCTGGGGGAACTGCATGCTTTGTTGCACTCAGAGGTGCTGGCGATCAAACACTCCCCCACTGTGCCACACTGCTAATCTCCAGGCCAGATCTGGGGAGGAGGGGCGTGGACACCAGGCCTGGCCATGCCCCAGGCCGGGGCAGGTGGGCGTCAGTGACGGCACCCTGAGTGTACAGGGCGGGGCTGGAATCTGGGGGACGGAGCCCGGCTCTGTGGGTGAAGTTCTCTCCGGATGCTGGAAAAGGCTGCTTCTTAGTTTAGGCTGTAATAACTGTTTTCTGACAAGGGCTACTTGCTCCTTGAACGGTCTGGTCATGAAAAGGGTTGTGATCCATGACTACAAGTGGGGTCAGTGAACAGAGGCACCGGGGGAGCCGATCCAAGACAGATTCCTGGCTCTCTTCCCAGCGGGCTAGACCTGGCAGCTGGTGATCTAACTTTCTGTAGCTCCTCTTCCTCTTCTTCTTCTTCTTCTTTTTTTTTTTCATTTTTTTGTTTGTTTGTTTTGGGACACACGTGGTGATGCTCAGGCGTTAGTCCTGGCTCTGCAGTCAGGAATCATATATGAGATGCCAGGGATTGAACCCAGGTTGGCTGCGTGCAAGGCAAGCACCCTACCCATTGTACGACTGCTCCGGCCTCTCTTTCTCTCTCTGCTCCTGTCCTGTCCTGTGGTACTCAAGGACTCTTCCTGGCTCTGTGCTCAGGAGGGACCCCTGGCGGTGTTCAGGGGATCAGACCTGTGCAGCCAGCCCGGGTCATGGCTGATGCAGACACATGCAAGGCAAGTGCCTTCCCTCCTATGCCATCTCTCTGACCCTCACAATCCATCACTGTAGGAAGTCCCTGAGGTATCTTGTTGCCTGGCTGGGTCTGAGACAATAGGTGCTGTCTGTCTGGGGGACTGGCTGACGCCCCGCCCCCCGCCCCATTCTGCAGCCTTCGCTGTCTTCCTTTGGCTTCACAGACCTTGCTAGAGTAGCCAGTTGCCCTGGGCTTCCAACCCTCCCTCAGTGGGCTCGCCCTGGGCAGACCAGACGAAGGTGCTGCCTAGCTAGTAATTTCCTGAGCACAAATGCTTCCAGGGGAGGGTGGCATCTGTCAGCTTCGAGACACCAAGTTGTTTTGAGCTGAGTTCCCTTTAGGGAAGTGGACCATGAGGTCTAGGTAGTGTGTGGCTGCTTGTGTTCTGGGGTCCAACCTCCTGCTGCCTATAAAAGTACATTCAAGTCATATTAATGGGGTTCCCCTGGGCTCTTAAGGGAGGAGGTGGTCTCGCTGCTGGGAAGAGAAATTGCTCACTGGGCCTTGGTCATTCTTTTATTTATTTATTTATTTATTTATTTGCTTTTTGGCAAATGCTCAGGGGTTACTCCTGGCAGTGCTTGGGGGACCATATGGGATGCTGGGAATCGAACCCGGGTCAGCCGTATGCAAGGCAAACGCCCTACCCGCTGTGCTATCGATCCAGCCCCAGTGATTCTTTATTAGTGATAGCACTTGGAGAAACCATGATAGGTGTACTGTGTAGCTGTTAGCATGCTGAAAAAGAGCTTTACTGAGATACAGTTTACATACGTTAATAGAGGTATTCAGCTAAATAGGGTTTTGTGTATTTAGTGTAACCATTATTAGTTTTCCTTAATTTTAGTGTGTGTGGGGGGGTCACCCCTGGCTGTGCTCAGGCTTCTGACTCTGCACTTAGGGCTCACTTCTGGTGTTTAGGGGACTGTGTCAGGTGTCAGGGATCAAACCTGAGTGGGCTGCATGCAAGCCAAGTGCTTTACCCTCTGTACTATTTCTCTAGCCTGGTTACTTTTAATTTTAGGGCATTGTTTTTTATTACCTTCAAAAAGACAATATATCCCTTATTTACACCCTAATTCCCATGCCTAATCCCTTTCCTTCCAGTCCTAAAGAGTCTGTTTTTTTGGAGATGCAAGTTCTGAATATTTCATATAAACAGAATCACATAAGGTGTGCTTCTCTGTGATGGGTTTCTTAGTATCATGTTTTGTTTTGTTTTTGTTTTTGTATTTTTGGGACCTCACCAGCAGTGGCCAGCACTCCTGGCTCTGTGCTTAGGGATCATTCCTGGCAGGCTCAGGGGACCATATGGAGTATTGGGGATTGAACCTGGGTCAACCATGTGCAAAGCAAGTGAACTACTGGCTGCATTATCTCTCTAGACCCTAGCATCTGTGTTCATTGTTCATTCATACTGTAGCTTGTATCAACCCTACAGTTTTTATGGCTGAATAGTATTCCTTTCTTTGGCTGTACCACATTAATGATCTATTCATTAGTTGCTAGACATTTGGATTATTTCTCTTTTCACTATTATGAACAGTGCTTGTTATTAGCATACCTGTACATGTTTTTGTGTGGATAAATGTTTTCCAGTTCTATTGGGTATACACATAGGAGCAAATTTTCTGAATTAGGCAATAACTACAACATGTTTAGTTGTTTGAGGAACTGCCAAGCTCTTTCAGAGTGGGTGTGCATTTCATATGCTGCACAGAAAAGTCAGAGGGTTTTGATTTCTTTAGCAACCTCACCAACTCTTGCCATAGTCGGACATTTTTTTTTGTACTACTTCTTTTTTTACTTTTTTTAAATGTTTGAATTGCTGTGAGATGCAGTTACAAAGCTTTCATGTTTGAAAATCAGTCATACAATGTTCAAACACACATCTCTCCACCAGTGCACATTCTCCATCACCAATGTCCCCAGTATATCCCCTCTCCCCTCCCCCCGCCTCCATGGGAGACAATTTCCCCCATACTCTCTCTCTCTACTTCTGGGCATTATGGTTTGCAATACAGATACTGAGAGTCTATCACGTTTGGTCCTTTATCTACTTTCAGCACACATCTCCCATCCTGAGCAATCCCTCCAACCATCACTGACTTAGTGACCCCTTCTTTATCCCAGCTGCCTTCTCCCCCAGCTCATGAGGCAGGCTGCCAACCATGGAGCAATATTCCTGGCCCTGTCTCTACTGTCCTTGGGTGTCAGTCTCATATTATGTTATTTTATATTCTGCAAATGATATTTTTGATTCATTTCACTTAGCATGGTACTCTCCATGTCCATCTACTTATAAGCAAATTTTATGACTTCATCTTTCCTAACTGCTGCATAGTATTCCATTGTGTAGATGTACCAAAGTTTCTTTAACCAGTCATCTGTTCTTGGGCATTTGAGTTGTTTCCAGATTCTGGCTCTTGTGAACAGTGCTGCAATGAACATATAGGTGCAGATGTCTTTTCTACCGTGCTTTTTTGCATCCTCAGGATATATTCCCAGAAGTGTGCATTTCAAAGTGTGCATATGGAAGCTCAATGTCTAGTTTTTGAAGGAATGTCCATATTGTTTTCCAAAAAGGCTGGAAAAGTCAGCATTCCCACCAACAATGAAAGAGAGTTCCTTTCTCCCCATACCTGCACCAGCACTGGTTGTTCTTGTTCTTTTTGATATGTGCCCGTCTCTGTGCTATGAGATGATATCTCATTGCTGTTTTGATTTGTATCTCCCTGATGACTATCGATGTAGAGCAGGTTTTCATGTGCCTTTTAGCCATTTGTATTTCTTTTTTGAGGAAGCTTCTGTTCATTTCTTCTCCCCATTTTTTGTTGGGGTTGGAGATTTTTTTTCTTGTACAATTCTACTAGTGTCTTGTATATCCTGGATATTAACCCATTATCAGATAGGTATTGGGTAAATATTCTTTTCCATTTCGTGGACTCTCTCTGTATTTTGGCACTGTTTCCTTTGAGGTGCAGAAGCTTCTTAGTTTAATGTAGTCCCATTTGTTCATCTTTGCTTCCACTTGCGTAATAGGTGCTGTTTCATCTTTGAAGGTGCTTTTAGTTTCAATGTCATGGAGGGTTCTGTCTACAGTTTGTTCTATGTACCTTATGGATTCAGGTCTGATATTGAGGTCTTTAATCCACTTTGATCTGACTTTTTTTTTTCTTTTTGGGTCACATCTGGCGATGCACAGGGGTTACTCCTGGCTCATGCACTCAGGAATTACTCCTGGCGGTACTAGGAGGACCATATTGGATGCTGGGGATGGAACCTGGGTCGTCAAGGCAAATGCCCTACCCCCATACCCACTGTGCTATCGCTCCAGCCCTGATCTGACTTTTGTGCTTGGCATTAGACAGAGTTCAGAGTTCATTTTTTTTTTTTGCAGGTAGCTGAGTCAGGCTTTTTTTTTTCTTATCATAGCAATTCTGGGGGTGTGAGGTGATATCTGATTATGGTTTTGATTTGTATTTCCCAGATAATCAATGATATTTAATATAATTTTATTGACTTTTATGTACCTCTTCTCTGGGTTTGTTTGTTTGTTTGTTTGTTTGTTTGTTTGTTTGTTTGTTTTGAGCCACATCTGTCTCTGCTCAGGGCTTACTCCGGGCTCTGCACTTAGGGATCACTCCTGGCGGGCTCGGGGACCTTATGGAGCGCTGAGAATTGAACCCCAGATGGCCAAGTGCAAAGCAAGTGCCCTACTTGCTGTACTATCTCTCTGTCCCCAAATATATCATTTTTTTGGTTTGTTTCAGTTTGGGGTTCAAACCTGGCAGTACTCAGGACTTACTCCTGATTCTGCACTCACTCTGGTGGGCTTGGGTGCTGGGGATAGAACCTGGGTCAGCTAAGTGTAAGGCAGATGCCATGGCCTTCTCACTGTACTGTCACTCTGACCCTGTGTCTCTTCTTTGGACACAATTTAGTTCAGATATTTTCTCCATTTTAAAACACAGCCATTCATCATTTTATTAAGGAGTTGTAAGCCTCCTTTGTATATTCTGCTCTTTACTTGTCAGATATATGATAATATATGAAAATATGTTCTGTTTCTATAATGGGGGGCTTTGATCTGTTTCCTCCCCCGTCTTGCTGCAACCCCAGACAGGATCCGAAGAGAAATTTTATAACCTTTGGATTATAAATCTTTGTCTCTGGGTTTTATAGAGATTTACTTTCCTGCTCTTTGAAGTTCAAATATTTTAAATTTTGATGAAATCTAATCTTATCTTTTGTTGCTAGTTCTTTTGGTTTTGACATGGACAATTTAAAAAAATTTTTTTTGGCCTCCCAAATGGGGTCAGGGGGGTTTGGGAGCCCCTTTTGGCAATTCTCAGCTGGACCCATGCAGTTCAGTGCATGGACTGAGGATGAGGGGCCGCTCGGGTCTGTGGGAGAGGGGATTCCCGGGGCCACCCCGCCGTGCTCAGGATCACACATGGGGAGGCTCAATGTCCTTCAGGACTACAGCTGGGCATGTTTGGGGCACCATGTGGTACTGGGGATGGAACCAAGTTTTTCTGTATGCAAAGCCTGCGCCTTAACCCCTTTGCCATCTCTCTGACCCCAGCCAAATCCAAGATGATAGAGATTGACCCCAATGTTTTCCTTTTCTCTCTCCCTCCCCACCCCTCACCTTCTAAAATTATGGTGGGGGGCTGCCTAGGGCTTGCTTCTGGCTCTGTGCTCAGAGATCACTCCTGGCAAGGCTTGGGGAAGCCATGCGCGGTGCCAGGGATGGAGCCTTGATTGACAGCGAGTGCAAGGTCAGGGCTCTCCCCGCTGTGCCGTGGCTGTGGCTGACGGGCACACTTCGGCCTCTGATACCTGCGGCGTTCATTTCCGTAAGACGTGTGGTGAGAGGCCAGCTTCATCCTTGGGCATGTGGCACTCCAGCTGCCCCCTCATCATTCGTGGAAATGCCTGGGAGTGGCCAGTGGGTGGTGCTGGTGCCCTTGTGGACCATGGGATTGACCATTCCACGGGCTGCACCTCTGGGCTCTCCGTGCTCTTCCCTGGAGTCCAGTTTCTCCTCCCGCCAGTGGCTGCTGACGCCACTGGGGGCCGGGAAGTGTGACTGACTCCCTCGGTTTTGTCCCTCGTTTGAAAGATTGTTTTGGCTACTCTGTGTTCCCTGGGTTTCCGTATGTTGTTAATTTTAATTTTATTTAGTTATTTAGTTATTGGTGTGGGGCCGCATCAGGTCGTGCTCAGGACTTACTCCTGGCTCTGTGCTTAGGGGGCCACTCCCAGTGGGAGTCGGGGGACCCTACGTGAGGTTCAAATAGGGTGGTGGCCATGCCATGCCACCACCTTACATGCTAGAGATCTGTCTGGCCCCTCCCTGTGCTTTTCAAGCCTAATGCTGTACAGTGTGGATAAAGCCCACATTCACGCCCGCCCTTGTTCGATAGAGCATCTTCACTGATGAGCAGCTTGAAGGAAGATGATGGGCTAATTTGTGAGAGGCAGCCAGCCCGGGCGTTTGCTCGGGGTGTGGATGTGGTCACTGAGTGATTCAGGGTGCTTTTACCCCCCGAGTTTCTGGGAGGGGAGGTGTCGGGCGGGCTGGACAGGGTCTGAGGGCAGCAGGTAGCTGTGGACTCCTTGTGATACCAGCCCGGTGGCTTTAGGATCACTGTCCTCAGATGACCCCGGGCGGTGCGGCCTCGGGGAGCGGCTGGGGCTGCTCCGGAGAAGTAAGTGCCCGGAGTCTGGTTTGCAGAAGGAAGTCAGGAGGCCTCGCTTCTGGAGGCAGCAGGCTCAGGAATGTCTTTATTTGGCTGGGCCTCTGCTCTGTTTTTCTGTTTGTTGTGGCAGTCCGGGTGCAGCCGGGGCTCACTCTCGCCTCCTTTCTGTCTCTCATTAGAAGCCGAGGAGATGGGGAAAACAAAAGATCTGTTTTCTGCAGACAGTATGAGACTGGGCAGCAGATGCCAGCCAGCTGCTGGGTGTGTGGACCCGAGGAGCCAGGCCCTGGGTGTGTGTGGGGGGTGGGGGGCTGCAGCTGCCCCGCGGTGGCTGGGACGCCTGCTGGGCGGCTGCTCTCGGGAGCTGGTCGCTGGGTCTCTGAGCACCCCCGTTCCTCAGTCGGCTCATCTGTTCTTCCATCTGTCTGCTTGGGAGCTTTGAGAAATTCCTCAGCTTTCTGAGTCTGCTGAGACCCCTTGAGTGTCTTACCCAACTTTGCTGTTGGCGTTCCTTTTCCCATAACCTTAAATTTATTTATTTATTTATTTATTTATTTTGCTTTTTGGGTCACACCTGGCGATGCACAGGCGTTACTCCTGGCTCTGCACTCAGGAATTACCCCTGGCCGTGCTCAGGGGACCATATGGGATGCTGGGAATCGAACCCGGGTGGGCCGTGTGCAAGGCAAATGCCCTACCCACTGTGCTATTGCTCCAGCCCCTTTGTTGTATGTTTTATCAGGAGACATGCTCTACATCCTTCCAGTCCTTCGCCAGCTCAGAGTCTTTTGTTTGGGGTGGGTTTGTGGGGGGGAGAGGGGCGGGGAAGAGCATACACAGTGGTGCTCGGGGCTAACTCCTGTCTCTGCTCTCAGGGGTCACTTGTGGCAGTGCTCAGGAGACTCTAGGGGGTAGAACCTGTGCTGGCCCCATGCAAGGCAAATGTCCTACCTGTTGTACTATCTCTGCGCCCTGCCCCACACCACTTCTGGCCCCTCTTTTTTTAAATTTTGGAGTGGGGGGCACACCCGGCTATGCTCAAGGATTACTCCTGGCTCTGTGCTCAGGAATCACTTTGGGTGATTTTGGGGGGATCATATGGGGAGCTGGAGATTGAACCCGGGTCAGCTGCGTGCACCCCACCCTCTGTACTCTCACTCCAGCTCCTGGTCCCTCATTCTTCACCACTTTCCAGTCCTGGTGCTTGAATGGCCTTCATGTCCTCCCCCTCCTCCTTTCCTCCTCTCTCCCTTTCTTCCCAGCCCACCTCCTGCTCTCCCCTCCTCTCTCCTCTTTCCGTCCTAGTTTCCTTAGATTTGATTTGCCGTGCGGCGGGACATGATGTAGACCCCGGCTGCATTGATGTTGTCGAAGCATCCATTCTGATGGATGAATGAAATGCCTCTCGACTTCCTTCCCTCATCTCCTGCTCTCCCCTGGGGGGGTGAGGAGCACCGGTTTGAACCCTTCCCTTCCGGAACACGCACATACCGACACAGACTCCCAGACACAGACAAAGAGATGCCCTGTGTGTTGTTCAACTAGTTGGCTTTCTCCAAGGAAACACGGCTCTCTGCCATGCTCCCAGGCAGGGGCACACAGAGCCCCCCTTCCCACCTTGCGACAGTCCATGGGGGTGCCCCCCGCAGTGCTAGTTCATTCCCGGTTTTCCACTGAGGGCAGTTTCTGCCATTTCCAGCCTCCCCTTGGTTTCAGCAAAACTGCATGCAGGTGGTGAGTTTCTGTCCGAGATACTTACCTGGACGTAGAATTTGCAGGTGAACGAATAGGCCTTTTGGTGTGCATGGGGGTAACACTCCGTGGTGCTCAGCTTTCAGCCCTGGCAGGGCTCCTGGGACAGTTATGTGGTACCGGGACTTAAACCTGCCCGGGCTGCATGCAAGGCTGGTGCTTTACCTGCCATACAATCTCTCCAGAATGTGCCCATTTTCATCTCAATGGTATTGACAGAAATTCCCTCCAGCAGACTGGGAGCCCCTGCTCTGGATCTCGACGAGCAGTGGCTGCTGTCTGGCCTGGATCTGCCAGATTTGTGGGAAATGCTCTTTTATTGGCATTTTCATTTGCATGCCCCAGATCTCTGGGAGGTTAAGCACTTTTTTATGTTGATTTGCCATTTTGTCTTCTCTGGCTTTCTAGTTCCATGTCCTTTGGTTAATTATCTACTGTGTCGTCTCTTAATTTGGTTTGTGATGCATTTCGTTGCGACAGACGTTTGCCAAATATTCTGGAGTCACATTTATCTGCCATTCCCTTGTGACCTCCGCACTGTGTCTGGCTGGAGAGGGCTCTCTCCAGCTTCGAAATGTGCTCGGGAACAGGGCCCTACCACCCAGAAATCAAGGCTGCTCTCCAGGAATCATTCCCAATCACAGATTTAGATTTAGTAGACCTGGAGTTGGGGTTGGGGGGGGCACCCGAGACTCAGAGTTTCTAACTCCCAAACGCTTCTGATGCTGCTAGTTTTTGGAGCCCACTTTGAGCAGAAAGCCAATCATCCAAGGTCATAGGAAAACTCCTTTTTTCTTTGGAGTGTCAGGATTCTATGAAGAAGGTAGCATTGATGTTGAAGGATCCCTCTGCCCCAGCTGACCGACCTCCCTCCCTCTCTCTCTCCCTCCCTCTCTCTCTCTCTCTCTCTCTCTCTCTCTCTCTCTCTCTCTCTCTCTCTCTCTCTCTCTCTCTCTCTCTCTCTCTCTCTCTCTCTCTCTCTCTCTCTCTCTCTCTCTCTCTGTTTTCCCCTAACTCATTGATCCTGCATCCTTGTATGGTGACTGCCTCCCCAGAGCTAGCTGGGACCTCCCAAACTGGAGGGTTTGGGCTGACCCTCCCCCCACTCCCCATACTCCTGACCAAGCAGTGTGGACCCTTCATTCTCCAAATTACAAAGTTGTTCACAATACAGTTGTTTCAGGTATGCAGTATTCCAACTCCAGTCCCTCCACCAATGTCCCTAGTTTCCCACCCCCATGCCCCACCAAGTCCTCTATGTCTGCTGCCTTAGGAGGCACAAAATGATTTACTTTTTATTGCTTGTCACAGCACAGGTCTCATAATGGTGTTGCTAATCTCATGGCCTGAGGATTTACTGGGCCTTAGGAGCTTGTTGGACCTTCTGTATTATTGTTCTTACTTACTGAGAAAAATGTGCTTCTACCCAATTTTTTCATCTGATTTTCTGTGCTTCCGCTGGGCTATCAGTTCTGTGGCATTTGGAGGTTCTGTGTGGCTGCATATGTGGCCGCATGCTTCAGGAGCTTTGGAGCTGGGGCAATCAACTGCAGGAGTCGTTCTGGCTTCTCTGTGAGGTCAATTGTGAAGAGGGCCTGTTTCTCTGGCCACTGCAGGAGCCATATTTCATTGGTTGTGTACTGGGCCTTCAGCAGGGCAGGCACTCCGCCTGTCCCCATGCCGCTAAGCTTCCAGAGACCTGGTTCGGTGGTGGCCGAGGTTTCCTCTGAACTCAGACTTCTGAACCCCCTTCACCTCAGAGACTGCACAGAACTTTGAGTTGCTTCGCATGGATAAGAAGCATTTCCGTCACTGGCCTCCGCTCTCCTCCGAACCCAGAGATGAGGTTCCCTGTGGTTGTCTCCTTAGGTCAGCTGAAACTGTCCATCGAGGCCCAGGACCGGGTGCTACTGCTTCACAGTGAGTATGGGCTGAATTCCGGGTATGCCAGCAAAAGGCTGGAGCGAGGGACAGTGTTAGCATGCAACAGGGCTGCTGTTCTCATCTTTGAATAGTGCCCTGCATAATATCCATGGGGAAAAGGGGAGGGTTTACTTAGATTTCTTTCTAGAGGCCCCAGGTCTGCTCCGATGCAGATGGAGTGTGTGCAGTAGGCTTTCCTGCAGCTTGGAACTGCTCCTGCCTTGGGAACTTCTGCACCACTGTTGGTCCCCAGGGAGTAGGGCCATGGAAGAGATTCCCTATTTTCCCACTCTTTTTCTTCCTCCTTTCTTCTTTATGATCTTTTAATCATTCATCATCCACAGATCACCCATGAATTTATCCATTTATCCCTCCATCCATCCATTCATTGTTTACCCATCCACCCACCTATCCATCTATCTAGAAAATCATCCATCCATCTATATACCCATCCACCTACCAATCCAACCATTCATCCATCCAATGACCTATCCAACCATCCACCTATCTATCATCATCCATCCAACGACCTATCTAACTATCCACCATTTATCATCTACTACGCTCCACTCACCCAAATGCCCACCCATCCATCCATCTACCCACCCATAAGTCCATTCACCCAGACACTCATCCATCTACCCATCCATCCACCCATCCATCCATCCATTCATATATCATTCACCAATCTACCCACCCATACATCTATCCATCATCCATCCAACTGCCCACCCGCCTACCAAATTATACATTCATGACCAACCCACCCATACCCATCCATAAATCCATCCATCCATCCATATCCATCTCTGGCAGAATATTGTGGTGGTGTTCAGACACTTTAGAAAGATTCTAGGGCTAAATTCTGGCTCTAGTCACATACTTGCTGAGCAAACTTAAGCAGCTCAGTTTTCTCCTAGGTGAAATGACAGTACCTACTTTATGGATTATTGTAAGAATTACATGCATTAATGCTAGCACACTATCCAGGTCAGTGCCCAGCATGTGGCAACCCTCAAGCAAGTGTCGGTCAAGTAAGATAGATAGCCATAAATGCCTCCACAGTGATGGGGTGTTGGTTCCGGACTAGGGCTTGGGGCATTAGGAGAAGCACCTAGCTCTGTCTAGGTGGCACCAATAGCAGGGAAGAGTATCAAGCATTCACATGTACCGGAAGGAGGAGCAGACATGAGCTTGGCTGAAGGGAGCAGGCAAGGCGTGATATTCCTTACAGAGGGAGCCATGAGTGCAGAGACCCAAGTGTCAGAAAGCAAGATGTGCTTGAAGGTCCATCTCCCTCGACTGGGCACAGCAAAGGAGGGGGCCCGGCATTGATTGGGGGCCTGGTGAGGAGGTCCTGTGTGCCACTGGGGAGTTAGTGCTGCATTGGTCCATCTGGCCATCTGGCCTCCTCCCATCGAGTCACGAAGCTTCTGCTATGGTCCCAGCGCACTGCTGCCCCTCCGTGCCCTCGCCTTCCCGTCCTCTGCACGCTTCCTTGGATGCCTCCTCCTTGCTCATGTCTCTGGGCCTTTGCGCCACAGCCCCTTAGATCTAAGAAAAGCTTGAGTCCCCTCCCCCCTTTATTTATTGAGACATCACTCGCGCCTAACAACATAGCCTATATGTACATGGGTATAGCCTACAGTTACTTCTGAGTTCCTTTTGGAAAATAATTCCTCCTTGCTCTGCTTTTGCAAGAATCCTGCCTGCCATACTCACCATCGAGACTCAGGACTTTAAGGCTCATTTCGCCTCACTCCCCGTTTCCCCCTCTAAAAAACCACCCCTGTGCCACCTGGCTGTTGGCTTCCTCTTCTGTGTCCTCATCATAGTCCCAAACACCCTGTGCCACCTGGCTGTTGGCTTCCTCTTCTGTGTCCTCATCATAGTCCCAAACACCCTGTGTCACTCTGGCCTGCTCAGGACATTTCTTCCCTAGCAGTACAGGGTGGGGGTGCAGGGAGAGGGGCTGTGTCACCAGGGGGTGGGGGAGGGGATGGAGAATCCCAGGGGCTCATCAGACTCCTACCTGTCCCCCAGGACCACACCCCTCCCGGGGAATGGTGCATGCGGGCACTAGGAGAGCGGGCAGAGTAGACCAGCTGTCCCCTGGCACCGCCCCAGGGCTGTCCTGGCCTGGGGGGTGCCAAGGTGAGGTTCCCAAGCAGCGCGGGCTGAAGGGTGTTCTCTGTCGCCAGAGCCAGCCTCCAGCTGTGCAAACAGTTTTTGCAAAGTTCTTCTTGGCCTCCACTCCTGCATTTGTTTTGCCAGTTTGCTTTGGCCTCACCCCAGGCTCAGGCCCTGCATCCTTTCCCGGTTGGCTCCACTCCCCCACCTCCCCCCCCCATGCCGTAGACCCCGAGAGGAGCAAGGAGTAGAGAGCTGTCCCAGAGACACCCCAGGGCACCCTCAGAACCCGACAGAAAGGAAGACAGCAAAGAGATGGGGCCTTCCTGCTCCCACCTCTCCTGTGCCTCAATTACTCCTTCCCTTAGCCAAGCTTGCTCATTCTGCAGACCCTCTGCTGAGTACTTGTCTTTCTTTTCCCTTCCTTTCCCCTTCCCTTTTTCCTCCCTCCCTCCCTCCCTCCCTCCCTCCCTCCCTCCCTCCCTCCCTCCCTCCCTCCCTCCCTCTTTTCCTTTCTTCCTTCTCTCTCTCCCTCCCTCCCTCCCTCCCTCCCTCCTTTCCTTCCTCTTTTCCTTCCTTCCTTCCTTCCTTCCTTCCTTCCTTCCTTCCTTCCTTCCTTCCTTCCTTCCTTCCTTCCTTCCTTCCTTCCTTCCTTCCTTCCTTCCTTCCTTCCCTGTCTCTTCAACCATTTTCTTTTTTTTTTTTTTGCTTTTTGGGTCACACTCAGCAATGCACAAGGGTTATTCCTGGCTCATGCACTCAAAAATTACTCCTAGCAGTGCTTGGGGGACCATAGGGGATGCTGGGAATCGAACCCAGGTCAGCCACGTGCAAGGCAAACTCCCTACCTGCTGTGCTATCACTCCCGTCCCTCACATTTTCTTACTGAGTTACCATAACTACCGTGTGACATGTGGATGTTCTTATCACTTATAACCCACCCAGAGACGTTAGATGGAGTCTCAGGGAGGGGACGTCACTTGCCGCAGCTTCTCTGGCTAGTGAGCAGTAGGGTTGGGTTCCTGCTCCTTCTTGCTGGGTCTGCCTTGGAGCTCCATGTTTTTGCCTTCTGGGGCCTGTCTGCCAACACAGGACAGCAGGGGGCGCTCTCAGCCCGGCGCCCCATCCCAAGAGGCTGGGTGCAGGGAGTTGGCAGCGTGGCAGCCTCTCCAGCCCTGTCCCTGCTGTGCATCTGGGACTTTGGGGGGGAGTTTACTGTCTCCTTCCATCTTCGCTCCACCCCATACTCCTTCCCGCCACTGAGGGGGCCGGGAGATAGTCCAGAGGCTAGGGTGTGTGTCTAGCATGGGCCCCACCCAGGTTTGATCCCTGGTACCACCGGGTCCTCAGAGCATCTCTGGGTGCAACCCTGAAGGGTCTGAGCACAGTTGGTGCCCAGGGATCCCTGGCACCGCGGGGCCTGAGCTGTACCGCTTCCTCAGACCCTCACGACCCCCTGAGACTCACCGCAGGGGCTTCCAGTGCTCCTGAGCACATGTGGGAGCCCCCCTCCCCCGGTTAAGTGAGAGTCCAGATGCCCTGGCATTCCGCCGGGAGGGTGCTGCCTGTGTGTCAGAGACAGTGAGACCAGCGAGGGAGACCCGCCCAACATCAGTATGGGGCCAAGCCTGCAGGGGGACCCCGCCCACCCACTCTGCCATCCCATCTCGCCCTAGTCATGGAAGGCAAAGGCCTGACGAGCAAAGCACCTGGCGTCTGCGACTCCTACGTGAAGGTACGTGATGGTCGGCAGGTGGGTGGAGGTTGTGGGCTCGGTCACTGGACTGAGTCCCAAGGTGCCAGCACCTCCTGGGAGGTGGCAGTCCCCAGGCCCTTATATCATCACTGGGCATGCGTTGAGGCCCAGTGATAGTGAGCCCCTGGGCTAGTGTCCCATGGTTGCGAGGGCTTTCTATAAGAATTAAAATCTGCCTTGGGTGTGTGGGGGGGATGGCTGGAGCTGGGGGTGACTCCCAAACAGTGCTCAGGGGGATCAGGGCCCAGTCCTGGTGAAAGTCAGCCAACCAGAGTGGACGGCTCAAGGGATGGGGAGGGTGAGCTGCTGCGTGGGCCCTGCAGGGCTGGGAACCGTCAGCCACTCAGGGACCCTCAGAGCCTCCCCCGGCGGTCCTTGGGGCCACGTGGGGTTGAACCGGGATCAGTTAATCTCTGACCTCGATCCCCTGTCCCAAGAGCTGATATGTGGCTTCCTCCATAAGCACCCGTGAGAGTGTAGAGGGTGGAAATTCACAGATGATTCCGAACCTTCTCCTGGACAGCCACAGACTGGGGCTGGAGAGACAGTATGGGGGGTAAGGCGCGTGCCTTGCATGCAGCCAGCCCCGGTTCAATCCCTAGCACTGCATCCGGTCCCTCGGGCACTATCAGGGTTGGTCAGGGGTCACTCCTGAGCACTGCTGGGGTGTGATAAACCCTTCCCCCTGCCCCCCATGTCACCCCCACGAAGAAAGCAACATCTTCACTCCTCTCCTCATGCATAACTGGAAGCAGGATGGCCGGGTTTTGGGGGGGTTAGAGTAAAGGGAGTGTCCAGAGGAAGCTCCTTCCAGGGAAAGGTCCTGTCCCGTGGCATCTACTGCAGGCCGGCATCCCCCAGAGTGACCACTGCACACTTTCGAAGCCCTTGACAGATCAGAGTGGGGACTGGGAGTCAGATGCAAGCAAGGAGCGGCCTGGCGGGGGGCCAGCCTGGCCTTGGGAGCTGGGCAGAGAAAGCTCGTGAGTCTGGGGAGACCCAGCCCAGAGCCACGGCTGGGAGCTCAGGAGAGAGGAACCTGTCGGCCTGAGATGGTCAGGCCTGCCCCGTCTCTGACTGGGCCTGTGACAGCCCTCCCGGCCCCACCCGTGCCGAGGCCCCAGGCTGGCGTCCACTCCCTGCCCCTGGCCGGCATGGCTGGCTTTTGTGCCCACAGCTGCCGGAGGCCGCCACGGCAGATGCTGACCTAAAGGATTTCCCTGGGAAGCCTGAGACTCGGGAAGCGTCTGGGGCCGACCGACACCTGCTCTGATTTCTCTGATTTCCCTGCCAGATTTCTCTGATCCCCGAGGACCCCCAGCTCCGCTGCCAGAAGACGCAGACGGTGACCGACTGCAGGAACCCAGCCTTCCATGAGCACTTCTTCTTGTAAGGGCAGCCGGGCGCTCCCCACGCGGGCAGGGGTTTTTGCTGCGGTGGTTCTCAGTGCCGGCCCTCAGCTGAGCTGGGCTGGCTTCCATGGAGGCGTTTGTTTCCTCACTCCCTGGTGACCTGGCATCCGTGGTCCCCAGCCTGGCAGGGAGGTCCCCTCGAGAAGGGCCCCCTCCATCAGCCTCTCACACGATTCAGTGCCCAGTGATATACCCTCTGTGCTTTGGGCCAAGTGTTCTCCTTTTGAAGAAGGAATTTACGAAGCCCAAGGATGTTTTTGCCTCCCCTTCTTGTCCTCCTCTTTAAAAAACTCGCTAAGCTCTAAAAGCCTCAGTTTCCTTCTTTGTAAAACGGGGCTAATTCAGAACGGTCCTCACCTTGGAGAGCACTGTCAGAGGAAGGCGCATCCAGGGGGGTTGTTTGCTTTGTGGCTGTTTATTTTCAGTTTTGGTTTGGGAGCCACTGCTGGCCGTGCTCAGGGTTTGTTCCCAGCTCTGCACTCAGGAATGACTCCAGGAGGTGCTTTGGGGACCACATGGGGTGCCAGAGATCAAACCCAGGCCAGGCATGTGCAAAGTAAAGCTACCTACCCAACGTACTCCCTCTTGGGCCCTCTATGCTATCCTTTCTTTTTTTTTTTCTTTCCCACATCCCTGATCTGGGACGCATAGGAAGGTATGGAACATTTTGTATTTTTCTCTTAGTGATGTTTGGGTTTTTTTTCCTCACTAGGCAAGGTAATTTTGCTTATTGTAGAAAATTAGAAAATATTAAGCAAAAGGTACAGGGACACCCCCCACCCTGCACCCTCTCAACCCCAGCTCTACAGCTCACCAGTGTGCCTTGTTTGATTTTCTTTAGGATGTGTGTGTGTGTGTGTGTGTATGTGTGTGTGTGCGCGCATGCACGCGTGTGCAGAACGGACTCATTCTGTGACATTCTGTTGTAACCTCCGTGGCTTCGTGGCCATCAGGACTCATCTCCCACATAATCTGGGCTCTGCTTTGCTTCATCAATTCCTTGTGCTTGGCCCTGTAGGTTACCTGCATCTTCTGCAAAGGCGGCTGCCGTGGGTCTGTCCCTCAGCTTGGCCCTTCGACCTCCCTAACCCTCAGACTTGCTTTGCAGCCCCGTGAAGGAGGAAGACGAACAGAAGCGCCTGCTGGTTGCTGTGTACAATGGGGCAGGTGAATCCAGGTGAGCGAGAGTTCAGGGGGGAGGAGGCCACTCCCGACTCAAGGTTCCTACAAGGCCGACAGCAGCCCCTCACTCTGCCCACTCCGTCAGGGGGGCTTGACGGCCAAATGAGCATCAGTGACCACACAACAGCTTAGAAGCTGTCCCCTGCACAGAAGGTGGCCAGTCGGGGCTGGAGCGACAGCACAGCGGGGAGGGCGTTTGCCTTGCATGCGGCCGACCCAGGTTCTATTCCCAGCATCCCATTTGGTCCCCCAAGCACCACCAGGAGTGACTCCTGAGTGCATGAGCCAGAAGTATGCCCTGAGCATTGCTGGGTGGGACCCCAAAAAAAGCAAAAAAAAAAAAGGTGGTCAGTCAATGAAAGGCAGCTCTTCTCACTAGCTTAGACCCAGCTTATGATTGGTTTCCAAGGAACACTTGCTTAGCCTCCAGTGTTGGCGGCTGGAGGTGCCCACCCACATAGGCACAGGCCCTTCCCTCCTGGGATCCCAGGTGGAGCCTGGCACAGACTACAGTTATGGGAGGGGGAAACGCAGATCAGGGCGGTAGAATCAGTTCACCATCTTGATGGACTCGGGCTGCTAAGATGACGCTGGTGAGAGGATGTGAGCCAGGGGCCGGCAAACTCTGGGCACAGGGAGGCCAAGGCAGCAGCGGGGAGGGCTTGGGTCTGAGGGTGGGAGTGGGAAGCTCGGGAAAGCCCCAGGGTCCACTAGGAGCAGCAGGGGCGGCCACTGATGAGAGACCTGGGGAGATCCTGTGGCCAAGGGCTCCTGTTGAGCTGTCACAGGGGCAGATGGTGGCCCAGGCAGTGAAAGGCCACTCTCCTCGCTAGCTCAGCCCCAGCCTATGTGAGAGAGCACAGGGACCCCGTGCTCCCTCACACCCTCAGCTGCGTAGCTTGGATTACTCAGCCTTCATAAAGAACACGTCGTCTTTTACTAGAATATTTGCCCTTGACAACTGTTTTCCTGGGAAGACGCTTATGGGGCTGGAGGGACGACAGCTCAGTGGGCTGAGCACACACTGTGCCAATCGGGGGCCTGGTTGGAGCCTGGCACTCTTTGGTCCTCCCCTTCCCCCTCGTACCCCAGGGAGCACCCCCTCCCCCGTAGCACAGAGCCAAGAGTAACTCCTCTGCACGGCTTGGGTGTGGCCCGCGAGCAAAGCCAAGCCAAACTAAAAGGAAGGTGCGGATGGCGCTTTGAGCCCATTAGTCATTTGTTCATTTGTTCCTTCACTTAGTTGCCATTTCCTAGGTACCACTTTGCCTTGGGGGCTGGGAGCATGTAGAGTCCCCAGAGGTTATCCTGCCCTCCCTCCCACACACATCAGGGGAGTTTGTCTTCAGGGTCCGGGAGAGGAGAGAGGAACTGAGCAAGGGGTCACATCAGCCAGGTGGGAGCCCTTGCTGCCTCCTGCCCCGCCAGCAAAGGGCAGGACTAAGCAGCCTTGGTGGGCAGCAGGCATGAGGGCAGCGGGATGCCACAGGGCAAGTGCACACAGGATAAGGGTGGTCAGCAAAGGTCCCCAAACTCCTGTGGCCTGCCGCCCCCTTTGCAGAAAGAAAAGTCCCACAGCACCTCACCCTGGCCCTGGGACTCTATCTTCTTTACGCGGACAAACAGAAGGTGCCTCTCTCCCCCATCGTGACACACGAGGTTACAACCGTCTCCAGCACCCCCGGAAAGAAAGGGAGACTGGGCTGGCAATAAGAGGAAGGAAGGGCCGGAGTGGTAGTACAGCGGGTAGGGCATTTGCCTTGCACACGCCAACCCAGGTTCGATCCCCCGGCATCCCTCCTGGTCCCCCAAAACCCGCCAGGAGTAATTCCTGAGTGCAGAGCCAGGAGTGACCCCTGAGCATCGCTGGGTGTGACCCAAAAAGAGAAAACAAAGAGGAAGGAAGAGGGTGATGTAAGCCGAGGCAGACGAGGCAGTAAGTTTGTTCCCTTCCATGCCCCTTGGTGTGGTGGTGTCAGAAATCGAACCCAAGGCCCAGGTATGCCAGGCAAGCGCTCTCCCGCTGACCCTGGCCCCGGGTTTATTTCCTTGCATGGGGCTTTTTTCGGCCCTGGTGGGGACGCATGCGTGTGGGGCGCGCGGGTCCCCAGCCGCGGCTCAGAGGGGTTCAGTGGGGGTCTCCCGTGTTCGGGTCTCAGGGCTCACCCGGCACACACACAGGTCAGCCTTCAGGGGTAGGGGGTGGGGAGACACTGGAGGGGGCGTGTAGGGTCAGGAACCCTCATCCCAGAGGGTGGAAGGTTCTGAAGGAGGCAAGAGTGTCTTTTTCAGGTGGGGGGAATGACAGCTGTGCTCAGGGGGGTCAGGACCACTCAGTGACTCTCGGCCAATCAGGACAGCGGTTAGTGATTCTCAGCCAATCAGGTGGGAGGTTCAGTGATTCCCGGCCAATCAGGCGGGCAGGTCGGTGACTCTCAGCCAATCAGGATAGCGGTTGTTGATGCTCAACCAATCAGTCTGGCAGTTTGGTGATTCTTGGCCAATCAGGTCGGCGGGTTGATGATTCTCGGCCAATCAGGCGGGTGAATGGGTGACTCCCGGCCAATCAGGATGGTGGTCTGTGATTCCCGGCCAATCAGGTGGGCGGGTCGGTGATTCTCAGCCAATCTCGGCCGCCTAGCTTGTTGCTTATTTTGGGAAAGTGACCTGTGAGGGTCTGAGTGTGGGGTGCTGCCCGAGCTCTGCGGTGCCGGAGACCACCAGGACGATCCTGGCAGTGCTTGGTGCCTCTGGAGCAGTACCTAATACTGCTTAGGGGATCATGGCTCAAATCTGGGCCGGATGCCTGCTTCTGCATGTGCCCTCACCCCTGTGCCACCTCCCCAGCCCCCCAGAGATCCCATGCGATCTGTAAGCGGGAGGGCTCAGGAGAGAGGAGAGGGGACAAATCTAACCCGTGTTTAGGAACTGGAACCCGTCTGGCTGTGAGAGCAGAAGCCAAGGTCCACTCCTGGGTCACGGAGAGTGTCCCCAACAAACCAGCCTGGACGTGCTGGTGGGGGGACCTGGGAGGAGCAGAACCTACAGCTAGTGGTGGGCAAGTGAGTGCTCTGGGAGAGGGATTTCCTGCCTGACCTGCAGCGTGGCAGGGAGACAGTAAACGGGACACACATCTGGGCGGGGAGCAGGGCCAAGAACCAGGACCCAGAAAACTGTGCTGAGGAAGTGAGGGGCAGGAGTAGGGGCGAGTGGTGGAGGGCGGCGAGCGGCGGCCAGGCTGTGCCCCTCTCCATGGGGGTTGGACTCTCCACCAGTGCCCAGAGCCAGGCCGGGGAGCTGCAGGGATGCTACTTAGCGCGTTTGGGAAAAGAAAGTGGGTCTGGGGAAAGTGAGTCAGCGCCCGGCCAGGCAGCCGCCTCTCTCGTTGCCTATTTTGGGAAAGTGAGAGCCCTTCTGAAACCAAACACAGCTGAACTCGGGGCACGGTCCCGGTCCAAGCCTTGAGAGGGACACGGGGGCTCCAGCGGGCCCTGGAAGGAGCCGACAGTGCAGGCCTGCTTGGAGACAGGCTCAGTGGCAGGACAGTGGGGCTGGCGCCGGAGGATGGAGCGAGCCGGGCTGACTCCGAGGAGGCCTGGGAGCTGGGGGAGGTCGGCGGAGCCGGGCAGGAAACTTGGGCCCTGCAGAACACTCACAAATCCAATTGTGCCTCGGCTCGTCCAAATGACAGGCAAAGAGAGCAAAGGAAGGAAACGAGCATCACTGAGCTCTTCTTCGTGCCAAGCACTTTTCTTGCATTATCTCATTTAATCTTCATAACAACACTGGGGTGGAGGAGCTCTGGTCCCTCTCTCCGGAGAGGATGAAATCAAGGCTCTTGCCTGCGGTGACGGCACAGCTCCCATTCTGTGGAGGAAGCATTTACTCTGTGCAGACGTGATCTAAGTGCAATCCGACTCAGTCAGAGCCAGCCCTGTCTCAGGCGTTAATTTCTGTTGCCTTTTGCCTTTTTTGGTTTTGTGTTGAGGCCCCACCCTGCGGTGCTCAGGGCTCACTCCTGGTTCAGTGCTCAGGGAACACTCCTGATGCTATGCTCGTGGGGGGCATTGGGGGTGGGGGGTGCTGTATCTAGTGCAGGGATCAAACTCTGTGTGCAAGGCCAGGGCCCTTAACCCCAGTACTATGTCTCTGGCCGCTCATGTTGCCCTTTTACAGGGACAGAAATGGAGGCAACAGGGGCCGGAGCGATAATGCAGCGGGTAGGGCACCTGCCTTGCATGCGGCCGACCCGGGTTCTATCCCCGGCATCCCATATGGTCCCCCAAGCACCGCCAGGAGTAATTCCTGAGTGCAAAGCCAGAAGTAATCCCTGATCATTGCTGGGAGTGACCCAAAAAGCAACAACAACAAAAAAAATGGAGGCAACAGAGAGGTTAAGGTCACTTGTCCAAGGTAACACAGCCAGGAAGCAGCAAAAGCAAGGCAGCCTGGGGCCAGATTCCTGTGCCCTCCACCACAGCCCCTGCACTAGGCTGGGCCCACACGGAAGCTCAGTGACTGCAAGAATGTGCCCTTCGGGAGGTGGGGCTTCTCAGCTCCATTCCCTTGGCATCAGTGGTGTGGTTTGATAGGAGTCACCCAGAAGGGGTGCCAGAGAGACAGCAACAGCAGGCAGGGCACTTGCCTCACATGGAGCCAACCTGGGCTCAGTCCCTGGGACCCCACAGGGTCTCCCAAACCTCCCAGGAGCCAGAAGGGAGTGATCCCTGAGTGCAGAGGCAGGAATGACCTCTGAGCAACCACCAGATGTGGCCCACCCCACCGTAACACCCCTCCCCCTGCATAAAGAAATCATCCGGCGGAATTTGAGCCCTTGGAGATAGAGCACTGTGTGGTGAATTCCGATGCTTCTTTCCCAGATAGCCAGTGAACTTTCGTGGGGAAGCAGTGAAGTTGGGGGGAGGGCTGGGTGGTGCCAGCTCCATCCCAGGGGGCAGTGCTGAGAACCTGGCCTTCCAGCCCCCACCCCCTCCCATCTGGTCTGCCGGCTCTGATTTGACTCTAGGCTCCAGGAATGAGTCCCGTCGTCCCATGCTGGGCCTCATTGTCCTCACTGTGAGACGCAGTCACCTTTAAGATCTCTGCTAGCTTTCTGGTTCTGTGAGATCCTGGCTGGAGGTGTGTGTATGGGGGAGGGGAGTGGGGGGCTTCTTGGCAGGAGTCGGGGGGGGGGGGGGTAAGAGGAAGGCTTTGCAGTGCCAGGGATCAAAATCAGGGTACCAGCACGCAGACGGAGCATGTGATCAGCCTTTGGAGCTCTCTTCCTGGCCACTGTGAATGACTCTGAGTTAATTTATTTTATTTGGTTTTGTTAGGCCATACCTGGTGGTCTTCAGACTTCCTCCTGGCTCTGAGCTCAGGGATTGCTCCTGGTAGGGCTCCTGGTGGGACCATATGGGATGCCAGAGATCAAACTTGGGTCAGCCCAGTGCAAGACTAGCACCCTATCTGCTGTACCATCTCTCTGCCCCCAACTTGTGGGTTACTTGAAAGCAAACCTCCAGACTCGGTTTCATCTCTTTCTATCTCTAAAGAATGGTTTTGAGAAGATAGAATCACATACCATTATCTTGCTTAAAAATGAGCAGTCAGGGGACGGATCTAAGTAACAGTGGGTAGAGTGCTTGCCTTGCATTCAGCCAACTGGGACTCGATCCCTGGTATCCCACATGGTCCTCCAAGTTTGCCAGGGGTGACCCCTGAGCACTGAGCTAGGGGTCAGCCTGAGCACTGCCAAGTGTGGCCCCCAAACAAAACAGAAAAAATCAAATTAACAATAAGGCCCGAGGAGATAGTGGTAGGCTTTGGAGACCTGCCTTGCATGCATCTGACCCTGGTTTGACCCCCGGCTCCTCATGGCTTCCATCCTCACCATCGCTAGGTGTGGCCCTGGTGGTCCCTGGCACGGCTGGGCCTGACCATCCTCAGGCTTTAGCATTCACTGTCCAGCTAGGTTGACTGAGAACCAGCAGGAATGACCACCATTAACCACTCCACGCAACCCCCCCTCCTGCCCCTCCCAGGCTCCCAAGTACTGCTTGCTGACAGAGAACCAAACAAAACAGACCAAACAAACCAGGACTGGAACATAATTCTGGCATCCACGAGGCCTGTACTTGGTCCCTAGCTCTGCTTGACCCCTGAGGCACCCTCGGGATAGCCCTGGGGGCCCTCTGAGCACTGCCGGCCCTGAGCATTTGGTCAGGCTTGCGCAGCTGGGCCTCGAAGAGCCAGGAGAGGCCCTCAGAACCCCGGGACCCTCCTTGGGAGGCCCCCCCGCCACTGGTCAAATGGTAGCAACTTCCTTTGTCACTGACGATGAGTTCTTCAGAAATTCTGCGTGACAGTACAAAATTGGTGACATGTGAAAGCCAAACTTCAGCTCCTGTTACTGAGCATTGGTATTTTCAGAACAGGAGTCCAGAAAACGGTCCTGGGGTGAGTGGTACCACTGGGTGCCAAGGCAGAGCGTAGGTGCTCTCACACTCACGTCTGAAGACCAAGGCCGCTCACGCTAAGGACGCCGGGCGACTTTTCTGGAGCGTTGGCTCGCCGCCCTGCGTCACATGCTGTCCCGGGCACGCTGCGTATCTGCCCACTGTGCTTCACCCGGGACCTCGGAGCCAGGCCGAGGGCTGTGACATTTAAAAGCTTCCAAACAGGCACGGGCACCAACCCTAAGGAAAGCGGAAGAATGGAAGAAGTGTTTGTGTTCAGAGCCAACTTTCAGATTAAAAATAAATTGAGGGCTGGAGAGAGAGAGAGAGAGAGAGAGAGAGAGAGAGAGAGAGAGAGAGAGAGAGAGAGAGAGAGAAAGAGAGAGAGAGAGAGAGAGAGAGAGTATGGAGGTTCAGGGAGATCCCGTTTCGATCCCCATCATGGAATATGGTCCCCTGAGTGCCACCAGGAGTGATCCCTGAGCACAGTCAGGAGAAATCCCTGAGCCATGCTGGGTGTGACCCTAATACCTGCCCCCCTCCCAAACTGAGCAGAGTTTATAACATCAATTATTTAAGGCCTCTGAGAGAGAGAGAAAGAGAGAAATCAAGTATATGGCCTCAAAAGATTGCCCTTTTAGTTCACAGGAGTCTCCCGCCTCGGCTTAGCAGGGCCAGGGCTGAGACTGTGGGCCCAGCGATGGAGCCTAGGCCAGGGGAGGCTCTGGGTTAGGTTCTTTTTTGTTTGTGTGTTTGTCTTGGGACCACACCCAGCGGTGCTTCGGTCTTACCCCTGACCCTGCGCTCAGCAGTTACTCCTGGCGGTGCTTGGGGGATCTTAGGAGATGCCTGGGATTGAATCTGAGAAGGCCGTGTGTAAGGCAAACAGCCTTCCTGCTGTCCTATCGCTCTGGCCCCTGGGTTAGATTCTTGCCGTGGTACGGACTCTTAGGCACTGCCCGGGGGAAGTCTCTGAGCATCTCTGGGCCAAGCACTGCCAGGAGTGCCCCCCCGCTGTGAAATAAAGGACCACACTAAGTCCTGTAAGCCTTGTATGACGTCTTACCTCTGAGCCTTTGTACTGGCTGTTCTCTCTGCGTAAAATGCTGTTCCTCTTCTTCTCTCTGTCTCACCTCAGCAGGCGTCTCAGCCCTCAACTCTTCTCCCACCTCCTTGACCTTCCAGGACTTGCTGCCAGAGCTGTCCATCTGTCAATCACCCACGCAGCCGCGTCCCTTGAATTGCTGTCTTGAACTGCTGTTTAAATTCTTGCGTGTTTGTCTTGCTTCCTTAATACTGCGGCTCTTTGCCCAGTGCCTGCCAACCCCGGGCATGATGGATTCACCCATTTGTCAAGCCTTCTCCGAGGGCACCAGCCCTGAGCTCTGGGCGCTGCTCTTAAAAGTAACCAGGGCGGGGCCCCTGCATTTTTGTGTCCAGAGACATCCCAGGTGGTCTCCGGGGTGAATGCTCACCCCCACGTGAAGAAGCAGATGGGTAGATTGCCAGCTACTCGTGTCAGCCTTCTCCAGAGCGTGTCCAAAGAGCAGGCGTAAGAAGTGGCTCATTGAAGAACACTTAGCGAGAGGCTCCTGCTTATGGGCCTGAATCAGGGCGATTTTCTCTGCCCCGACGATCACAAACTCATTGCAGGCGCCTTCGCAGGAAGCAAAGCTCCCAGCAGGCTATTAACCATTTAGCATTCTCCCAGCACCGGGAATGAGCGCTCCACTTAGAGAAGAGCAGGAAGAGACGGCTTTCCTGGCCCCTTCAGCATCGTGCGTGCTGATGGGGTGAGCGAGAGCCAAAGGCACCCAGCCGGGCGGTGCGGGCACTTGGAGGCCGGCTGGCACTGCCCCTGGCAGGTGCTGACAAGCGAAATGAAACTGGCAGCAAGGATGCTGGTGGGGTCTTAACAAGGCTATTCTGGCACGGCAGCTGAGCACTCGCTCTCCAGCAGCTCCGGAGATTTGATTTGGGGGCTGGGGAGGTGGGTGCCTTCCACACGGTCACAGCTCAGTGAGGGCAGGAGCGGAGCAACGGGCTTGAGCAGAAGGAGTCCAGGCTAGAGGAAATTGGTGTGGGGAGAGAGTGGGGGGGTGGGGGGGCTGGCGAGGGCAGGCTGGGTGCAGAGCAGGCACGGCAGGAGAGAGGATGCAACCCCGCTGTATTTTCGGGGGACTCTCGAGCGATACTGGGGTGCATTCATAAGGAGGAGACCCGGAACCTTGTGTACGCACCTTGTGTACGCAGCTCTCTCCCCGCCGGGCCCTGCCACCCAGCTCTGGGCGTGCCAGGGTCTGTTGTGGTGGGCCCACCCCTGGCGAGGCTCAGAGGCTCTTCCTGGCTCTGAGCTCAGGAGCGATCTCCGGCAGTGCTCGGTCGACATGGATTCGAATCAGGGTCAGCTGCTTGCAAGGCACTGGCCTTACTCACTGTGCCACCTGCCCCTTCCTGGGCACACAGGCGTGAGGATCGGTGCCTGGGTTTTCAGCTGTGGCAGCCCTCACTTGCCTTGACTGTCTGCAAGACGCCCGTTTTGCTTGGCCTTGGACCATCAGGTGGCTCGCTGGCACCGGCTGTATTTACAGAGGACCGGGCAGACATGGAAGGGGATTGTCCAGGGCACCTCACATGTGTAGGGCACCCCCAAACTACTAGGGCTGGCATTTGGACCGGCCCTCATGGGAGTGCTGGAGTGCACGCACCCTGGCTATACCATTTCACTGGCTCGGGCCAGGGTAGGCCTGTCTCCTGGGATGCTCGCCCCTGGAGCTGACCGCCCGTCCAATCAGCTGTCTTGAACTTTGCGGTTCTGCTCCCCACGGCCCAGTCTGTCATCCACGGGCACCCGAGAGATCAGAGATACCCCTCCAGATGGTCCCCCGGCCACCTCGTTGTTCGATGAATAGCCATCACTGACCGGCCCACACTGGGCTCTGGACAGTGCAGGGACAGGGCTGGGAGGGTGAGATCAGAGCGAGGCTCCGAGCCACAGTGCTCAAAAGCATGAAGGGCAGCGGAGGGCAGGGCTCGGTCACCTCCCAGAGCCCCGACATGGTACAGTGCTCACTCTTGTTCTTGGCCTCCCGTTCCCCAGACAGACTGGACTCATCGGCTGCATGAGCTTCGGGGTGAAGTCGCTCCTCACCCCAGACAAGGTAGGTAGGGCCCCCGGGAGCCTCAGGTGGGGCTGGGGCGGGGGTGTCCTTTGCCTGATAGCTCCCGTGTGGGGCTTTGGTCTGTGACACGGGGCTCCCCAGAAGTGGTGTCCCTCTGAAACAGTGTCCCCCAGAAATGATGTCCCCTGAAGTGGTGTCCATCTGAAACAGCGTCCCCCAGAAAGTGTCCCCCTAAAATGAAATGATGTTCCCCCTGAAACCGTGTCCCCCTGAAATGATGTCCCCCTGAAACAGTGCTCCCCTGAAATGGTGTTGCCCTCAAATGGAGTCCCCCCAGAAACCATGCCCCTCCCTCCCCGAAACCAATGTCCCAGAACCTGAGGGACTGCCCTGTGCATGCCCAGTGGCGTGACCTTCGTGGCGTGACATCCTAGGCGTGACGCCTGTCCTTCCGCTGTCCCTCCTCATGTCAGGGTCTCCATGACCTCCCCGAGAGGCTCTAGGTGTCTGCCATGGAAGGACACTGACTTGGAGCTCTCCCGGGCCTGCCTGGAGGAGGCGGCCCAGGCTGCTGTGTACCAGCCCCAGTTTCCGGCTCCGCAGGTGCCCAGGGGTTGTCCAAGTCCTCCTGCAGGCTGGGCAGGGACGTGGGGATCCAGAGTCCAGCTTCCGGGCATCCAGGGGTGCCCTGCTCTACTCGGCACCCCGCCTACACCAGAGGCTTTTGGGTAGGGGGCCGTGCGCTCCCCTGGGTGTCCTTCCTGGGACGTCCCCCGGGTCTGTTCCCAGGCCTTGCCCAGCTCTGGGTTCCGGAAGTGAAGTCTGGGGCAGGAAGGGGTGGAGCAGCCCTGAGCCTGCACGAGGCCCCCTTGTCACCTGGGCTTCCTCGTACCCGGGAGAGTGCTCCCAGGAGGGGACTGCACGGTACCTCGGGGCGACCCCACGCCATCTTTTTGACCTCTCTGTCCCTTTCTCCGTCTCTCTCGCCTCCCTCCCCGCTGTTCTGTCACCCTCTGCTGGGCTCCGCCTGTGTACCGGGTTCCGAGCCTGGTCGTCTGAGGGCCCGTGCACAGGCACTGGGGTAGCAGGCCTGCAGGGAGCTGGCACTCCTTTAGGGAGAAGAGAACCTGCTCGTGTGGAGCGTCCCAGGGGGCCTTCCTGGAGCCGGAGGCATCCTCCCTGACCTCGCACACTCTGCTGTGTGCCGGCAGCAGAGGCCGTCCAGCTGCTGTCCTTTGTGGGGAAGGGGCGCTGGCGACGGCCCCTGGGTCTGAGTGTGTCCTTCCACCTTGTCTCGGCACAGGAGATCAATGGCTGGTACTACCTCCTCGGCCCGCACCTGGGTCGGACCAAGCACCTGAAGGTGGCCCGGCGGCGACTACAGCCCCCCGGAGGAGGTGTGTGTGCCCCCCGCCTCGGCCCTGCCAGCTGTGTGCCCCCTGCTCCGAGCATCGTCCCCGTGATCTCTGCCCCACAGCCCCGGGGACAGTGCCTGAGCCCTGCTGGGCTGCTGGTCACCGTGGCTCCCGCCTCGTGCCCTCTAGGCCTTGTGCCCTCCTGTCCTGGTTGCCCTTCCCGGGAAGGGGCGAGGGGTGGACCCCGTGGTCTCAGGACCCCCCGCAGCCTGCCTGTGACCCCTGGCTGCCGTGCTCTGCGGGCAGAACACGTGTGTCCCAAGGCCCCGGGCTTGGACTCGCTGCCCCCACGTGTCCTGTGTGTGCTTCCACGGGAGCCAGCCCCTCTCCAGGCCTGCGCCCCGGGCACCCGCATCTCAGGCTGGGGGAGGGGACCTGCCTTCCGCGGCCCGTGCTCCTCTGGGCCACCTGGGCTGCTGCGGAAACGTCCTGCCTCTGCTCTGTGCCTTGCAGGTGCCCCGCTGCGAATGCCTGGAGGCGAGGACGTGGAGGATGGGGAGAGAGTCCAGGTAGGTGGGGACAGCCAGGCAGGGGCCCCCCCAGACCTGAGCATCGCTCCAGCCCCCAGCCCACCTCTGGCTCCGGGGACCCCTCCTCAGGGCAGCACTTGGGAGCTGATACAGGGTCATCTGGGACCTGAATCAGGCACTTCAGTGCTCGGGACCAGGGAGGCGGAGCTGCTCGGGCCTGGCCGTGCCGGGGCCACCAGGGCCATCCCGGGAGTGCCCAGGGCTGTCCCTCGTGGGTGCTCAGGTCACCCTTGTGGGGTTCAGGGATGTACATGTGGTGTGGGAGACGGGGCCCAGGTTGGGAGCGTGCGCAGCCAGGGCCTTGTCCCCGTCCTATCTCTCCGGCCCCGGGGGTGCAGTTCTCAGGGGTGAGTTTTGGTGCTTTTCTGGGGTCCCTCGGGCTGGGGGGCAGGGACTAAAGAGAGCTGGGCTCCGGGTCCTGGAAACGGGATTATCGGGATATCTCTCACTGTGGGTCGCTGGAGAATTCCAGGCCACTGTGGCCACGTGTCCCCCCGCCCCCGCCGTGAGCCTGCAGGGCCGGACACCAGGAGAAGCCTGAGCCGCGATGTTCCCCTCACGCGTGTGCGCTGTGGACGCAAGCCCCCCAGATCCTCGGGTCTGTGTGGGGGGCCGTGTTTGTCCCCTACAGCGGAGACAGGGAGGGCTAGACCAGGGACTCCCCTGCCCCTGCCCCCTTGGGGGCGGCCCTGAGTCCCCAGTGTATAGATGAAGGACACACAGGGTGGTGGAGGTGGGGGGGAGGCCCTGAGCACGGTGGGCCTGTGGCTGTTTCCCACAGTCACGGCTTTCCCGGACGTGTCCCTGAGCCCAGCAAACGTGTCCCGTCCGTTTTACTCTGCTCCTTTCCGCCCCCTCATTCATGGCTGATGGAGCGTCTCCCTGGGCTGATATCGAACCCAGAACCCCCCAATCCCTGCACTCAGGAGCGTCCAGCCACTGGCTGTTAGAGGCACTGTGTTGGCTGGCCCTGGAGCTGTGTCCAGCGAGACCGGGACACCTCATTCCCCTCAAATGGGTCAACTTGGCTGGGACCCAAAACCAGTCGCTACTGCATGGGGTGGCGCAGGTGCAAAGTCGCTGTTTGGAGAATGTCTTTGCTTGAGCGGGAGCTGCGAGGCCTTTGGACACGGCGTGTGCCAGGCCCCGAGGTCTGGGGGCACTGTTCTGAGGGAACTCTGGCCTTCCTGGGCTCCCTAGGGCTCAGAGAAGTGGGGAGCAAACACTAGGGCTCAGCTGGGGCAGAGAGAACAATCCTGTGTCAGCCTTTCAGGAGGGCCAGAAGCTGGGGCTGCCCATCTCTGCCCCGGCCGGCAAAGCTAGACCAAGGGGCACTCTGGCATCAGGAAGATGGGTTAGACCAATAGTACAGCGGGTTGGGCGCTTGCCTGGCACGTGGCTGACTCAGGCTTAATCCCAGGCATCCCTTAAGGTCTGCTGGGCACCCACAGGAGTGACCCCTGAACACCATCGGGTGTGGTCCCCAACCCAAAAATACTTATAGAAGAAGGTAAGTGGGAGGCAGGGAGCTGGGTCCGAGAGCCGAGCTTGTGCCCCACGTGCGGGGGGGGCTCCAGGTCAGACCCCTGGCTTTGCCGTGGCCTCCAGCATCATAGGGGAGTCCCCTAAGACACAAGAAGAAAGGCAGTAGGTGGGTGGGCTGCCCGGAGAGGGGGTGGGGGGTTCCCGAAGCAGGTCGGGCTTGCCAGGGAGGGAACAGAACAGGGCCTGTGGCCCAGGGCGTCCACTCACTTCTCTTTGGGTTAGTCCAGCAGCTTCAGGGGCGGAACCAGGGGGCAGAGTCCTCCCAGGGGGCCTTCTCCTGGGGGCCTTGCTCACCTGCCTTCAGTCCTGAATGCACGAGGGCCTTGTTCTTTTGGCCACACCCAACAGTGCTCAGGGTCACTCTCAGCCTGGGCTCAGGGTCACTCTCAGCCACACGTGGGACCGGTCAGTGCCAGAGCCTCCTCCTCGTGCAAAGTGCTCCTCCAGCCCTTTGAGCCATCTCCCCAGCCCCAGAAAACTGACTTAGAAGTAGCTTCCTTACGGCAGGCAGACTCCCCCCCCCCCGCCCCCCAAAATGGGGGGGATGGCTCTGTGTGTGTGTGTGTGTGTGTGTGTGTGTGTGTGTGTGTGTGTGTGTGTGTGAGAGAGAGAGAGAGAGAGAGATTTGGAAACACTCAATAGTACTTAGTCCTTACTCCCGGCTGTGCTCAAGGGGGCCCTATTGTTGCCGGGGATCAAACCCAGGTTGGCTGAGTGCAAGGCAAGCGCCCTCCCCACTGTACTATCTTTCAGGCCCCTCCAAATGTTTGCTGTCTCAGGAACGGGCCCCAGCCCGGCTCCCTGGTCATCCCGGGGTTCTCTCAGCTGGTGAGAGCGTAGCTGGGTGCCCTGCGCATGGGGCCTGGCTGCTGCTGTGTTGTTTCTGAACAGCCGGGTGTGTGTGTATGTGTGTGTGTGTGTGTGTGTGTGTGTTTTCTGCCTGGGTTCCCTCCAGCCTGGGGTGTTGGTGAGAACACTGGAATGACAAAGGGGACCCTGGCGGAGAATGCAGCGGGCTGGGGGGCAGGGTGTGGGGGGGTGCGGGACAGAGGCGCCCTCTCCCCGCAGGGCCCGGGGAATACTAACGAGTTGACAGGAATTTTAATATAAAACTCTCCCTCTTCCTTGTCACTCAGAGGTTTCAGGAAGCCTTCGGCTTATCGGGCAGAGGCACCCGGCACAGACAGGCCCGGGGAGGTGAGAGGTGGTTTCCTGCTATTCTTCTGCGGGCCGCTTCCCAGGGCCGGCATGCCAGGCTGGCGGGGCGCAGTGCGGCCCCCGCGGCTCGGGGGAGAGCCGGGTTTTCATGGGGCAGCGAGCGAGGCAGCGCCCGCAGCCATGAACAGCTTCAACGGGCTCTGCAAGGTGTGTGCGGAGCGCCGCTACCGCCAGGTGGGTAGGTGGTGAGGGGTGCAGGGTGGAGGGGGTCGGGTGGGGGTGCCCCTCCCTTGCCTCCTCCTGCCCCCCACGGGGCAGGGGCCGGGGGCTGAGCGGCTGGCACACGCTGGCCGGCTCTGCCTTCCACGGTGGGGTTGTGGCTACCTGGGTGAGGATCCACCTGGTTCATTTTCTGAGTTTTCTTTGCGGGGGAGTGTGGCATAAAAACAAATAAACACTTGGTGGAATGGGGGTGGCGGGAGGCAGGGGTGGGGGTGGCCAGAGTGGTAGCTCACAGTTTGAATATATGCTCTGCATGCCGGAACCCCGGGCTTGAGCCCCAGCCCTGCGTGGTCCCCCGAGCTCCAGCAGCACCGAGCTGGGTGTTGCCCCTGGGCAGGATGGGCTGTGCCCCCCAGACCGAGCAATAGCAAGGGCAGACCCAGCGCGCTGAGTCTGGTGGCGGAGGCAGAGGTGGCTCCCGCGCCGAGGCTGTTAGTCTTCGTGTTTGCTGCTTGATGTTGGACCTGGTGGTTTCCCCGACCTGCCCCGCTCCTGCGAAGGCGCCCGCGTCCTCGGGGTGATGTGTGTGCGGGGGTTTGTGTGTGCAATTGTGTTTGCACGGGCTGGCTGTGCATGCGGGAGCGGGAGAGGCAGCGGGGAGCCTTGAGAGGGTCCCGGCGCCCGCTTTCCCCGGCGGCGTTCACCTCCAGCTTGCGGGACACACTGCGTGGTGGTCCCTTAGCTCTTGTGACACTGTGGTGGGTATTTCTTGGTTAAAAAATATATATATATATATATATATATACATATAAAGGAGTGGAGGCTGGGCAGGTGGGAGAGTAGACAGCGCTTAGAGAACATGCCGAGCATGACCTGGGTTCGATTTCTGGCAACACCTGGTTCCTGAGCATCGCTGGGTGCTCAGTGGCACCCAGTGGCTGTCGCTGGCTGGCAGGGGTGTCCCCCGCGTTGCAGAGACCCAGCAGCAGTGCACCCTAGGGTCCTTTTGCTGAACCGAACGCCCGATTGGCAGAGACTCTCCAGTGGGTTCCCCCCCTCGGGCCCGGGCCTCCTGAGCACTGCCTGAGAGGTCACCCTCCTGCCCCCTTAAACTAGGTAGAGGGTCAAGGAGCCCACCGTGGGCGCGCGCAGGCTAGAAGCAAGCCCTGGATGTGCCACGCAGAGCACAAGCCCTCCGTGCACTCCAGTGACCAGCAGCCAGGCCCCGGCGGGCAGGGAGATGCCCACAGTCCTCCCTAGGACCCTGCCTGGGACATGGGAGGGGCCTCAGTTCCCCAGGGCTCTGGCAGGGGGTGCCAGGGCCCGCTGGCATCCCAGTGACACCAGGCACGAGCGTCCACTCGTCTGGGGACTCTGGGCTCCGGCCCTGTTGGATCTGGCACCAACCTGGCGCAGGCCCCTGCTTGAAAGTGACGCTTTTCCTCCCAGAGCCTCTGTGTACCCCAACGCAGCCTGGCCCGTGCTGTGCGTTGGGGTGAGACGCAGTGCCCGGCAGGCCGGGTCTGCACGCAGAAGAGGCGTTTCTGGTAAATGAAGGGGGTGGGGGATGAAAAACTGAGTCCCGAAGGGGGGTCAGCACGCAGACAGGGCAGCAAGAGGAGGCTTGGCACAGGAAAAACCCAGAAACACCCACGGAAGGACAGTGCTCCTAGGGTCCTCAGGACAGAGCCCACCCGCGTCCCTCTGGCAGCCCCCCGTCTCCTAACACCCCTCCTCTGCCTTCCCGCCCGGGCCAGTGGGTGCCTGGCTGTCAGGCTGGGCTCTGAGACTGGTGCCCAGGAAAGGGGGGTGGGGGGCACCCATGGACAATCCGGCCCGGATGAGGGGAGCAAATATTCTGTGGGCAGCTGCACCTTCAATTCCAGTCTGATTCAGGGTGCGGGCCAAACCCCAGGTTCTCAGCCCTTGGCCCTCCTAGTGGTGCTTGAGACCCTTTTCCAGAGCCAGCACCCTTAAGGGCCAGGGGCTCTGGGCCTGGGCGCAGTGGGTGGGGGTGGGGGTGTGGATCAGGGGAATCTCAGCTTCTGCTGGCCTGGAGCAAGGCAGCCTGTCGGAGATCCATCTCTTGCCCTCTCCCCCGGGCTTCCCGCACTTACTCCCGGTTTGTTTTTCTTTCTTTCTTTCCTTTTTTTCCCTCTTCCTGTCTTAGCCGTGTGTTTTCCCAGAATTCTTATGGGAACGGGGCATTTTCCTGCCCCCTCCCCCTTCCCCTTGTCTGTCAGGTTTCCTGTTTGACAAACTGGCCTTTGAATCAGGGCCCAGGGCTGGTGGCGAGGGGAGCCTCGGGGGGCCGTCCCCGGCACCCGCCTGCCCCCCGCCTTCCTCGGGCCTAGCCTTTGGGACCACAAGCAGGTGGACTCCGGGCCCGGTGCTGGCCTTGCAGAGCGAGGTGGCCCTCCAGGCTGGCTGAGTGAGTTTCTTCCCAGTCTCTCCTGGGCCAGGCCTCCCTAGGGCCCCCTCGAATCCCGTTCGTTTGCAAGGGCCAGGCCCGGGCCCCCTGCTCCCCGCCCAGGGCTGACACAGGGGTGCACTCAGGAGCACAGAGCACGGCTCCACTGAGCTGAGGGCACCAGGCTGTGACCCTTCCTGAGGTCGCTGCCCCCCGGCCCCTGCCTGCCGCCCTCAGTGCTCCCCACTCCCGAGTTCCTGCCCTGCCCTCCAGCGCCCACCCCGGAGGCACCTTCCCCACACGTTTTTCCCTGGTGCACGCCGGGTCCGGCTTTGCACTGGAGCGATCCCGGGCAGCCTGAAGGCTGAGGTCGAGGCCTCCAGCCGTAGCATCTCAGAGGAGCCGGGCCTTGTGCTTTATTTAGGGGGTGAGAGAGGAGATGGGCCAGATCTGGTCGTGCTCAGGGGCTACTCCCAGCTTGTGGTGCTCCTTCCTGGTGCTCCTCGGGGGCACGGGGGACCGTGTGGTGCCCTGGATCCAGCCCAGGCCTCCTGCACTAAAGCCGGCGCTCCGCCTCTGGGCACACGTGGTGCTTCTTGCCAAGAGTCTCGGGAGACAGGTTCTTGGTGGGGGCTCCTAGAAGGAGGGGCTGGGCCTGGGTAGGCACAGCGGGGCCAGGGGCTGCTTCAGAGTCAGCCCTCCCGTGCCCCCACACACACCCCACAATCTGGGAGCCTGTCCACTGCACGTGTCCTTGGCCGGAGTGTGCCCGGTCCTGCCCTCTCCTGTCACCATCGGGCAGGGCCTCTGGGCCTCCTGTACCACCCGCCCAGCCCTGACCCTGAGCCATGAGCCCCGGGTGCAAGAAGGAAGGGCCGGAGTGGGCAGTGGACATGGGCGAGGTGGAACCCTATTTGGGGGCGGGGGGCCCTTTGGGAAAGGCCGTGTCTGCTGGGAGGAAGCTCTTACTTGCCCCGTCTAGCCGTCTAAGGCTTACCCGAGCTGCTCTGCGCTTCCCATGCTTCAGACGCCCAAGGCAGCTGAAGGTGGCCAGGCAGAGGTGGGGACGAAGGGGCTGCCCTGGGCAGGGCCTGGGAGCTGCCAGGCCTTGCTGCAGGCGTCAGTAGCAGGACCCTCTTCTAGATTGCCATCCCGAGAGGCAAGGACGGCTTCGGCTTCACCATCTGCTGTGACTCACCCGTCCGGGTCCAGGCCGTGGATTCTGGTAAGTGCGTGTCCTGAGGACCACCCCCTGCCCCCCACACACACACCCTATTCTTTCCCCCAAACCAGGCTCAGCAAACAAGACTTTGGAACTGCAAAGGGGGCTCCCCAAATGGGAGACAAGCACCCCTGGCTTTTCAACGTGAACAGAATAATATTTTCGAACAACCACAGATGAAACGGCGGTTGATGAAAATAGACCCTTTAAAAAAAAATTTTTTTTATCAAAAGGAAAATAGAGCTTTATTATTTTGTTTCCCAATGACTTCAACCAAGAGTAAAGTATCTATTTCCAGTCATGGGTACATGGGAAAATGAGGGCCACACAGGAGCCCTGAAGTGGTATTTTCTTTGATTCCAAACCTGATAAGCACTCTGTGTGTGTGTGTGTGTGTGTGTGTGTGTGTGTGTGTGTGTGTGTGTGTGTGTGCATGCTGGGGAGGGTTAGGTCACACATGGCAGTCCTGGGGACTCCATTGGTCCTTGGGGACCCTGTGTGATGTTGGGGATCCAACAGGGAGACAGCTGGGTGCCAGATGGACACTTGAAGAGAATCATTTTTGTTTTGTTTTGTTTTCCCCAAAGTCTAGTGCACCCTAGCAGAAAATGCTAGGGCTCAGGCTCTGGGTGCCCTCATGCCAGCTTGGGGATGGCATAAGGCTGGCACTCTGCGGGACGTGTGTGAACCTGGCCACAAGGACGGGCTCACCTGGGGGCGGTGAAGGGGCCAGAGGCAGGGAGGGGAGGGTTGGGCAGGGAGGGGCCTCTCTTCACGGTCCCTTACAGTCACTCCTTGGGCCTCCCACCCCAGGGGTAAGGAAGGAGGCCGAGAGGGCGGGTCCCTTGAGGGGGTCATGGACCTCTGGGGGCTTTGTCTTGGTCCCCCCAGGAGGCCCAGCCGAGCGGGCAGGGCTGCAGCAGCTGGACACGGTGCTGCAGCTGAACGAGCGGCATGTGGAACACTGGAAGTGTGTGGAGCTGGCGCACGAGATTCGGTGAGGGGCTCCGAGGGGGGACCCCAGGCTAGTGGCACCCCCACGTCCCCATCCCTCCCTGTGCCCCTTCCCCCTCCTGAGCGGTTCTCTCAGCACCCGGAAATGGCACGTTGTGGCGCAGAGCTGGGCGGGGCTGGGGGGGGCAGGGGTCGGGGGTGGGGGTCTCTCATGCGGGCCTGGGGCTTGGGGCGGGTTACCCTGCCTGCTCCCAGCAAAGCAGGCATTCCTTCTCATTTGTTTTGTTTGGGGGCCGCCCAGGCAGTACTCAGGGGAGGTTGGGGGCCGCTCCCCATGGCACGTAACCCACCAGGTCGGTGCTTCCCAGCCTTCAGGGTCGGTGCTGCTGGGGGCCACACTGACCACCCCCCGCGGCGGTGGTCCAGGAACCGTGCAGTGCCCAGGGCTCAGACTTAGGCTCTGGGCATGCCCCTGACCTGGAGTCAGCTAGCTTGCTTGCTTTCTGGGTCACACCCGGTGATGCACAGGGGTTACTCCTGGCTCTGCACTCAGGAATTCCTCCCGGCGGTGCTCAAGCTGGGATGCTGGGAATTGAACCCGGGTCAGCCACGTGCAAGGCAAAAACGCCCTACCCGCTGTACTATCGCTCCAGCCCCACTGTGGAGTCAGCTTTCTGACCCACGTGACTGATGCTTTAAAATGACCGTGGGTAGCCTGGACATCCAGGATGGGAGTTAAGGCGCTTGCCAGGTTCGATGCCTGGCACCTGTGGTCCCCTCAGCACCGCCCAGGAGGGGTCCCTGAGCACAGCTGGGCTTGACCCAGGAAAAGAAAAAGCAAAAAATTAAAACGTGTGTTTGTGTGCCCTAAATCTTGGCCCCCGGGGGAAGACACCAGCTGTGCTCTAGAATGACAGAGGAGGGTGTGCCTGCGGGTGGGTCCTGGCCCTGCCCTGTATGTTGCTTGTGACAGATGTCGGGTTTGGGTCTCTGTTCTTCTAATCTGGCCTTGGCCTCCGTGTCCTCCTCAGCCACTGCTGGCCATTAGGGTTGAGACTGGGGACCCCTCTCTAGGCCTGGCCTCTCTGCCCCTCCCTCCCCCGACATTCTTCTCCTCCCCCCACCCCCCTGCCCCGGTAGGCCCTTCCCCTGGCTGGCTTGGGGCTCCCCCAGACTCGCCTTTCTCTAAGTGGTCTCCTCCCAACTTCCAGGAGCTGCCCTGGGGAGATCATCCTGCTGGTGTGGCGCATGGTGCCCCAGGTCAAGCCGGGGCCGGACGGCGGCGTCCTGCGGCGGGCCTCCTGCAAGTCCTCGCACGACCTGCAGTCCCCCCCCAACAAACGCGAGAAGAACTGTGCCCACGGGCCCCCGGCCCGGCCCGAGCAGCGCCACAGCTGCCACCTGGTGTGCGACAGCTCGGACGGGCTGCTGCTGGGCGGCTGGGAGCGCTACACCGAGGTGGCCAAGCGTGGCGGCCAGCACACCCTGCCCGCACTGTCCCGGGCCACGGCCCCTGCCGACCCCAACTACATCATCCTGGCCCCTCTGAACCCGGGGAGCCAGGTACGGACGGCTGGTCTGGGGCAAGGAACACAAGCTCCAAACTGGGTCGGGGGGAGCCGGCCAGGGCCTGGGGGTGGGCAGGGAGATGGGCACAACCGCCCTGGGCAGAGAGAGGACGGGCCCTCATAGCCTCGGGACCAGGTGAGGTTCCGGGATGGGGAGTTCAGCTCAGGAGGGGGGAGAGCTTTCTGCGGTCTGTGCTTTCCACAGTGGACAGGCTGCCGTGGAGGCGGGGAACACCTGACACAGAGGTGAAGGCAGACACGGATGGCCTGTGGGGTGATGAAGGGCATGATGGCATGTGGGGTGATGGAGTCTGTGATGGCCTGTGGGGTGATGGAGTCCGTGATGGCCTGTGGGGTGGTGGAGTCCGTGATGGCCTGTGGGGTGACGGAGTCCGTGATGACTGTGGGGTGATGGAGTCCGTGATGGCCTGTGGGGTGGTGGAGTCCGTGATGGCCTGTGGGGAGGTGGAGTCCGTGATGGCCTGTGGGGAGGTAGAGTATGCTGGCGTGCAGAGACGGTGGAATGCATGAGGCGTGGGGAAGGTGGAGTGTGTAATGGCTTAGGAGGTGGTAAGCGTGTGAGGTCCTGGAGGACCATGGCGTGCGTGATGGACGGGGATGAGGGGACATGTGGTGCTGTGCGTGGGTGATGGAGTCTGCGATGGCATGCCGGGTGGAGTATGCCCCTGGGGGATGACCGCATGCGGGTGTCACGAGGGATGGCCCCGTGTGTGACCCCACACAGCAGCCCCAGGAGGGAGTCTGGGAAGGCAGAGTCTGAGAAATGTGCCGTGCCCTCTCCCCCGCTGAGGTTCCCACTGCGAGGCTCTGCCCGGGTCTCCGTGGTCCCTGACTTCCCCTTTCTGGCTGGTGCTAGCCCCGGGGTGCGGTGGAGCAAGCCGCCCTACGAGGAAGTGCGGGCTCGGCCCCGGGGCAGACTTGACCACAGGGCAGCCTCCCTCCAAGGCCTCTCCCGGCAGGACCGCTCGTGTCCTCAGGGGCCCTCCCGCGGGGCGGGACGCAGTGTCTCCGGTGGTCCCCTGCGCCTGAGGCTGACACCTGTCTTGCCCTTGCAGCTGCTGAGGCCCGTGTACCAGGAGGACACCATTCCCGAAGGTGAGTGGCTCCCTGCGCCCTGGCATCCCAGAGGGACAGGAAGGTGGGGGGGGGCCTCGCCACAGACGCCAGTGCCCCGACACCCACCCGGGGTCTCCCTGCTTGGGGCCTGACATCTCAAGGCAGCGAGGGCATCTCTCCGGAGCCGTCTAGACGACTGGCTATCCCACACCTTGGTCTTTGGAGGGGACTTTGGAGGAGGCCGCCATGAGGGGTCAGGTCTCATGGTGGGGGGCGGGGAGGCACACAGATGGGCACTGCCGGGCCTCGGGCAGGGATTCCGGCTCTGGGACCTGGCACAGGGTGCACCCCCTCAGTTTCTTCCTCTGTAGGTAGGGGGTGAGCATCCCCACTTCTGTGCGCGTCGGGCAGAAGACCCCGGGGTGCGGCTGTGGAGGTGCCCGGGCCCCGAGCTGCCCCCTGGGGGGAGGGGCTTGGCACAGAGGCTTCTCTCTGGGCTCTTGGGCCCCGGAGCTGGGTTTGGGGCCCCAGGGAGTGGAGCTGGGCTCAGCCCACGCCCGTCTCCCAGAGGCGGAGAGCTGCGGGCATGCCCTGTGGCCCCGGGCAGCCGTCTGCCCTCTGGCGCCAGCCCAGTGGGTGTCTTGGGCCCGCCTGAGTCCTGCCTCTGTCTCTCCTGGCTTTGCCTGCCTTCCCGGAAGTGGTTTTTCCCAGCCATGCGCCCATCTGCGCCCGGGGTGCCCCACCTGCCCCGGGAAGCCCGGGGTGCTCAGTACAGGCCTCGGGGGTGCTCGGAGCTGGGGTGGTGCCTCTGTCCCCCGTTAGCTGGGCCTGTGGCCGCTGGGTCTGGCCTGTCAGGAAGATGCTATTTCCCACGGTGAGGAGCCAATGGTGAGGGTTTTTAAAAAACGCTTTATTACTTTTTTTTTTTTTAATAAAAGGGCTTCTGTGAGTGATACAGGGAGGGCAACTCCCTTGCTCTATGCGCAGAATCGACACCAGGAGATTTCAGAAGCTTAATTTTTTGGCAATAGGGCAGCTGGTGCCTGGTACTCCTGGTGCCTCTCCCACCAATTTTATTTTTCAGTCACCTTGAATTTAAAAGTATTCATGATTGGGTTTCAGGAATACAATGTTTTCAAGCCAGTCCCTTCACCGATGTCCCAGTCCCTCCACAAATGTCCCCCCACTTTCCCTCCTGCCCACCCACTGTCTGCCTTTACGAGAGACACTTTACACTTTATATATATATTATATATAATATATCATACATTGTTACATTATATATATATACACACAAACATATATATATATATATCTCGCTGGAGTGATAGCACAGTGGGTAGGGCATTTGTCTTGCATGCGGCCAACCCAGGTTCTATTCCTCCACCCCTCTCAGAGAGCCCGGCAAGCTATTGAGAGTATCTCGGCCACACGGCAGAGCCTGGCAAGCTGCCCGTGGCATATTCCGTATGCCAAAAACAGTAACAACAAGTCTCACAATGGAGACGTTACTGGTGCCCGCTCGAGCAAATTGATGAACAACGGGACAACAGTGCTATATACAGTGCTATATATAATATATATTATCAAAACTTTTGACACTGTGACCACTAGGGTTTCGTGCGAATGCTTCACGACCTCTGAGCCCCCTCTCTTCCTCCTGATTGAACACTTCCCGTCCCCATTTTTTTTTCAAAAAGACTCCAGGCCTCAGTGGGGTGGACACGTGTCTGCTGAGTGGTGGCTTCTGAACGGCAGGGCCAGTGCGGGGAGCAGCAGGATCTGCAGCGGGTGACCTGTAGGAGAATGGCTTGGGCGTCTGTCTCTCAGGGCTGGCCTCAGGGGCTAGAGTGTTCCCCCTGGGGCCCAGCGAGGCCTCTGAGCCCGTCCCACCTTCTGCATCCCCTCTGAGAACACAGCGGCCAGGGAACTTGAGGGGGCAGGGAGGGGGGTGGCAGTCTGAGTCATAGCGGGGACGTTTGGAAGGCGTCCTTTGGAGAACTTGACCTTGCTTCCTTTATGCCAGGCTTCAAGGGCGTGCCCGCTCTATACCGGGCATCTGACCTCCAGAGCTCCCAGGCCTAGGGTTCCGAGGAAGGGGAGGGATTCAGCGGAGCTCCCCTTGGATACTTCGGGGTGCCAGCTCCCGTCCCCTCTTCAGGCCGGGCTGCCCCGCCTCCTTTCAGGAGGGCGTGTGGAGTGACCCTGACTTCAGTGGGGCCTGGCAGAGTCCCTGGGGGCACCAGTGCCCTGGGCATTGTCTGCGGCTGGAGGGGGGGTTGTGAGTCACCACTGCCGGGGCGGGGTGGCTGCCCGGGCTTGGGTTCACTCTGGAAGCTGGACAAAGCTGAGTAATTACTGTGTTTGGTCCGTGGGGCAGGTGTTAGAGAGAAAAAAAATTTAAAAAGAAAAAAAAATACCCTTCACTGAAGCTCAGTAGCTGGGTGGCATTTCTGGATCGTTTGGAAAAAGAATCTTCAGAAATTGGCTTCAGGGACCGGCCACCCCACGTCCAGGGGTGTGTGGGGATGGGGCCTGAGGGGGTGACTGCCTGGGTGAGTCACCCCCAGCTCCCTGGGCCCCGGGGACCTGGTCTGCCCAGGGCCGAGCCCAGCTTTCCTGGTGAAGGTGAGGGGTCCTGGGGCCACCGGGCAGGGGTGGCGGGAGACCAGCCCGGCCGTCCCCGGTGCTGGGCAAGGACAGGCAGAAACGGTGCCCAGGAGGGTCCAGGCCCGGGGCCCAGCAAACTGGGCTCGTCTCTGCCTTTGGTCTATTTTGTTTGTTTGTCTGCTTGGGGGCCATGCCTGGCAGTTCTCAGGGCTTACTTTCCTGACTCTGTGCTCAGGGGTCGCTCCCGGCGGGGCTCGGGGGGCCCTGAGCGGTGCTGGGGGTCCAGCCTAGGAGGGCTGTGTCCAAGCAAGCGCCTGCCCGCCGTGCTGTCTCTGCAACACCCCTTTTTGGTCTGGTTTGCCTCAGACGCCCACTTACCATCCTGTGTGGTTTCACCTCTCCGGCGGGCGGTGAGGTACTTTCAGGGTGGCCCTGTGACCCCATTCTCAGCAAGGTCAGAGGACGCCACAGTCCGAGGGCGTGGCTGAGTCGGGGGTTGGGGGGGCTTGGGGTGGCTAATAAGCCCCCCAGGCACGCACTCACGGGGAGCCTCCCTCTGTCCGGGGGTGCGGTGCGAGGTGGCGTGCGTGGTAGCCCCTCTGGGCTGAGGACGCAGCTCGATGGGGAGGGACCTGGCGGTCTGTTGTGGGAAGACGCCAAGGCTGCAGTGTGGGGGTGACCCCCCACCCGCTCTCAAGCCCCCGGCCAGTCTGTGCATCCCCGGGGCTGGGGCTGCGGCGACCTCTTCCCTGAGTCTGCTCCTTCCCCCGCTTCCCGCAGCCCCAGCTGACTCCCCACTCAGCAGTCCCGGGGAGGCAGGAAGCGTCCATCGTCCATCGTGACCCGTATGCTCTGAGTACGCCCCGAGATGCCACGGGGTCAGCGACCACTTGCTGGGGGTCAGGTGTCAGCTTTTTCTCTTGCTCTGCACAGGACAGAGGGCGGGTGGGCGGAGGAAGCAAGTGTGAGACCTTCTGAGCTGGCTTGGGGCTTCCTCCCGGGCAGGGCCTTGGCCCTCGAGTGGGTGGGGAGCTTCCCCCGAGATACCGCTGGGGTCCAGCCACTCCCACCCCCTCCCCCCGCCCCGTTGCCGAGACTCAGGGGCCGCAGCAGCAGAGAAGGTCCGGGCTGTGCTGGTCCAGGGACTAGAACGTCCCCCACAGGGAAGGGGAGCCCGGGCATGGTAGGGTCCGGCTGCTCTGAGCTCAGCCTCCTTCCCACTGGGGCCCCAGCGCCCCCCTTTGTCTCTGCTTTGGTTTGGGCCACCCCAGCATGCTCAGGGCTTGCATCCGCAGTGCTGGGGCTGGCCGAGGTCGGGCTGCGTGTCCAGCGGGCACCTTACCTCCTGCGTGTCTAGCCGGCCCCACGGCTCCCTGATTCTTTGGCTCTCTGCCGGTGGTCGGTGGTCGGCAGGACAGAGATGGGGCTCCTTCGGGCCCTGCTCTTGCAGCCCTGGGGGCTTGTCCCTCTCTCTTCGCCTCTCACCTCTGAGGAGCAGGATTGGTCAGGGGGTGGCCTTGCAGGACTGCCACAAGACCAGGGGCCCTCAGAGACCCTGGGAACACCTGAGGGACTTGCTTTACAACACGTGGGGCATCGCAGGAAGCAAGAAAGTGGAAGCCTCTGGGCCTCGTGCTCGGGACTTTCAGGGTAGGAATATTCATTGGGGCCTCACAACACACACACACACACACACGCATGCATACTCACACAGACATATATAATAAGTACATGCGTGCATAGACACATGTACACACATACACACATGTGTGCACACAGACATACACATGCACACACAGACACACATATACACATGCACATGTGTACTCACACAGACACCCATATACATAATAAGCACATGCATGTTGACACGTGTGTATACATACACCTACACATATGTGCACACAGACATACACACGCAGACACATAAATGCACATGTGTACTCAGACACCCATATACATAATAAGCACATGCATGTAGACACATGTACATACATACACATACACGTATGTGCACACAGACATACACGCATGTAGACACACATATACACATGCACATGTGTACTCACATATACACACATATACATAAAACACAGACACGCATATACATAAAAAGCACGTGAGTGTCCAGACACAGGAGCACACATGCACATACACACATGTACAAACACACAGCATGTCTTGGTGCCAGTGAAATCAAGACCCTCGGGACAGGCTGGTGGACGGGGCTGGGCTCAGGCGCCGCCATCTGGTTCCAGGCCAGCCGGGGCTTTTGCCCCATCACGGGAATAAGATGGGGGTGAGCCCTTTGGCGGGCTGAGGAGAACAGCCCATCTCTGCTGCCCCTGTCCCCTGTCCCGGGCCTGTCTCTGCTACCCTGGGCTGGGCAGGTGGTGAGGGGGACGGTGAGCAGCCCTGCGCTCTGCTCCCACCCATGGCTCTGACGGTCGGGCTCAGGGGGCCACGTTTCCTGAGAGGTCTAGTTGGGGCTCCAGTCGGGGGGACCCCGGCTGCGTCTCAGCCTGGCGTGGCTTCCGGGCCCGGGGGCTCCTGTGACGGGGAGGGCTCTCTCTGCGCCTCACGCGGGAGCCCCCCTTCTCGGGGCGGGCAGCGCCTCACCGCACCCCACCCCCGTTGCACAGAGTCGGGGAGCCCCGGCAAAGGCAAGTCCTCCGCGGGCCTGGGCAAGAAGTCGCGGCTGATGAAGACGGTGCAGACCATGAAGGGCCACAGCAACTACCAGAACTGCCCGGCCCTGAGGCCGCACGCGCCGCACTCCAGCTGCGGCACCTACGTCACCCTGGCCCCCAAGGTGCTGGTGTTCCCCATCTTCGTCCAGGTGAGCCGCTCGCCGGGGGCGTCCGCGCAGGGGAAGGACGGGAACTGTCCACAGCAGGACGCAGGGAGCTGCCAGTCCGGGGCCCCGGGCGGGGGTGGACGGGGGTGGGGGGGGGAGACGCCCCTCCAAGTGCTCAGGAATCTGAGCCTTGTTCTGAGGGGGCAGACGCTTTGGGAGGAGCAGCAGGAAAGGGCGGCAGCACGAGGCGGGGATGGCGCGGGGTCCCCTCAGTCCCCTCCTGGGGTTTCTCCTTCCTCCTGGGATCAGGCCGGACGCTCGGGCACTGCTGGCGGGAGTCTCACGGGGCTGTTGGCTGAGCCTCAGCTTCCTGGGGCCCGTCTGGTGGTTTGTGTTTGGAAATGGCCAAGGGGAGCTGCAGTGGCCTGAGCACACAGGGGCGGGCAGCCCCCCCCCACCCCGCGGGAGCCCGAAGTGCGTCTCGCCCTCCCTCCCCCCTCCCCCCTCCCTTCTGGCTTCTTCCTTCCCTGGCACTCAGACACGGCTGGCTGGCGTGACCCTTCAGGTCTCTTTCCTCTGTGCCCACGCACATCTGAGCAAATAGCTCCGCTGCCCACTTAGCACCCCGGGGCGCTCTCTAAACACACGTGGCAGCTCGCACACGCCCCACGTCATGTAGTCTGTGGCCGTGGCCTCTTTTTATTTTTTTTTTTTTCCCCAGCCCAGGTCTTTGCTGAGACCTTTAGGTTTTGTCGACTCTGCCTGCTGTAACTAAATAGGCCTGTAATGAAAATCCCCTCGTGCGGAGAGAGTCTTGGATCATTCTCCCCAGGGGGGAACTTCCTCCTACTGGAAGGACCCACTCCTGGAGCATAAACATTCTGAAAGCTCCTTAGGCGAATGGAAACGTCCTCGCCTGAGAGCTGGCTCAGCCTCTCCCGCACGGCACAGCGGCCCCACGGCCCCAAATCTACTGCCCCTGCCTGCCTTCTGCTGTGTACCCGGACCCCCCAGCCCACCCCGGCCCCAGATCTGAGAACTCACTTGACAGCAGGGCAGCCCCTCCCCTCCCCCAGGGAGCCCCTCAGCCTGGCCTGCCCTTCCCCTTCCTTCCTTCGGGGTTAGCCAAAGTCTTGGCTTCTACAGGGATCTGTCACTGTCACTGTCACTGCCATCCCATTGTTCATCAATTTGCTTGAGTGGGCACCAGTGACGTCTCCATTGTGAGACTTGTTGTGACTGTTTTTGGCATATCGAATACGCCACGGGTAGCTTGACAGGCTCTGCCGTGCAGGCGGGATACTCTCGGTAGCTTGCCGGGCTCTCTGAGAGGGGTGGAGGAATCGAACCCGGGGTTGGCTGCATGCAAGGCAAACGCCCTACCCGCTGTGCTATCGCTCCAGCCCATCCACAGGGATCAATTCTTTTTTTTTTTTCCTTTTTGGGTCACACCCGGCAATGCACAGGGGTTACTCCTGGCTTTGCACTCAGGAATTACTCCTGGTGGTGCTCGGGGGACTCTATGGGATATTGGGACTCGAACCCGGGTTGGCCGTGTGCAAGGCAAACGCCCTCCCCGCTGTGCTATCGCTCCAGCCCAGGGATCAATCTTTATTTGCAAAGATGTTTACCCACAGAGTCTGAAAGAAGAAGTTTCAAAGCCTTTCTGTGGCCAAGCATACCCACCACACGGGCCTAAAGTTTCCATGGAATTATATTTTCTTTGAGGGACCACACCTGGCAGTGCTCAGGGCTTCCTCCTGGCTCTGTGCTCAGGGATCACTCCTGGCAGGGCTCGGGGGACCATACGGGATGCCGGGGATTAAACCCAGGTGGGCCCCATGGGAGGCGGACACCACACCCCACCTTCTATACTGTCTCTCTGGCCGGTCATTGCCCTTGAACAAACCTTTGTACAGGGGACGGCCGCCGAGATGGCGAGACTGGCCTGTCCCCCCCAGCCCAGGCCCCTTACATGTCCCCTTCTCACGGGTTTCACCCTCCTCCTCCTCCTCCTCACCCCGCGGGCCCCCCTAGCTGGGCTTGAGAATCAACCTGTTCTGTAACTTCTACTGGCTTTGCCTGGCCTCCTTGGGTTCGCTGTTGGGGGGCTTCCCCGCACCCCTGTCCTGGGGGCCACCGCTGTTCCAGCCTCTCGTGCTCCGTCAGCTCCATCCGTGCTTGTGCGACCTTGACATTGATCTCGCTACCTTCCCTCCAGCCCCTCGCTGGTGTCGGGTCCCTAGAAACGCCTCTGGGTTCTGCTGTCTCAGAGCCCCCCCTCAAGGGAGACCCCCCTCAGGGGGCCAGGGGCTTCATGTCTCCCGTACCTGCCTGGGAGAGTCAACACACAGGGCCTTTCTGTGGGCCAGGGTGATGGGGGTGGCGTGAGAGAACTGGGTGCACCCTTCCAGAAGCTTCTGGGTACTGTTGGCTCAAACATGTGTAGAGTGTGGACGGGGCCGGGCCCGGCCTTGAAGGGGCTGGAGCCTCCCTCCCGAGGCCCCTCCGAAGGCAGGTCCGACGGCAGGGACTTTCCTGGACAGACCAGGGAGGTATGGGGTCTGGGGGGCCCAGGACCACCCCCCCCCACCCCGCAAAGGCGGGGGGGGGGCAGGGGAAAGGGGAGAGGCCTAGCCTGTGGTTGGACTTCCTGTCCGGGTGTCACCGCACGGGGGGCGGGGCGGCGGAAGGTGGCAGCTGCGTCTCACACGGGCTCGGAGCGTCCCCCTTCCGTTTCCCTGGGTGGGTGCGGGGCCGGGCGGGCGCTCGGGGTGGGGAGGACAGACGGTCCTGAGCAGGCCCTGCGGTTCCAGCCCTTGGATCTCTGCAACCCGGCGCGGACGCTGCTGCTGTCGGAGGAGCTGCTGCTGTATGAGGGGAGGAACAAGGCTGCTGAGGTGAGTGGGGGGCCGGGCCTCCCCCAGAAGGGCCGTTTCCGCCTCACAGTTGCTCCAGCCCAGGGCCGAGGGGCCCGAACGCCGTCTTTTCCTAGTGCATTCTCAGCACTGGGGAGAGGGGGAGCGCCCCTCCCCCACCTTACCTGTTTTCAGTCTTTGATGTCTGGAAGGTCTGAAGCCCCCCCCACCGCCCCCCTCCCACCGTGGACCGCCACGCGATGCTGGTCTGTGGCAGGGCACTGAGCCTGTGATTCTCCCTGGGCGCTGGCTCTGCCGATCTCTGGGGATTTCATGCACCCCCACATTTTCCCCGAGCCAGCCAGCTTCCAGAAAGCGGCATCCGTGTGGGACGGGAAGGTGAGCCCCGGGCCCGACTGTCTGCCCAGGTCTTGGTGGAGGGCAGGCGGCTTTCTGCAGGTCATGCCCTATTCACGGCTGGCAGGAGGGTATGGCTGGAGTGAGCAGCACAGGGCTGTGGAAAGATCAGGAAACTCGGAGGCAGAAAGCGAAGAGCTTTCTGAGTGATGGGTACACTGGGCACTGCTTCCTGCTTCCTCAGTGTTCTCTGAACTTTGAGTGTGTGTGTGTGTGTGTGTGTGTGTGTGTGTATGAATGTGTGTGTGTCTGGGAGTACGTGAGTGTATGTGTTTGTATGTGTGAGAGACTGTGTGTTAGACTGGATAAAAGTGTCTCTGTGAGCATGTGAGTGAGTGTGTGAGTCTGAGAGAATGTGTATGTTGTGTGTGGGTGTCTGTGTGTGAGAGTAGGTGTGTGAGAGTGTGTGTATGTGACAATGAGTGTGTGTGAGTCTGAGAGAGAGTGTATGCATGTGTGAGAGAGTATATGGCTGTATGATTGTGTGACTGTGAGAGTGTGTGATTGTGAGAGTGTGTGCATGTGAGTATGACCATGTATGTGTGTGTATGCATCTGGTGGAAGCAATGAGGACAGGGTGATCGGAGGCTGCAAGAGCCCTATTAAAAAATCACCTTTCTGGAACATCCCATATTTATTTCTCAAACTAGAAGCCATGTCTTCCAAAAGTCCGCCCCTTTCTGGAGAATTCTGGGGAGACCAGCATGTGTTTCCCTGCCTCGTGACATCACCTGCATGTCCCAGGACCTCTTCTTTGGGGACTTTCTTAGGCACCTCAGTCTGTCTACTGAATTGGCTGTGTGTGTGTGTGTGTGTGTGTATGTGTGTGTGTGTACGTGTGTGTGTGTGTGTGTGTTAGCAGGATTTGAGTTTTAGGGGCAAGACGTCACAGGGTGCTGTGCTTGGTGTTCCTGTGTTGCATCAGAAAGTGAGGTGTGGGGGCTGGAGTGATAGCATAGCGGGTAGGGCGTTTGCCTTGCACGCAGCCGACCCGGGTTCAAATCCCAGCATCCCATATGGTCCCCTGAGCACCGCCAGGAGTGATTCCTGAGTGCAGAGCCAGGAGTAACCCCTGTGCATCGCCAGGTATGACCAAAAACCAAAAAAAAAAAAAAGAAAGTGAGGTGTGGCAGAAGGTCCTAGGATTCGGAAGAAGTAGAGCCCCCAGAAATACACGCGGCCCCCCCTGTTATTCCCATGTTTGCCTGCTCACCGCCGAGTGGGGATCGCCTCACCCCCACACGCTTCACGTTCCTGATTCCAGTCAGCTCCGGGAGCCCCCCTGTAGGTGAGGAAACTGAGGCACTGTGAGTTGGCCCACACCCCTGGGTTCTCCAGGGTCTCTGGCTCGGCGGGGCTTCCCAGGAGCCAGGCTCTTTGCAAACACACAACCCAGCGTGTGCCAGAGGCTCTGCGAGTTACAGTCTGTCCCCACAATCTTCGCCCAGTGAAGAGCAAAAGAATGATCTGGAAAAAGTCACATAAATTCAGTCTCCCACCCCCCACCCCGCCCCGGATGTACAACAGGGACTAAGTATGTCTGCTGTAGTTGTCAGGGCAAAACATAAACACCAGTTTGAGGCCAGAGGGACAGTGCGGCGAGTAGGGCATGTGTCTCGCACAGGTTCAATCTCGGGCACCCTGTAGGGTCCCCCCCCGAGCCTGGGCTCAGCCAGGAGTGACCCCTGAGCACCGCTGGGTGTGGCTCAGATATGAAAACCAAAAAAAGCGACAAGAGACACCAATTCCAGAACTCATGAAAGACTCTGCCCCAAGAGCTGATAGAGGCTGGGGGTCTGGTCGGACCTCAGACCAGGGGTCAGAGGTCAGCCAGAACGGTCTGCCTCTGGCTTCCCTGGGACTCTCCCGAGGGTGGGAGACCCACTTCCTCTCAAGCCTGTCGAGGTGGCACCTCGCACCTCCAGGCAGTGGCTTCACTGCCGGCGAGTAAGAAATGGTAGAAAAGTGCTCCCGGAAGCCAAGAAGACTCTTTTTTTGTGGGGGGGGGGCCTTACCCGGTGGTGCTCAGGGCTCACTTCTGGCTCTGGGCTCAGGTGTTGCTCCTGGTGGTGCTTGGGGACCATACGGGATGCCGGGGTGGGCTGCGTGCAAGGCACATGCCCTACACGCTGTATTCCCTCTTCAGCCCCTCCCTCAGCAGGACTTGCGGTGCTGGGAACGCTCCCCTGCTGGTGCCCGGCCTGAGCGTGCTCGGGCTGGTCCAGTCCCACACGGGGACCTGCTGCCCCTGAGGCCACGAGCTTCAAGAGTGCGCCGGGAGGGCTGGGGCCCTTGTACAGCGGGTAGGGCGCTTGTCTCGCACGACCTGGGTTCAATTCCCAGCATCCCGTATGGTCCCCTGAGCACCGCCTGGAGTGATTTCCTGAAAGCAGAGCCAGGAGTCGCCCCTGAGCACTGCTGGATGTGACCCAAAAAGTATAATACAAAAAATTTATATATATATATATATATATATATATATATATATATATATACCTGGAGATTTGCATGCTGGAACAGCCCCCCCCACACACACACCTGTCTACACCTGTGCTCCTGAGCATCCACATGTGGTGCCAGGTGGTGCCAGGCCCCACGCTCGAGGCTCTGGCAGTGTGGCCTTGGGACTCCACTCACAGTCTGTTAGAACTGACCGTTAACCAGGGCCCTGCCTTGGGGCAGGATTCCCGGCCGGAGGCTTGCCTTGGGCTCCTTGGGAGAGTGACCCTCCCATGGCAAGTGCTCCCTTAGCCTTGACCCCTGGGCCTTAGCCTTGACCCCTGGGGAAACAGATGCACCCCAGGAGCAAGTGTGGGCCAGCACCAGGTGTTCCCCGGGGCCAGCTGAGGCAGGTGGCAGGCCCCTGGGACTGGGCTTGTCTATTCGGTGGGCAGATGTGGGGACCCAGCCGGGCCCCGCCTGGCACGCTTGCCCTTATGCCCAGCCTCCTGCTGTGTGGCACTCTGCCCTTTCCCTGACCTGACCTTGGCGGGAAATTCTTTATTGAGGCCGTAATCGCTTCCCGTCTAGACCAGGCCCTCAGCTCTGGGGACCGGGGCCAGGGCAGAGCCAGGCGCTTTGCTCACCTTGCCAGGGCCTTTCCCTGCTTGCGGTCTATCCAGTTCTCTTGGGGGTCCAGTCCGTTTGGGGCTTTTTCAGGCTCCCCCCCCCCAGCCTTTCCGCCACCAGCTGTCCCCATCGGGGTGTCTGGAGCTGCATGAAGCGACCCCTTGCCTCGGGTGGGGAGCGTAAGTGTGTGCCCAGTGGGATTCGCCTTCTCCTTTCCCTGCACAGACTCGGGGGTCGTCCCCCTCCCCAAATCTGCTAGACTCAGGGACCCTCTGCCCTGCCTCCCTTTACTTTGTGATGGTTGTCTCCTCTGCTCGTCTTTCTAAGTCTTTCTCTGTCTTTTGGGCCAGACACAGCTGTGCTCAGGGATCACTCCTGGCTCTATACTAAGGGATCATTCCAGGTTCTGTGCTCAGGATCACTCCTGGCTCTATACTAAGGGATCATTCCAGGTTCTGTGCTCAGGATCACTCCTGGCTCTATACTAAGGGATCATTCCAGGTTCTGTGCTTAGGGATCACTCCTGGCTCTATACTAAGGGATTATTCTAGGTTCTGTGCTCTGGGATCACTCCTGGTGGTGCTCTGAAAGTCATATGCCAGGGATCAAACCTCAATGAGTTTCATGCTAGACAAGTTAAGAGCCTTAATGCCCCGTTATTATTGTCTCTGGCCTCTAGGACGTCTATTTTTAAACGACAGAAGTAGCAAATTTTCCACCCCAAATTACAGAATGTTTAGGAAGGTAGGAAGTAAAAAACCCCAGCCTTTAGAGTGGAGAGTGTACCGTCTCGGACATTAAAAAGGGAAACCAGGTGCACCTAGAGGGAGGCACACAGCCACGAGTCACAAAGCCACAGTACACTCGAGGTATTTTGCACTTGGCACTATTTCGACTCGTGATGGATAATTGATTTCCGGTTTGGCTCACATCCCTTGTCCGATCTTTCTAAGAGTGGCACAGCAGCCTACCTTTGGGACGCAGCGGGCGTTAGTCTCTCGTTCCTCTCTGCGTGGGAGTCCCGGTGCCTCGTTTGTTTTAAGCAAAGAGGTTCTGTCAGAGAGCACAGAGGTGGTGGTGGGGGTCGGACACAGTCCAAGCACCACCTGTCCCACGGCCCCTCGTCGGCCTCGGCTCTCATTCAGTGCACGCGAGGCCCTTGCTGGCACCCGCCAATCTCTTCTGGCCGCCTTCTTTGGAAGAAGAAGAGATCACGTGCCAGGCTCTGACACCTCGGAGGGGAGTTTGCAGAATGCCTCGTCTGTTTTCTCGGGGAGAATCTAAAATTGGATTTTATTGCTTTTGACCGAAGGCCATGGTAGGATTTACGCCACAAAGGACAGCATAATCTGCAGCAGCATTAAGAGGATCAAGTGGATTTCAGAAACCTTTAGAAATATGCCGAGCATGACTCTTGGTTTACCTATAATGTTTAAAAATAGATTTCCCCTTTATTTTTGGAGCAGTGAGCGCAGAAAAACGATAAATGTTACGTGCACGTCTGTATTGGAGCGTAAGTGACCGGCTCCTTTGGCGGGGGAGGGAGCCGAGTTGCACAATCATTTGTTTCAACGCGGTGGAAGGGCCCCGTCAGGAATTTGGTGATAACCCCTGCCAGGTAGAGTGTTTCCCTCCTCAGTCTACACAGCGTGTCCTGGGAGTCTATAGGGAATCCCGACAGGACTCGCTTCTGTTTGCCCAAGCGAGAGGTGTGCAGGGAACTGAACCCACTTACCCAGTCGCCATGGGAGGGCAGGGTCCGGGGACCCCGTCTAAGGGATTCTTCCTGTACCCCCAGGTCCAGCTCTGGGGGCACCGTGGGGGGAGGCGGATCTGAGTGGCCTTTAGGTTCTGCTCGTGCTTTCCTGCTCTGAGGAGTGCGAAGGCAGCGGTCAGGTGCTTGCAGGCGGCGCCCCTGGAGTCTGGCCTGGCTGTGCCCTTCGGAATGCGGTGAAGGGTTTTCCCCGGGGGCCACTAACATCCCTGGTTCTGCCCCGTCTGACATGGGGCAGGCGCAGGCCCGGAGCCTCCAGTGGGGGCTGAGCAACCGGGAGCCCAGAGCTGCCAGTGCCTGAGTGTGTGTGTGTGTGTGTGTGTTCGCACATGCACCTCCACACATGTGAGTCTCCACGCACATGTGTCTGCTCTCCCAACACGGCAGGTGACCCTGTTTGCCTACTCGGACCTGCTGCTCTTCACCAAGGAAGACGAGCCGGGTCTCTGCAACGTGCTGAGGAACCCCCTGTACCTGCAGAGCGTGAAGCTGCAGGAAGGTGAGTGGACACTCCACCCATGCCAGTCCCTCTGCCCTCCTGCTGGGGTGTGGGTGCCCGTGTGCCCAGGTGGGTCCAGCTCTGTGCAGTTGCCCCTGGACCCAGAGGCTGATTGAGTGTGTATGTGTGTGTGTGTGTGTGTGTGTGTGTGGTGGGCCTTGCCCAGCCCTGCGAGGCCACTGGACACTGCCTGCTGCCCCAGGCTGGACCCTCCCGTGCTCTGTGGCATCCTGATGTTCGGTATCTCTCCCCAGACCCCTGAGTTCTGCCGCAAGTCTTCTCCTCTCTCGCTCTCCTTCAGGGAGGCGGTGGGGTGGGCTCGGGTGGGGAGCGGCTCTGTCGGAATCTTGGCCCAGCCCTCCCTGTCCGGGGCATGCTGTTCTGCAGCTCTGAGCCCACCTGTTCGTGGGGGACCCGGGAGACTAATAGAATCGCGGCAGCCGTGGTGACTCGGGTGCCCTGGGTGGGTGCTGGCCTGCACCTCGGTGACCGTCCTCCCGCCACACGTCCAGGACGCGGGGGTGCCCAGCTCTCTCTCCCCTCTGCAGCCCCCGGGCCAGGGCCTGGGATGCGGCTGGCGCCCCGAGCACGTGGGAGCATGAAGTTGTGTCTCTACCTACCCGGCAAACTTTCCACCGAGCCGGGTTGCTCAGGTGGCTGGGAAGCCGCCCAGAGGCCGCTGGCCGCGTTTGGTTTGGCGCCTGCGGTCTCCGGCCTCGGCTGCGAGGGGCCCGGTTTCCTCTCCCAGACGTATGAAAACAACAACAGGCCTGTTGGAGCAAGGGGGCCTCGGGAGGGGAGCCGTGCCCAGCCCAAGAATTCTGTTTTGACGCATTCTGCTCCCGGCGACTTCCTGCCGGTGGGCAAGCCCGAGCCGTGAGCTCAGTGGCCCCCCCTCCCCGTTCTTCCCCCGAGAACCCCGGCAGTGTGGGAACCTCCACGCGAGCCGCCTCGGGAAGTCAGTGCTCTCCACGGCCGCTGCCTCTCCCGCCCTCGCCGGCCCGGGGCGTGTTTCCCCTGGCATCTGCCTCGGGCAGAGTGAGGTGCGGGCCAGCCCTGACCTCCCAGGGGCCCGCCCCCAACGCGCACACCCACGGGAGGGGCCAGGTGGTTGCTCCTGGGACCCTGCCCTCCTCTTTCCTGCTGCCCAGCCCAGCCCTGCCCACCCCCGCACGCTCACAGGCACACAGGGCACACTCGCTCACACACGGCACACTCACACACTCATAGGCACACTCACTCATAGACACACTCACACATGCTTACGGTATACTCATACTCATACACACGCACACTCACATACACTCACATGTGAACATGTGAACATACTAGTATATACACACATATATACTATACATGCATACACACATATACATGCTCGTGTACACATGCACATCCACACACATGCATGTACACTCACACACGTGTGTATGAACATCATTACACTTAGATATGTGTGTACACAATCATGCAGATTCATATGCATACTCATACATGTATGTACACAATCACACATGTACGTGCACATACATGCATGTACATGCATGTACACCCCTGCATATATGCACAAAACACATGCATACACACTTAAACATGTGTATACACAGTCATGCACACTCAGACATGTATGCACACACACTCAGACATTTGTATACACGGTCATGTATGCACACACTCAAGCACAAACTCTCACAAGTGTATGCACACAGTCACAGACATGTACAAACATGTATGCATGCTCATACACTCACACACATGCATGCACACAATTCATACTCTCAGACATGTGTATGCCCACAGCCATATACACACATGTGCACAACACTCACACACATGTAGACACGTGCATGCACACATATACTCACACACATGTATGCACATGATCACATGTATGCACACTCACGCTGGGAGGGCAATCCCTCCCTCTCTCCCACTGCCAGTTCAGACCATCTAGGACCCGGGCAGCTTTGAGAAGTCTGGGGGCAGTGCGGGCTACTGTGTGCTGCGTGATTATGAGGCCCTTTCTCTCTCTGTCACACTTGTCATTTGGGCTGCCAGCCCAGATCGCTTGTTTGCTTGGCCGCCTGCTACGAAGCAAGAGGGGAAGAAGGGGGCCGGGCAGGGTGGGGGAGAGGGAGGCGGGGGAGCACTTGGAGGACCAGGGGTAGCAGCTGGGAGGTCGGGGCCTGGGCTCCGTGTGGCTCCTGGTGGGGAGGGCCCTTGAGCTGATGGAGAAACAAGGGTGAGGGGCTGCCAGTTTTTCCCAAGCCCCACAGCCCCCTCCCAGGGCTGTCCCTGAGAAGCCTCCACCCTGCAGGGGGCTGGCCTGGCCTTGGCTACAGTGTCCTTGCGCAGAGCCCCGGCTCTCCTTGGTTCCGGAAGGTCTGTGGGCGTGGCCTGAGGCCTGGGGGTGTGGCCGAGAGACCTTTAGGACCCCGGGGGCCCTGGGAAGAGCCTCCCCTGCCCCCACCCGAGATGACTGGCCCACTGGCCGAGGGTGGGTGGGGCTCCTGCCTGGGCCCGCGGGGCTGACCAGCCGAGTGGTGGGAACACCCGAGGGTTGGCCAACTGTCAGGACGAAGGCTGCCTGCTGGCCCCTTTGTGGCCTCTTCCTGCCCAGGGTCTCCACGGCTCTTTGTTTCTGCCTGGCCAGCGCCCGCCCTCTGTGTGTCTTCCTGGCCTGCTGTGGGATGGCCTGGAAATGTCCAGCCGGGGCCCTCAACCACCCCCCCTTGGGCATCGGGGTGCCCAAGTTCAATGGAAGTCCCCACTGCTGCAGAGCGGGTGTGCTGGTGTTCCCGGGGGCCCACACTCAGTGCTCGCTCCGTCTGGGCCATCGGGGTGGGGGGTCAGGAGAGGCGGGGCGTAGTGGAGGGAGATGGGGAGAGATATACCGGGGCAGGGGGCGGGGAGGCCGGGCCGGCCCGGCTGGGGCTTTGGAGATCCCCAGTGCCAACCTCGTGCGAGCCCGAGTCCCTTCCTGGGTCTCCAGGGAGCTCTCGCACCTGGGATGGAAAATCCCCGCTGGGCCTCACCCAGCTGGCGGTGCTGGTGGTGTTGGCGCCCCCAACTGGGGATCCCCCTGCCCAGCCCACACTTTCCTGCTGGGTGGGGCCAGGGAGCCGGGGACAGGTTCAACGTGAGAGTCTCGTTGCTGTGTTCTGCAGGGCCTGCATGCACGCGTCTCGCTGTCCTTTCCCCTCCCGCTCTGCAGAGCTCCGAGTCCAGCCTTCCCGAGGGCTTCCGGGAGGCGGTGGGGGGTTGGGGCTTGTCTGGCACGCTGCATCTGCCATTCCTGCCCAGCCCCCCTGGCTCCCAAGGCTGGTTGCCCTGCTGAGCTCTGCCCCCATTCTGTCCTTCTTGGAGGGGCAACCACAACGGGCTTTTAGGAAGGGGCTTGGCGGGAGGAGGGACGAGGGGAGGGGGAGGGGGATGGCAGGAAAGTGGTGGGGGAGGGGGGGCAAGCGGACTCATCAGGCCCCTGGCAGGCACGCTCGCCCCCTCCCTCCCAGCCCTTCCTCTCGTTCTGCGGGGGGGGGGGTCCAAGAAGCCCCCCTCCCCGCTGCTGGCCTTCGACTCCAGCGTTTCTTCCTCTTCCGAGACCCCGGTGGCCTGCTGCTCGGGCAAAGTCGGGGAAACAGCCCAACTCAGCTTCTGAAACAAAAGAAAGCAGCCCTAGCTAGCCTTCCGAGCCTCCACCCTCAGTGCAGCCAGAGGTGGGCTGCGCGGACACCCCCACCCACCGGCACCCATCTCTGGATGGAGAGAAGTAGAGAACTTATTCTGATTCCAGAGTGAACCCACATTTGCTTGTGGGATATTTGCTTGGGTGCCGCGTCCGCTCAGGGTTTACTGGTGGTAGTGCTCAGGGATCACTCCAGGCAGTGCTCTGGGGGCCCTATGGGGTGTGGGGGATCAAGCCAGGCTCAGCAGCATTTCAGACAACACCTTAACCTCTGTATTCTCTCACCAGCCTTCTAGGGGGTATTTTTATCTGGCTCTGGCTGTAGCACTGGCCCCAGGAATACTTCTGCTTAGGGAGCTGCTCAGAATTTACTCTGAGGGGCCTGGCCCACCCCAGGTCTTTTTCTCTGGGGGGTAGGGTGCTCACACCCATCAATGCACAGGAGTTACTCCTGGCTCTGCACTCAGGAATTACTCATGGCGGTGCTTGGGGGACTATTTGGGATGCTGGGAATCGAACCCAAGTCAACTGTGTGCAAGGCAAACGCCCTACCCGCTGTGCTATCGCTCCAGCCTCCCCCCCCCTCCACTTCACTCTCTCCTTTTTCTTTTCTCTTCTCTTCTTCTATTTCCTTTTTCTTTCTTTTTTTGTTTTTGCATGGGAGGAGTTTACGGGAGCACAGCTGGCGGTGCTCCGGGCTCACTCCCGGCTCTGCTCGGAGGACCGTATGGGGTGTCAGGGATTGAGCCCGGGTTGGCCGTGTGAAAGGCAAGCGCTGTGCCCACTGTCCTATCACTCCAGCTCCTCTCTCCTCTTCTGATCCCTTGGCTCGGCCCCTTTCTCCGTTCCACCCAGCTTGGCTCTGAGACTGGTTCTGGACTCCCTGACGCCTTCTCGGGGGCAGGAGTGTGTTGGGGGATCTACCTGGGGTCGGCTTCCTCGAGGAGCCCGAGGGCTGGTGGGGTGGGCGTGGGGTGGGCATGGGGGTTAGGAGCCCCCCCCCAGCCATAGGCTATGAGTGTGGTTTGGGGAACAGAATCCGGCTGCATCCCCTTCCTCCCTGGCTCAAGCTGTCCAGCTGCCCAGGGTCTCTGCCTTCTCCCGGTGGCCCCTCCCGAGGGGCTGGGACTCCCCGGCACAGTGCCCAGCTCCTGGCTCTGCTGACCCTCCCGTCCCACGGTCCCTGTCTGTGCATTTGTTTGGTCACACCCAGTGGTGCTCAGGACCTGCTCCTGGCTCTGTGCTCAGGGCTCACTCAGGGGAGTGTCTGGGATGCTGGGGATCGAACCCAGGACAGCCGAGTGCAAGACAAGCGCCCTCCTCACTGTTCTGTCGCTCTGACCCCCACTGCCCTGTAGCATTTGCTCAGACCCCTGGGGCCTAGCTGCTTTCCGAAGCCTGCGCAGGGGGTTTGCTGGACTGCCCAGCCACTGTCGCAGGGGGAGAGTGCTGCCAGGTTCTGGGGTCCGGGGAGTGTCCTAGAGGAGGAGGCTGGCTGCTCCTGACTCTCTCCCTGGGCACTGCCTAAAGAGCACCCTCCCACCCCCCCAGTCCCTTTCTCCATTTGGGGTTCAAACTTCTGGGGGGGTGGTGGAGGTCACCTTTTGCTCCCTGGGCTTCCAGAGCCCATCCTTGGCGCAGAAATGGGGGGTGGCTGAGTTGAGGCTGCCAGGCCAGAGCTGAGTGGACACTGCGGAGGGACTCAGCCAAGGGTGGACCTGGGGCGGGTGGTCTCGGATTCTCCCCCTGCCACCTGCAATCCTGGTGGGAAACAGAAGCCCTGCGCCCCTCCCACCCACCCACCCAGGGATTAAGTGACTTAGGCGGGCAGGGAAGGAAGAGAAACCTGGTTTTCTGGGGGTCACCTCAGGGTCCCAGTGGGCAGGTGTGCAGGAAGCACGGGAAGCGGAGACCCCCCTCCCGCTGCTCAGGCAGGGCTGCCGGGGGCTCCGAGGCTGCTCCTGAGCCCCCTCCTCCCGCGGGGAGACCGCGGTGCTCCTTGGGGCGGCATCGCCGGCTGGCGGTGACTCAACCTGGTTAGTTATTAGAGGTCCTGCCTCAGCGCCTGCGTTTCTCTTCCTCTTTTTCCAGGAAGTCCCACACACAGGCACCTCGGGGCAGTACTGTGGGCTGGGCTGGAGGACTCCGGGGCGGGGGGACGACTCCGGGGGGGACTCACCCTAATGCCAGCTCACCCTCTGCTCCCACCAGGCTCCTCCGAGGACCTGAAGTTCTGCGTGCTGTACCTGGCGGAGGTGAGTCCCGAGGCCGGGCGCCTGGGGCCAGGCAGAGACGGGCTCTGGGGCTGGGCGGGGGCCAGGGCCGGGCCTGCCTCTCCCTCTTAAAGAAGGGCAGTGGGCCGTGCACCGACTCTGAGGGGCTGAGGGGGGCTGTGCGTCTGGTGTGGAGGGGGGTTGCCTGACAGCCCCACATCACCCGTCTTTCTTTAGCTCCTTTCCCAGAGAGTTCCCAGGTTCTATCTATTGGTTTGTTGTATGTTGGGGCCAGAACCTGGCAGTGTTCAGAGCTGACTCCTGGCTCTGTGCTCAGGACTGACTCCTGGCTCTGTGCTCAGGGAACCCTATATGGTACACCTCAACTTTTTTTTTCTTTTTGTATCACATCCAGCATTGCACAGGGATTACTCCTGGTTCATGCACTCAGGAATTACTCCTGGCGGTGCTCAGGGGACCATATAGGATGCTGGGAATCGAACTTGGGTTGGCCGCATGCAAGGCAAATGCCCTACCTGCTGTACTATCGCTCCAGCCCTCAGCACCTCTAATTTTTTTAGATGCCCCCCTACCCCACCTTCCCATAGCTGGTGTGGTTATTGCAATGACAAGGTCGGGCATAGTGTGTACTCAACCTGGGTGCTCGCCGGGGTCTGTCCTCCCTGAGTGGCAGTGCTAACGCACATTCTGGCTGTCGTTGAGGTGCGCACACACACACACACACACACACACACACACACACACACACACACACACTCACACACACTCACACGTACGCTCAGGGGTGCATGCCTGGCTACAGTATTTGCATCTCGTCCTTCTAGCAGTAGTGCTCGCCGTGGGGGGTGGGGGGTCGCACCCTTGCGAGGGGCAGGGGTCCCCCACACACCTGGGCGTGCTGCAGCTGGAGATTTTGCTTGTGGGGTGCTGAGAGAGTGGCGCTGCCGGGCTCACACAGCAGAGCTGCGGGGGTGAGGGGGATGGCTCTTGGCTCCGGGGGGCAGCCTCGGGGATCAGAGGCACAACCTCACGCCTGCGAAACAGTCGCAGCCCCCAGCCAGCTCCGGCTCCCCGCCCTGCTCCTCTTGTTCCCGCCTCTTCGTTCATCATCTTCCAGGAAGCCGCCCCGTCGGGAGCCCCTCAAGGGTTCTTCTAGTCCCTGTTCCGGGGACCCTGAAGCTCGTGTTCTCTGCCGGGCCCGCCCCGGAAAGTGGTGCTGGGGGAAGCCTGGGGTGTCCGTGTCTGGGGCGGGAGTGAGTGCCTCCTGGGGCTGGGAGCAGCCCCATTCGTTCGGGTTCGAGCGGAAGCTCCGATGGACAGTACTTTGCCTCCGCTGAGCAATTAGATAAACCATTTACTGCTGGATGCAGTTGGGGAGATAAAATACCATTAAATCAATGGTTTCATGGGGGGGGGGCGGTTTGGGGGCGTGAAAAGTGGAGCGAGCAGAGCCATCTAATTTCTGTTCCTCGTTCGGTGCATGCTCTGCCCCGAGCCTGGGGTCTCTGCTAAGGCGGGTGGGGGGTGCTTTCTGCTCCAGGCACTCATCACACCCGCTCCTGCCTTCTGCTTCCGGGCCAGGCGCTCTTGCCCCAAACCCGGGAGCCTGTCTTGGGGGCGAGGGAGTGTCGTGTGCAGCTGAGAAGCGGTCCTCCATTCCTGACTAGGAGAAGAGGGGCAGGGGGTCCCCCCTGGGGTGGACAGACCCTGCAAGGGAGGAGACAGAGCTGGCGAGACGGAACTCCTGGGGATGGTTGAGGGCTCTGTAGGGCCGTGACCTGGTCAGAGCTGAGCGAGGGACGCTGGCTGCCCACGTGGCCCAGAGGCCCTGTGTGTGTGTGTATGGGGGGGTCACCCCCAACTATTCTAATTTCTATCAGTCCGTGCCGTCGGGCCACAGGACGTCGCTAGCCCTTTGGGGCTATCATGGGAGAATGGGGAGGCGGGTGGGGAGGAGCCGGAGGGCACAGCCCCTTCTGCCTTGGGGGGTCCCCCTGGCTCGGCCTGAAATCTTGTTCCGGGTCCTGGAAGGCCAGGCCAGCAGCCCGACAAGCTGAGTGCGTCTTTCCCAGCGCCGGGCACTTCTGCTCGCCGGAAGCTTCCGGGGAGCAGGGCAGTGCTTGGCCCTGCGGGGCGCCATGGAGTATTGATCCAGCGGGTGGGGGCTGCGGCTTTTCTTCCTGTCGGTGCCCGGTGCCCGGTGCCCGGCGAGGGGCTTCACGAGGTATCGAGGTGCCCCAGTCAGGCAATCCTTTCTCTCCCGGCTTTCTCTTTTCTCTTGGGCTAGTGTTTGTTTGGGGGTGCACAGGGACCACTCCCGTACCCCCGGCGCTGTGCTTGGGGGTCACCCCTTTGTGGTGTTCAGGGCGACCCTGTGGCACTGGGGCTTACACCCAGGCCCCCCCATAGGCAAAATCTGCTGTCTGCTCCGCCCGTGGAGTGGGCTGTCTCTCGGCTCTGTGAGGAGGGGGCGGCGGGGCCCTGCCCGCTCCCCAGCCTCAGACAGGCCTAACTCAGAGGCCCGGGGACCCTGTGCAGACCCCAGGCCCGCGGCTCCTCCAGGACCGTGGCCAGCGGTTTTCCCAGGTTGCCTAGAAGGCAAGTGGTCCCCCCAAAAGAAGGCAGGGCTGGAGAGACGAATCAGAGCAGGCGTTCCACGGCACCCAGAAAGCCCGGTCAGGCCGGAGGCAGTAACTCCGAGGCACCCCGGCAGGGGAGCCCTGGTGGGCATAACTTAAACCACCCTTGGCCCCCTCGGGGTCTTTGCTGTCCCAGTCCAGTGCCCCTCAGTCCCCGCAAAGCCACTCAGCAGCCTGTAGCCCCCGACTGGCTTCAGAGCCGTCGCCCCAGCCCGGGAAGGGTCTTCGGAAGGGGCAGCGGAGAAGGCTGAGCACCGAGGGCGGCAGCAAGGAAGGGGTTCGAGAGAAGCCTCCCCCCCAGGAACACAAGGGCGCAGAGACCCAGAGCAGGCACAGGGCCACCACGCCTGGGGCCTGTAGCAGCGCCCCGAGTGCCTCCGGGGGAACAGCCATAACCCCCGAAAAACGCTGCTTTAGGGGACTGAGGTGTCAAGGGGGGGAGAGGGGAGAGATGGGCAAAGGGAGCTCTGGACCCCTCTGAGGACCTGGACCCAGAAGCCAACGCCACTGATCTAAGAATCTGGCTTTGGTGTTTTTTTTTTTTTTTCATGAATCACCGTGAGATACAGTTAACAGACTTTCGTGAGTACATTTCAGTCATACAATGATGAGTACCTATCCCTCCACCGGTGCCCATTCTCCACCACCAGTGTTCCCAGTATCCCTCCGGCCACCTCCCCCATCCCCCCTTCCCCCGCTGTAGACCCCCCACCTCCCACCTCTGTGGCAGGCACATTCCCTCTTACTTTCTCTGTCCTTTTGGGTGTTAATGTTTGCAAGACGGGAACTAAGTGGCCATCCTGTTTGGCCCATAGTCTGCTTTCAGCACACGTCTCCCATCCCGAGCGAGCCCTCCGAGCGTCATTTACTCCGTGGTCCTTTCTCTAGCTCAGCTGCCTTTTCACTTTGGTGTTTGGGGAGGGGGTGTGGGGAGGCATCTGGCCCTGGACGTGCGTCTGAGCTGGCCTTGACCTGTCTGAGTCCTCTCCGAGGGCCCCGCCGTGGCGGCCGGCCCTGATGGTCTCCGTGAGTGCCCCGGCCAGGATGTTGTCACGGAGAGATGGGTGCGAGTCGGTGAGAACCGTGCCCAGACACTTAGTGCCGCCGGGCTAGTGCTTGGCGGGCCGCAGCGGGGGGCAGCTGAGCTGGGAGCCAGCCTGGTGGCGGCAGTGCTGGTGGTGGTAGGGGGGGCGACAGAGCTCTCAGAGTCACTTACTCTCCATTAGGCGCCGCGCCCCGGCGGGACAGAGATCCCCGAGGGAACGCTAAGAGGGCCCACGGGCGTCAGCAGTTACACGGGTTCCGGGGGGAGCCCTGCTTTGGCCTCTCGGCGCCTGGCCCACCCGACGTTTCTCTCCCTGAGCCTGAGCTTTCTCATCTGGAGGGACAGTGGGAGCCGCGTCTCCCCCAACTCCCCCCACCCCCGCTCCCCAGGGTCACATCCGGAGAACTGGGTTTCAAAGAGAACCTTTGCCAAGCCCCAACAGACGGGTCTTATTGATTTTATTTCCCCCTGTGTTTCCAAAGATGACGTTAATTCCGGAGCCGGGCACGGTGGGTGGGGAGGGGCGCTGGGCTTTCCGGTGGGAGGGGCGGGGGGGCTTCAGGTTTCCCGGATCTGTGCTGCGGCACCTGGGCCAAGCCGAGAGCACCCCAGGCCATGCTGTGGGGCGGCCCGGCCTGCCAGGTCCTGGTCTTGGCATCCGGCCGGGAGGGTGCGGGCCCTGGGCCCCAGCGCTGAGGTGGTTCTGTGGGGTCCCGAGTGGAGGAGGAGAGATGGTTCACAGGCAGGGCCCGAGAAATAGGTGAAGGGGTGGGGTGCGGGGGGGGGCGGGGATGTGACGGGGAAGCACTGGTTCAGGCAGATGGAGACAGTTGGCCTTTCCACCAGGTGGGCACTGGCGCTCTCTCCCTCTCTCCCCACTCTCCTCTCTCCCCTCTCTCTCCCTCTCTCTCCCTTTCTCTTCTCTCTCTCCTCTCCTCCCTCTCTCCCACTCTCCCTCTCTCCCTCTCTCCCCACTCTCCTCTCTCTCTCCCTCTCTCCCCACTCTCCTCTCTCCTCTCTCTCTCTCTCTCCCTCTCTCTCCTCTCTCCTCTCCTCCCTCTCTCCCTCTCTCCCCACTCCTCTCTCCCTCTCTCCCTCTCTCCCCACTCTCCTCTCTCCTCTCTCTCTCCCTTTCTCTCCTCTCTCTTCTCTCCCCCTCTCCTCTCTCTCCCCACTCTGCTCTCTCCTCTCTCCCCTCTCTCTCCCTCTCTCCCTTTCTCTCCTCTCTCCCCTCTCCTCCCTCTCTCCCCACTCTCCTCTCTCCTCTCTCATCCTCTCTCCTCTCTTTCATCCTCTCTGCCTCTCTCCTCTCTTCCTCTCTCTTCTCTCCTCTTTCTCCCTCTCTCCTCTCTTTCATCTTCTTTTTCTTTCTCCCCTCTCTCCCTCTCTCTCTCCTCTCTTTCCTCTCCTTTCTCTCTCATCCTCTCTCCCCTCTCTCTCCTCTCTCTCATGCTCTCTCCCACTCTTCCACTCTCTCGTCTCTCTCCTCTCTCTTCTCTCCTCTCCCCTCCCTCTCCCCCTCCCTCTCCCTCTCCTTTTCCCTCTCCCTCTCCTTCTCCCTCTCTCTCCCTCTCTCCTCTCTCTTCTCTCCCCCCTCTCCTCTCTCTTTCATCCTCTCTCCCTCTCTCCTCTCTTCCTCTCTCTTCTCTCCCCTTTCTCCCTCTCTCTCCTCTCTCTTTCATCCTCTCTTTCTCTTTCTCCCCTCTCTCCCTCTCTCTCCTCTCTTTTCTCTCCTCTTTCTCTCTCATCCTCTCTCTCCCCTCTCTCCTCTCTCTCATGCTCTCTCCCACTCTCTCTTGTTTCTCTCCTCTCCTCTTCTCTCCTCTCCCTCTCTCTCTCCTTCTCTCTCTCCCTCCCCCTCCCCCTCCCTCTCCTTCTCTCTCTCCCCCTCCCTCTCTCTCTCTCTCCCTCTCCCTCTCTCCCTCTCCCTCTCTCTCTCCCCCCCCTCTCTCTCTCCTCTCTCTCTCTCTCCCTCTCTCTCTCCCCCCCCCCTTGCTGACCCAGCCTGTGAAACTCCTCTTGAGAGAGTTTGGCGAGCAAAGGCCTTCCCGGATGTCGCCCATCCCAGCCAGCAGTCTCTGCACGGACCCAGCCCAGGTTTAACTCCCGGGCCCGGGGTGCTGTCCTGAACATCCCCCACCAAGGGCGGCCGCGCCCCAGCCCTGTACACGGCTGCTGAGGGTGACCCATGCTGTGGCCAGGCCGGCGGAGAAACAGGACTTCCCGGAGCCTGGGGCCGGGGGATGCAGGGCAGGCAGGGCTGGGCTTGTGGCTCTCAGGAGGACGGAGACCACCGCAGCTGCTCACAGGGGCCTTCCAGGGTGGGACACAGCCGCGGGGCACCGTGGGGCACCGTGAGGCGGGGGTCTCAGGGTCCCGCTGCCCATGTGGCGTGGGGTGCTCCTGCTGCTTGTCCGAGGGGCCCCAGGGGCACGTGCTGGGCAGAGCTGGGCAGAAAGCGTCCCCGAACCCTGTGACCCGTCGGCCGGCACTGAGGCTCTCTGGGTTTGGTTTGGTTTGGCCTGTGTGGGTTTTTATTTGGGGGGGGGGTCAGGGGCTCGCCCAGCACTCAGGGGACCTGTGCAGGTGATGGGGGGTCTCGCCGGGAAGGTTCACTGCAGTGCAGCTCAAGGCCAGCAAGGCTGGGGCCAGTGGGGGCACACCTGGTGCTGCTTGGTGTGTGGGCGGTGTGGGGGGGGCGGGGTCCATGAAGTGCCCCCAGTAGAACTCTGGGTGTGCCTGTCAGTTCCCTGAGCTGTCCCTGCAGTTCTTTTTCCGAGGTGCTGGTACTTTGCCGGCCTACCAGTGGCCCCGACAAGGAGGGTAACGCCAGGGTCTGGGGGTGGGGCTTCCTGGGTCTGGGTCTGGGGGTGGGGTCTCCCCAGATCTAGGGGTGGGGCCTCCCCGGGTCTGAGGGTCTGTGCAGGTGTTTTTCCTCACCCTCCCCTTGAGTTCCCTCTCTGTGGCTCACTGGGGATGCGACCCCAGGGGTACCCCCTGACTTTTCCATGAAAAAGGCAAAGCAGCCTCCACACTCTCGCCTCTTCATGGACGGGGAGAGAACCAGAACCGGCAGATTCCGAGAGGGCTCAGGACATGGCTGGGGAAGTGCTTTTAGAAGCAGATAATGACATAAAAGGACTATTACCACCACCACCTCCCCACCCTTCACAGCAGGAAGTCAGGAAGCAGTCGGGGGTCCAGGGGGAAGGGGTTTGTGGTACAGGTGGGCGAGGGACCCCCCCCACCCCTAGGATGGCCCGAATCAGTGCCACAGCCTGTCCTGGCAGGGGCAGTGACAGGGGGCAGAGGGCACTCAGGCCTGCTCCTACATGGCCCCCCTGGGGAGTTCTGGGAAGGGGACAAGCCTACACTAAGTGGGAGTCACAGGGTTTGCAGGATGTCCCTCCACCCACACCCACACCATTAGGCCTGGGCATGGCCGCCTTCCGTCTCCCACTGAGGTTTGTACTGATGACTTCCGGAAGATTCCATGCAGCGCAGAAGTGGCCGACACCCTGGGAATGCCACAGGGGAGGGAGGACGCTGGGCCCAGAGGGGTGGCACCCCAAGGGCTGCCTTGGATCCCCGGAGTGGAAAATATCCCCAAGTGATGTCAGCTCCCCCCCAACCCCCCCCCCCACCACACACACACACACACACACACACACACACACCCCTCACCCTGCTCACAGCCTTTGATCTGATCTTCTTCTGCAGTGAGCAGTTTCTTTTGGGTGGGTGAGCTGGGGACAATTCAAGCAGTGCTGGCTGGATGCGGGGGCGGCTGGGATCCCCTCCTGGTGGCTCTTAGCTCACTGGGCCGGGGTGCTCCCCGTGGGCAGGGGGTCTCTAGGCTCACGGCTGTTGGTGACCACAGCCGGCGCCTTCACCCTGGCACCCCGGGGAGTGATTTCTCCCGAGCCTTTTCCTTGCGGCCTGCCTCCTGGCTCAGTCTTCCCTGTGAGAAGCCCCTCGCTGGCCTGGGGAGACCGCCGAGAGGGCTGGAGCCCCGGGAAGCCCCCCAAACAGAGACAGAGCGGGAAGGCCTGCCCCAGGGAGGAGCTCAGGTCTCTGTGACTCCCCCCCCCCCCCCCCCCGCCGCATCTCGCCGTAGCCCTGAGTCTCCCGGGGAGCCTGGCGGGGCCTCCCTTGCTCCGAGAGGCCGCGGCTGGGCCTGCCATCCCGCTTGACCTGTCTCCTGAGGTCAGCAGCTGGGAAGGCTCACAGCTGGGATGCTGCCCAGGCCTGCCCCGGCGTGGGACGAGGTTGGCCTGGCGGGGTACGTGGTCTTCCTCCCGGTCCCCGCTGGCTCCCGCGCTGAGCTCATCTCACGGCAGCTCTGGGGGGGGTGGGGGGGACAGAATCAGATTCCAGCAGCATCAGGAGGCACTCGCAGCCCCCGATGGCTGAGGCCGGGAGGTGGAGGCCGGCCAGCGAAGGGCATCTGTTTGGCACCTCTTCCCCTCCGCGCCTGTACCTCTGGCTGCTGTCGGGCGTCTCCCTGGCTGCCCGTGGCCCCTGGGGAGGGGACCTGTGCCTGGATTTGACCACCTCCCCCCCCAATCCCTCCGGGGAGCCCTCGCTTAGCCAGGACCCTGCTGGCCGAGCTCTGCTTGGGGCGCCAATGAGAAAGGCGTCTCTAGAACTTTCTAGCCAAGCTGGGGAGTCCAGAGAGACTGCAGTCCCCAACAAGGCTGAAGAGTCACTGAAACGGAAGCAGAGGGGGCGGGAGGGGGTGCAGTGGTTAGGTGCATGCCTAGCTTGTGCCAAACCTGTTTTTTTTTTTTTTTTTTTTTTTTTTTTTTGCTTTTTGGGTCACACCCTGCAATGCACAAAGGTTACTCCTGGCTCTGCACTCAGGAATTACTCCTGGCGGTGCTCAGGGGACCATATGGGATGCTGGGAATCAGGTCGGCCCCCTGCAAGGCAAACGCCCTCCCTGCTGTGCTATCGCTCCAGCCCCCAAACCTGGGTTTGATTCTTGGTGCCACTTGGTCCCGCTGAGCACCACCAGCAGCTGTGGCTCTGGAGCCCTCTCCCCCCCCTCTACCCCCCCATCCCACCCCCGCCACCAGCACTGCCAGGTGTGGCCACAAGCACAGCTGGGGTGGGGGTGCAGGGATGCTAGAAATCCACATCGTGTCCCGGGCCTTTGCACTGAACCACCCACCTGGCTGGCAGAGACTCGCCGGCGTGAGGGCCTAAGCCCCCTCTGAGAGACCAGCCCCCCGCCATGAATAAATGATGGGCACGAGAGCAGGCTCGAAGGGACCGAGCGTCCCTGGTCAGTCTGGCGGGAGCAGCAGGACTTCCCACCAAGGACCCGGCAAAGGGTCCTGAATTGCTTCTAGGTCCCTCCAATCGGGAGGGTCCCCCCGACCCCCCCACCCGACCTTGGCCTTGTGATCGGATGCATCACCACAAAGTGGGGGGGGCAGAGACCCAGGCCCTCAGGTTTCCCGTTACCCCCCCCCACACCCCTGCACACACACATCCACCCCAACTGCTGCTTTGTGCTGCCTGTCCCGGGGGTGACCTCATCTCTCCTGACCCAGGGCTCTCTGCTCTCTGCTCCCCACCCCTGGACACGGGACTCAGCTGGCCATCTGGTCCCCCACCGAGCCGGCTTTCCCGCCCCTCCAGCTGCCTCGATGCCACCAGGGATTAGCATGCATTTGTGGCTTTTAGTGGACCCACCCCTCCCGGGGGTGGCGGTGGCAGTGGCGGGCGGCAGCCTCACCCTCACACACACACACACAGACACACACACACACACAGACACACACACCCTGGAGAGTTCCGAGATGGGCTGGGGCCTGGGAGCCCCCGGAGCGGGGGCGCAGCGCTGACCGGCCTCTCTCCCTCTGCCCTGACGTCAGAAGGCGGAGTGCTTATTCACGTTGGAGGCGCACTCACGGGAGCAGAAGAAGAGGGGTGTGCTGGTGCCTGGCAGAGAACATCGCCAAGCAGCAACAGCTGGCCGCGCCCCTGCACAGCAAGGTAAGGAAGAGTCTGGCCAGCGGCCGCAGCCCC